>NC_090647.1:58663546-59001046 GCF_040937935.1 Hyperolius riggenbachi
ATACAGAGTGTAATTTGTAAACTGCAAATATTAGAGAATGATGCAATGTTGTAGAAAAACAGCTATATAACTGAAAATAAAAATATGAATGTCTTTTCTTTACTACTAATGTTCTATCAATTATCCGTACAACACATATAATACATTATATTATACGTCCTTTTTTTTCCTCTTCAGTCTCACATTAAAGTATAAAATACATATGTACACATCCATATAACATACATGTATCCCACTCAGAGTAATATGCACTGCAAGTTACTTTTTTCCCAGGTTGTCCTTTTCAGTCGGTGTATTTAATCTATTAACTTTGAACCTCATATGGGAGATTTTCGGTTCTCTTTATTGTTTTCAAAAGCACTCCCTGGAAAGAACCTATACAAAGATACTGGACTTCCTGACTACTCATATTGCACTGTTCTGGCAGATGGGCGGTGCCACTGCTGCGAATCCCCCATGAGCAGATTAACTAGTCAAAAACTTGGTCAGTAAGAAGTTAGAGCTGACATATTGACACTCGCTACTGCAAGTGATAGCAACATAGAAAGAAAGCAAGTGTATTTACATTGCATTTTACTTGCTCTATTTTATAGGTATGTGTACACACATTTTAAATGTCAATGTTATTTTTGTTTCTACTGTGTACTGAGTGTATACAGTATATTTGTATTTGTTTGCACTGTAATCATTATCTGCTGATAGGGTTTGGTTAAGGGGCCCATACACTGGTCGATTTCAGCCATCAATTGATCCATCGATTCGATAGAACCGATTGATCGGAAATCGATGCTATCTAATCAGCCGATGGATCGATTTGCGGCTGATTTGATCTATCTGACTGGATGGAAGATCTAGGTCGATCTGCTGCTGGCACCAGATCGATGGCCCATAGAGTTGCATTGGATCTAATGGTGCAATAATGCATTTAGATCGATTTCCAATAGATTTCATTCTGAAATGTATTGGAAATCTGTTCCTAGTGTGTGGCACACATCAGATAAGATTCCTGTCAGATTCTACTTGACGGGCATCTGACAGAAATCTATCTAATGGTTGAATCTGCTGCAAATCTATAAGTGTATGGTCACTTTTATAGTGTTTTGGTATTGCTGTACCTCTAGCCATCTTTAGCAATAGCATATGCACAATATATTGAAGTGCTTTTGCTCTGAGTGTGTGCAGCTAATCTGCATTCTGGACTAATCTGCTATAATCTGCATTTCCTGTAGTGAAACTCATTACAGGCTCTTTGCAATGGCTGCACTTGGAGCTTTTGTGCAGTGAAATAAATAAGTATTTGACCCCCTGCTCATTTGACTTGTGTGCCCTGCGATCAAGACATGACCAATCTATTATTGTAAGGGTAGGTTTATTATAGAGACAGAATAACAACCTAAAGAACCCTCAGAAACCCAGTGCCCCAAACTCAGAGCTTGATGTGCATTGTAAACAGTGGAATAAGTATTTGATGCCCTATCAAAAGATGACTTAGTATTTGGCGACAAAACCTTTTTTAGCAATCACATAGGTCAGACGTTTCTTGTACTTGGCCACTTGGCTTGCACACATCTCACAAGGAATTTTAGCCCACTCCTCTTTGCAGATCGTCTCCAAGTCAGTAAGTTTTTGAGGCTGATTATTGGCAACTCTAAGCTTCAGCTCCCTCCACAGATTTTCTATGGTATTAAGGTCTGGAGACGGGCCAGGCCACTCCCAACAAACACCAATGAGTCAACCTCCATGTTTAACAGTAGCCCCACCCAGCGATGCTTATCCTAGTCCTAGACTGTTTAGCTATGCAGAAAACTCCTCCCAGAGCACCCTAGGAGATCAGGCACTATTTTCACAGGCTTTGAAATTCTCAGAAGCAAACATTCCGCAGGACACCTGACAGGAATAAAGATGAGACCACCTGTGATAAATTTCGTAACGTAAATCAGGATGAGGACAGATTTCACAGTGGGCAAACTCTGATTAATAATGCAATTTTATTATAACATTGTTTTCATTACAGTTCCTCTTTAAATATTTTACTTCAACATCTTTGAATTTTTTTATTTTCCTGTTTTTGTTCTATTGTCACCAATAAATAAATAAAATATGGAAGTGCTAATAAAACAGCAGACACGCTGTTCTGTTTGTGTGAGGAACACACCGCTGGCTCTTTATCTTTTTATCCCATAACGCCGCTAACCTGAGTCACAAGCATAAGATCAGTTTTCTAAATTCAATTCTACTTTTTATTACAGGAAGCTGCAACTCCAACACAATAGCGGCAGAGTTTTGGTCGGATCAGCAGACAGGCAAGTTACTGAATACCTGCTGCCTATTGGCACACAGTACTGCACCATACTGTTTATAACAGTCAGGATTTCACAGATGCTCCAAGAGATTAGCCACACCATTGTAAATTCTACAAACGCTTGATTTTCTTTAAAACAAAAAAGTGCCTAAAATAGATAAAAGGTGGTACACACAATGCAATTTTGCTATCAGATCTAATGCCTGGTATACACCATGCAATTTCCCGTCTGACAGGTCAAATCGATTATTTCCGACATGTCCGGTCTGTTTTCCAGAAGTGTGGGGTGATAAAACTTTAAAACATAACTGAGAGGTAATCACTTACCTCTCTAGAGGATACAGACACCAGTTGAACTGGTAAAATATTTATTCGAAATTGACAACACATTTCGCAAGTCATGGCCCGCTTCTTCAGGTCAATAGAAAAAAGGCCTTAGCAGCATAAGGAGTAGAATGTAAGCGCCTCTATTCAAATAGAAACTGCAACCCACCTATGTGAGTATATAATCACATATACTTTCATCCCCCTATACCTAACGATACTGCACCGTCAGGCTCCTGCTCTCTCTCTACTTCTCGTTTAGGTGCCACCAAACCCCTTCTACAATCTGATTTCCAATCGTTTTTTTTCTGATTGATTTTATATACAAGTGATTGGAAAATCAATCACAAAACCAATCGGAAATCAGATCGGACTTGTCTGAAATAATCGATTCAACCCATCGATCTGACGGGAAATTGCATGGTGCGTACCAGGCATTAGGGAAATTTCCCATCATTCGATTATTCCCAACGTGTTTGATCTGCTTCTGATCAAGAAAAGGATGGATTTTGTGCTTTACTGATCTCAAAATCAGTCCCTTTTTTCAATGGAAAGCAAATTGGGCACGTTGGAAATTAGCAAATGACGGGAAATTTCCTGTCAATCGGATGGGAAAATTGTATGGGTTGTGCCAGCCCTTATGCTATGCACCATCCGATCCAATTTCCCATCCAACTGACAGGAATCGGATGATTATTTTCAACATGTGCAATCTGGTCTTGATTGATAACTGGAAAGATTTTCTGACGTTATCATGGGAAAATCGATTCCTCTATCGATCGGGAGCAGTTTGGACATGTGCACACTATGCAACTTCCTGTCAGATTACCCATCATTCAGGCAGGAAATTGCATCATGTTCACATAGCATTAAGGTGCGTGGACAAGCACTCCAGCAGCCAACGACGAGTCCGTCGGCACCTCCCACTGGGCGGGTTTTCAGCAGACTGTAGTGCGTGTGTATGCACTGTCGGCGGACTGATAAGGCTGTTCCTAAATGATCTGCCGGGTGGATCGCTCAGAAACAGCCTTGTTATCAGTCCACCAACAGACTGTACACACGCAGTACAGTCTACTGAAAACCCGCACTGCGGGAGGTGCCGACGGACCGGTCGTTGGCTGCTGTAGTGCGTGTGTACACACCTTAAACACTGAGCCACACTAAACTATCTGGGCTGCTTGGAGACTGTTCCTTTATCTCGGAGTGCAGGAGATAAAGCTTGTTTTACAGCAGGAAGCTTTTGTGTGTTTTTCACCTAGATGACATTACTTTTTATTAAAGGCAAACAGAATACCGGTTTTAAGGAGTTTTTAATTGTAGGAGACTGGTTCTTAATTGTATGTAATGGCAGAGTATAAGGGTCCATACATGTGTACAAGGTATGTCGCGCCTGGCAGTGATCAGGATCCGATTCCTCAGGCGGCATGTTTGGGCCGAGGCTGTACAGACATGTTGCTAGTCTTTTGCTTTGGGGGGGGGGGGGAGTGGGAGCGGCAGAGGGCCGATGAAGCAGCCCAGGAGTGACGTTGCGCACAAGTTGGGTGAGTGGAGAGAACAATGCCCACGGCCATCATTTAACTGAATCGATCTGCCAGGCAGGGAGTGGGAGGCTGCTGTACACACACTGGATTGGCAGAGGCAGTTGTTATCTGGTCAAGTTTCATCTGGAGTGTGTACAGGGCTTAACCACTTGAGGACCGTGGGCATTAACCCCCTTAAAGAGAATCTGTACTCTAATATTCTTACAATAAAAAGCATACCATTCTATTCATTATTTTCTCCTGTGCCCCTCTGTGCTGTTTCTGCCACTCTCTGCTGCAATCCTGGCTTGTAATTAACAGTTTTAGGCAGTGTTTACAAACAAACTAACCAGCTTCTAATAGGCTCAGCTAAGCATAGTGTATGAGTCATTCAGAGTATGCAGGGGGCCTGCAGAGGGTGTGTATCGCTTCTACCAATCACAAGCAGCCCTGCACATTCCACACAATCAAGCTTTAGCCCGACAAACAGGACAGAGGAAAGATACATTGATTTATTACAGAGACAGTGCAGTTAGGAAAGACTGTAGTAAGCCAGAGCAGATTAGAACAGGCATAGGAACTTATAGGATAGAAGAACTAAGGCTGAAAAAATTGTTACAGAGTCTCTTTAAGGACCAGGCACTTTTTTTCCATTCAGACCACTGCAGCTTTCACGGTTTATTGCTCGCTCATACAACCTACCACCTAAATGAATTTTGGCTCCTTTTCTTGTCACTAATAAAGCTTTCTTTTGGTGCTATTTAATTGCTGCTGCGATTTTTACTTTTTATTATATTCATCAAAAAAGACATGAATTTTGGCAAAAAAATGATTTTTTTAACTTTCTGTGCTGACATTTTTCAAATAAAGTAAAATTTCTGTATACATGCAGCGCGAAAAATGTGGACAAACATGTTTTTGATGAAAAAAAACGCATTCAGCCTATATTTATTGGTTTGGGTAAAAGTTATAGCATTTACAAACTATGGTGCAAAAAGTGAATTTTCCCATTTTCAAGTATCTATGACTTTTCTGACCACCTGACATGTTTCATGAGGGGCTAAAATTCCAGGATAGTATAAATACCCCCCAAATGACCCCATTTTGGAAAGAAGACATCCCAAAGTATTCACTGAGAGGCATAGTGAGTTCATAGAAGATATTATTTTTTGTCACAAGTAAGCGGAAAATGACACTTTGTGACAAAAAGAAAAAAAAAAAGTTTCCATTTCTTCTAACTTGCGACAAAAAAAATGAAATCTGCCACGGACTCACCATGCCCCTCTCTGAATACCTTGAAGTGTCTACTTTCCAAAATGGGGTCATTTGTGGGGTGTGTTTACTGTCCTGGCATTTTGGGGGGTGCCTAATTGTAAGCACCCCTGTAAAGCCTAAAGGTGCTCATTGGACTTTGGACCCCTTAGCGCAGTTAGGCTGCAAAAAAAGTGCCACACATGTGGTATTGCCGTACTCAGGATAAGTAGTACAATGTGTTTTGAGGTGTATTTTTACACATACCCATGCTGGATGGGAGAAATATCTCTGTAAATGACAATTTTTTGATTTTTTTTACACACAATTGTCCATTTACAGAGAGATTTCTCCCACCCAGCATGGGTATGTGTAAAAATACACCCCAAAACACATTGTACTACTTCTCCCGAGTACGGCGATACCACATGTGTGGCACTTTTTTGCACCCTAACTGTGCTAAGGGGCCCAAAGTCCAATGAGTACCTTTAGGATTTCACAGGTCATTTTGCGGAATTTGATTTCCAGACTACTCCTCACGGTTTAGGGCCCCTAAAATGCCAGGGCAGTATAGGAACCCTGCAAATGACCCCATTTTAGAAAGAAGACACCCCAAGGTATTCCGTTAGGAGTATGGTGAGTTCATAGAAGATTTTATTTTTTGTCACAAGTTAGCGGAAATTGATTTGTATTGTTTTTTTTTCACAAAGTGTCACTTTCCGCTAACTTGTGACAAAAAATAAAATCTTCTATGAACTCACCATAGTCCTAACAGAATACCTTGGGGTGTCTTCTTTCTAAAATGGGGTCATTTGTGGGGTTCCTATACTGCCCTGGCATTTTAGGGGCCCTAAACCGTGAGGAGTAGTCTGGAAATCAAATGCCGCAAAATGACCTGTGAAATCCTAAAGGTACTCATTGGACTTTGGGCCCCTTAGCACAGTTAGGGTGCAAAAAAAGTGCCACACATGTGGTATCGCCGTACTCGGGAGAAGTAGTATAATGTGTTTTGGGGTGTATTTTTACACATACCCATGCTGGGTGGGAGAAATATCCATAATATGTTCCTTTTTTTCCTTCTCTGCCTGAAAGAGTTAAATACCAGGTATGTAAGTGGCTGACTCAGTCCTGACTCAGACAGGAAGTGACTACAGTGTGACCCTCACGGATAATAAGTTCCCGATTTTTATCTCTTTCTTGCTCTCAGAAGCCATTTTCTGGTAGGAAAGTGTTTTATAGTTGGAATTTCTAATCAGTGAGGGTGACACTGTAGACACTTCCTGTCTGATTCAGGACTTAGTCAGCCACTTGCATACCTGATATTTAACTCTTCCAGGCGGAGAAAGAAAAAAAGGAACACAGCATAGGTATTTGTGTGCTAGGCACTGTACATACCCATGTCTATCTCATCTTGTCACTTCAGGTATCCTTTAAAGGCACCCTGAGCTGGTTCATAAAGAAAACTGGACTTACCTGGGGCTTCCTCCAGCCCACTGTAGCCCGCGAGGTCCCCGACATCCTCCTGGCCCCCTCCGCGGTCTCAATGGCAGCTCCGGTAATGCGCCGACTTCAGGTGAAGTGTCCTGCGCATGCTAGGTTCAGTCTTTAGAGAACCGCGCATGTACAGGACCCTTACGGGTGGCCAGCGTGATGACGTGACTGGTATGCAGCAAAGGCGAGCACGCACGGCATTACTGGAGCCGCCAGCAGGAAAATGATCGTATCTCCCAAAAATATTGAAAGCTTTTTTTTCATTCGACTGAAAAATCCAATCAGATTTTCTATTTTTTTCGATTTATATCGATCCAGAATGCCAGATATTTCTCTTTAATTTTTTTACAGATTGTATGGTGTGCGTTAGATTGTCAATTTATTAATATACACACCCTAGCAATTTTCTCAGAGTTTCCAATCAGTTTTATCATAATTGGGGAAAAATTGAACATAGGTGTGTGGTACATTTGGTCATGTTTTTGAAATGTTACAATCAATTAGAAAAATTGATTACAATTCTTAAATTGAACAGATATTTAAAAAATTGTATGGTGTGTGGCCATCTTTAGCTATACAGAGCTGAGATCCATTATTATCCAGCCTATTCACAGCGGATCAAACAGGCCAGAAAAATTATGTTATTTTTTTCTAAATAGCAGCAAGACTTTTACATACTGTATATAGTCATGTCACTAACTGCGCTTTAGAAGCTGGGCCAGATTTACCATAAGGCACTGTAGGATCGTGCCTACAGGCACCTTATATAAAAGAGGCGGCTTCCCTACCCAAATGTACCCCTACCTGTTGGTCGAGGCATATCTGGCTCCCTATACTTGGTGACACACACCTTCTACCTAGATTAATGGGGCTTTCAAATACTGAGGAAAATTTGACTACCTAGTCAGGGGAGGAGGGATGCCTACCTAATGGGGTGTGGCCTGAGTTGATTTGCGGAGATTAGAGCGCCAGAGCGCCTGTGTCTACAGGGTCCAAAGCTGTAAATCTGGCTCTGTTTAGAAGAGCTCACAATCTAATCCATACCATAGTCAGTCATTGTCTTATGTTCCTATTGTAGTCTATGGGCATTTTTTTCTCATGGGGGAACAATTAAAGGACCAAAAAAATTGTAAAATATAAAATACATACACATAAAATGTACATTTCTCCCTGAGTAAAATTCACTATAAATTACTTTTTTCCTTTGTTGCTGTCACTTATAGTAGGTAGTAAAAAGCAAAAGCTGACAGGTCTGACATATTTTAGACTAGGCCATCTCCTCATGGGAGGTTTTCAGTATTACCATTATTCTTTACAAAAACATGCCCTGGAAAAGACCTATATAATAATGTCAGCCAGCTTCACTGATCGTTTGCACACTATTTTGGCAGTCTGACTTAGCAACTGCTTTTCAGCAAGTGCTTTTGTATAAAATGAAATAACTGAGAATCCCCCACGAGGAGATGGACTAGTCTAAAACCTGTCAGATTTTCACTACCTGATGTACCACATTAACCCTCTAATATAGCCGAATATCAGTAAATAGCAGGGGGGAAAAATGGCAGCGCTCCTAATCGGACTGCAACTGAAATGGAACCAACAGAGGTGTGCTGCGCCCCCCAGGGACCTAAATATACACCTTGAATACAAATCAGATGCAAAACTATGCACTCAACCCTAATCTAAATAAATTGAATGCAAACTGATACACAAGGAAGCAGCTAACCACAAGTAGACTTGCATTTCTGTACAACAGGAGATATTGGCAGCGCTTCCAAATGCAGGCTGCACCCGAGTTTTGAACAGGTACATAGATGTGCAGAGCCCAAAACCCAGCAGATTACACAACTTGCATTCAAAACAGATGCAGTGAATGGAGGACGTTAGCTTCCAAAACAGTTTTCATGCAGATAGAATATCAGTAAAAATCAGCTATATCCCGTCACCCAAATTTCCTGGCACCTTTATTTCATGTTAATAGGGCCCTATGTAAGCTAGAAACATCCCTGCTCACGTAAAATATGTTAACCAGAGCCCCCCTTTAAGCAGGCTTTGTTTCATGCTTAGACGGGATGAGTTATTATGGAAAGTCACATAGAAGGGATCAGACCAGGATTATTCTCCCTCTAGAAGCATTTTAGGTTTACTGCTCACTTGCTTTCCATCTGCTCAGCTGAACTTTTAAGACGTTCAAAGTGAATCCAGTCAGAGTGCCATAAAAAGCTCTTGGATGGAAATGCGCCCCATTCTGCAGCCGTCGCATAAGAAGCGGACAGCTGTTTTTCCCTCTTGTAAACTAATCTTTGGCTGGATAAGCACCAGACGAGCAGTAATTGCACAGCGCTCAGCCTTCTCTGCACAGAGCTCGCCAAGAGCGAAACAGGTCGGGCTATTGCACTCAAACCAGCGCCCCAAAGCCTAATATGAAAACCAGATGTGCCCAGACGCCACCAAACCTTCCTTTCCATTATTTTCCATTCACTATCGTTTCACCGCGTGACTCCTAACATATACACTTGTCTCTATGGAAAATCATGCAGAGGCCAGGTCCTTCATATCCGTAAAATAACAATATTTCTTTCTTTTATATGCTACAGTGAACATTTCTTCCTAGTAACCGGAGGCTCCTAGATTACCATATGAAATGCAACTGTTAAAAAACACCTTTACATAAAGGGAATGTCCACTTTTGTTATGAAGACACCATGAACATAGTGGATTGATTACAAGTATTTTTGTAATTTAATATAATTAACTATTTACTGCACCAGGTGCAGTATAATCACGTCATGGGAAACTTCATTTGAAGTCCCATGAACGTGAAAATTACCGTTACCGTTACCGCCGGTTAAAATATTGGCGCCATATGTTGTACTAGGGAAATATTTTAAACAGGGCCGGATTTAACATAAGGCACTGTAGGCACGTGCCTACAGGCGCCTGATGATGGAAATGCGGCTCACTTCCCTCCCCTAGTGCCTCCCTCCTTCCTTATGCAAAGTCCTGAGCTGAGTGTAAATGAGAGGTTCCTCCTAGTTTAATAAATGTTAGCACTTGTCTTGGATGCCGGGCATGCATTTTTCAGTCTAGCAGGGGCGGTGTATGCCTGTGCGATTAACCATTCAATTGCAACATATGTTTAGGGACGCGCAGCCTTTCCCCCACCTTTTCTTAACTTTGTAACTATGTAACTGTCAGGTTAGCTGCTCCCAGCCCCTCCTCCTGAGTTTCCTGTTTGCATAATAAGTAGTAGCAGATTTGCATATGATTTGCATCTGAGGTGAATGCGAAGTGTACAGAAAATCTATTTAGGTGCTGTACACTGAGCTGGTGGTCATTTCAGATGCAGCCTTAGTGGTATGCGCTGGCGTTCTCCTCGCTGTTCAACCAAATGTAAGTTACACATTTTTTTTGCTTAGCTGCTCTCAAGGTTTTAAATTTAGGTGAGGTCACTTGCCCGGAGGTTTGCCTCACCGTGGCGCAAGTGTCTAGTATAATATACTTTGCATGCAAACCATATTGGAAGCTAAAGTTCCTCCTAGTTTAATAAATGTTAGCACTTGTCTTGGATGCAGGGCATGCATTTTTCAGTCTAACAGAGGCGGTGTATGCCTGTGCGATTAACCATTCAATTGCAGCATGTGTTTAGGGACGCGCAGCCATTCCCCCACCTTTTCTTAACTTTGTAAATGAGAGGTTACTCACCCAGCTCTTGGCATCCCACTGACCAGATCTCCCTCCAGTCAGGGGAACTTCTAGTTACTTAATACTGAGGATAGCTCTGGCTACCTAATACTATGGGGCACCTGTAGCTATCTATGACGTGCAGAGGAAGTAAGGGAGAAGCGATAGCTGGGCCAGTCAGCCAGCCAGCCAGCACACTTGTGGTGCGGTTCGGCGGGTGTTTGTAGGTTTATGTTGGGCGAAGTCTATGGTGCCGGGACATCTGTGCCATAGGCTCCTGTGAGGTAAATCTGGGCCTGATTTTAAACGTTGCAATAACCAGGACAAATGGGCGAATAAAATGTGTGGGTTTTATCCACAAAAGAACGTTTTATTTTAACACTATAATGGCCGGAAAACTGAAAAATAATTAATTTTTTCCATTTTTTTTAATTATTCCAATTAAAATTCTTAGCATACTGTACCTCCCCAAAAAAAAGCCTAATTGGTGGTAAAAAAACAACAACAACAAAATATACTGTAGATCATGTCGTTGTGATTAGTTGTGGTTAAGTTATTGGCGAAAGAATGGGAGGAGCACTGAAAATTGCTCTGGTCCTAAAGGGGAAAAACCCATCAGTGGTCAAGTGGTTTTTAAAGAGTATCTGTCATTATTGAATGACACACCTGAATCAGGCATGCAGCTAATCCAGTCAGACTTCAGTAAGAAACATCTGATCTACATGCAATTTGCTACATCAGCAATCATTTACTTTTAATGAACGAGCACGGATGTGTGCATGAGCAGGGACGACGGGGGCGGTCACAAGCGCATGCATGCATAGTAGCACGGACCTGTTCAGGCTTTGGCGAAAATATCCAAGCCTAGTCGGATCCATTCTACTGCGCAGGCGCAAGGCATCGATAAGCCCTTGTTGACGGTTTTGCGTCAAGGCCAGTGCTCAAATGGCCTACAGGAGGAGGACCGGCGAAGGCTTTCCTCTATTGAGATGAGTACTCCTTTGGGACACTTTTATTTCCACATGTTTCCTTTAAGTGCATTGGTTGCACCTGTAAAGTTTACTGGGGTATAATGAATATACCCAAGTATTACTACTGAGATCTTTAATAGGCTTGGCTGCTTGTTACAGGGTCAGATATTTATAGATTATTTTGGAAAGTCACGTTTAGATGGATACATACCTCCCAACTTTTTGAGATAAGAAAGAGGGACACCTAAGCCACCCCCTTGTCACACCTCTAACCACACCCCTGACACACCCCCTAGTCACGCATAAGATTTCATAAGAAAAATATGTTGTTTTATAATTCAATCCACACTGGTCCTTTCTATCCTGGTTTAATTTCCTTCATGTTAACATCTGAAAATAAGAAATATATCCATTTAAAGGATGATTATAAAATTTAGAGTCAATTAATCATATTTTTTCCAGTAGAGAAATACATATTGTTTACACAGATCTGCAAATCAGTCCTGCAAGAGGGACAAATGAGGAAAAAAGAGGGACACGGATTGGATTCCCAAAAAGGGGACTGTACCTCAGAGATGGATTAACATGTAATGGGGCCCTAGGCAAGGATTTGGGGCCCCCTTGTGGTCCATTTGGTGAAGTGAAGAGACGTAAAAAAAATGGCTGGTGGGCCTTTTGACCCCCACTAGGCTCCAAGCACCTGCCTAGGTTGCCTAGTGGCTGAGCCTCCTCTGAGTTGGGAGCTGCGTGCTGCAGAAGCATGCTGCTGGTTACACTGCTGCAGCACTGTGATGGTGAACTTGTTCCTCTCCACTAAGGCTGCCGGAGAGAAGGGTGTTTACACCTCAGTGTTGTACAGCCGGTTACCCTCTGTGACATAATAAGGAGCTATTCCAGGTAATGACAGCTCTGAAATAGGACTTGTTCCTCTCCAGAAGAGCAGCCGTTATAAACATGTCACGTTTCCACAGTGCACATTGTTGATATTATGGGACGTGAGGGAAGCTTTGCTGTGATGGAAAAAAACCTCAGTAAAACTGGTTCACCGGAACACAGGCTGTTTTTCCTAAGGAGGTATTTCAGACGAGCACTGTAATGACAGCGCAGGAGATTTGGGCGCAGCCGGCGCCACCATAGACCGTAATAGTAATAACGGCTATAGCGGCGCACAGTGAGTAACTTCGTCACCGTCAGAAGACGGACCTGAAGTTACTTTTAAAACACTGTAATGCGGCCTCCAGCAATAGCTAAAGAACGGATTATGTCATTCCCCACCATCCACGTGGACCTGGAGGGGGAATAGTAATTAACGCCTCCGGGAACTTGTGCAGCAGCAGGATAAGCCATATACCGGCTGTACCCTGCGCTCAAGTCTCCCGGCGGCGATTTCATATGTATACATTTCAGACAAATGGCTGTGGAGTCACTACCTTGTGGAGGGTGTGGCATTTGTGTGAGGTGGCAGGAGGTGGTGGCAGCTTATTCCCAGCTGATGGGCATTAAACTGTCCATCTGAAATAGTCCTTTATGGCCTTTCCCATTCTATATTGCAAAAAGAATTGTACAAGAATGTGACTGCACCTCTAACAAAATCGATTTCTATATTACAATGCCAACCTATGTGATTCGCAAATCACATGCGTTTACGATTCTGATCCAGAAAAGGATTAAGATCAAATGGAGCCCTAGGCAAGACAGCCGTTTTTGCCAACCGTTGATGGTCACCTGGCTTTTTTAGTAAGATTTGGTGGGGGATAGCGTCTACCAGGCCCCTAGGCCCTCTCCAGGCCCTAGGCAACTGCCCAGGTTTGCCTTGTGGATGACCCAACTCTGTTCTGATCTGATCGCTGCTAGTGGAAACGGGGCCTGACACAGTGGTCACTAGGGGTAAGGGTGTATTATATAGTTCTAACATCCTCCCCTCCCTATAGCTTTTCTGACAAGACAACAGAAGTGACCACAGACACGCCTATTGGCAGCCCACATGACCATGCAGAGCTGAGGTGGTCCCCACAGAAAAATAAGTAGATAAACAACAACAACTCTACAACACCTATTTTGTTAATTAATCATAACTCCCAATTTTTTGAGATAAGAAAGAGGGAAATCTAAGCCAAACCCCTAATAACACCCCTGGTACACCCCTAGTCAAGCATACCATAAAGATTTAATAAGTAAAATATGATGCTTTGTAATTCAAATCACTCTAGTCCTTTCCATGCTGAATCATTATCCTTCATATTAACATTTGAAAATAAAAAATATATTGACTTAAAGGATGGGAATAAAGTTTAGAGACAATTAAGCACATTTTTTTAAGGAGAATACATATATTATCTTCTGGTGCTATGCACTCCACTGCGCGCTCAATGATGACCTGTGTAGAAAACGACTCCACATAGCCTAATACTGTATGATCAACAAGTACAACACATTCCTCAGTGCAGGTGATAAGGTGCTCACACGTGATCCCCGCTCCCCTAAAGGTTAAAAGGCTCACCAGATGGCTTCCACCGTATCACAGGTGGTAATCTCACATCAGCACATATGTATCACTCAGACCTTCAGTGACCATATCCAATTCTGATAAAAGCAGCCTTTAATAAAACATATACAAATACATCATCGCGCAGTATGTCAGTTCCAACATAAAAAACACACTGCGCCTCTCGCGCACTCAGAACACTTACAAGATCCCTCTAGGGGATAGGGTAGCTTGTCACAGCGGTAAGTCCCTCGGTTTCAGACGCTTGAAAACTTTTCCAGCCGTTCGCGGCGTCCCGCACTGCCGGCTCCCGCGCCTCCGGACTTCCGCAACTCCAACCACGTGACCTGCGTCAGGCGTACTGGCTCCGCCCTACGCGTTTCGTCACCAGGACTCATCAGGGGCTAGAGTCCTGGTGACGAAACGCGTAGGGCGGAGCCAGTACGCCTGACGCAGGTCACGTGGTTGGAGTTGCGGAAGTCCGGAGGCGCGGGAGCCGGCAGTGCGGGACGCCGCGAACGGCTGGAAAAGTTTTCAAGCGTCTGAAACCGAGGGACTTACCGCTGTGACAAGCTACCCTATCCCCTAGAGGGATCTTGTAAGTGTTCTGAGTGCGCGAGAGGCGCAGTGTGTTTTTTATGTTGGAACTGACATACTGCGCGATGATGTATTTGTATATGTTTTATTAAAGGCTGCTTTTATCAGAATTGGATATGGTCACTGAAGGTCTGAGTGATACATATGTGCTGATGTGAGATTACCACCTGTGATACGGTGGAAGCCATCTGGTGAGCCTTTTAACCTTTAGGGGAGCGGGGATCACGTGTGAGCACCTTATCACCTGCACTGAGGAATGTGTTGTACTTGTTGATCATACAGTATTAGGCTATGTGGAGTCGTTTTCTACACAGGTCATCATTGAGCGCGCAGTGGAGTGCATAGCACCAGAAGATTGTTTTTACTCTTTACAGGAGAAACCACAGCGCACTTAAAGGAACTGGATGTGACTTAATTGATTTTATGTAATGTTGTGTTAAGCACAAACTGTAAGAGAATTGTTGTTATTAGAAAGGGCAGCGCAGCAGTTTTAACTGAGAATACATATATTCACACAGATCTGTACATCAGTCCTGAAAAAGGGACAAATGAGGAATAAAGAGGGACAGAGGGATCTGGTTCCCAAAGAGGGACTGTCCCACCAAAAGCGGGACAGTTGGGAGCTATGAATAACAGCATATGTGTACTTGTTTGATGGCTTCTGGTCTTAGCTACTTCTGTCTGCTCTCCTCCTGTGCCCTCTGGATCCAGCAACCCAGCACGTTTATACTGCAGCTCCTTCTAGGTTTAAAAATAGGACCTTTTGGCATTGGCCCTCATGTCCCGTGGAATGATATTGGAGCTGCAGCCTGAATTTCCTGTCTGCTGAGCTTCACCTTATTTAAGTGGGCATCCGCTCAGTTGCCTAAGCCAGAGTTCTTTCAGATTCTCAGCTAACTACATTAGACTGCCATGCTCCCTTAGCTGTTGCCTTTCCAGAGACCTGCCAGTTCTGATCCTACCAGAAGTCTGCACAAGTTCTAATACTGGGCCCTAACCATGCTCTGTCCATGAGGACCCTACCAGTCCTTAACCTCCCTAGACAACAGAGCGGGATCATCCACCAGGCAACCTAGACAGGTGATTGGGGCCTAGTGGGTGTCAAGAGGCCCACCTACTACTTTCTCTGACCTCTCTCCACTTCAGCTTATCAAAAGGACCCAGGCCCAGATTTACCTCAGAGGAGCCTATAGGCACAGATGCCCTGGCACCTTAGACTTTGCCCTCTAGGAATCTACAAAGCCCCGCTGAACCGCACCACAAGTGTGCTGGCTGTCCCAGCTGTCACTTCTCCCTTACTGCCCTTGCCCATCAAAGGCAGCTACAGGTGCCCCTTAGTATTAGGTAGCCAGACGTTCCCTCAACATTAATTATCTAGAGTTGCCCCCAAGTATTAAGTAGCTAAAGGAACCTCAATATTAAGTAGCTAGAGGTGCCCCCAAGCATTAGGTAGCTAGTGGTGCCCCTGAGAGATCTTGTCAGTTGAATGCCGAGAGCAGGTTGAGTAATCTCTTATTTACTATCTCATCAGGACTCTGCATAGGGAAGGAGGGAGGGAGGCGCTCGGGGAGGGGAGTGGGCCGCCTTACCATCATCAGGCGCCTGTAGGCACGTGCCTACAGTGCCTTATGGCAAATCTGGCCCTGAGAAAACCAAAAGGGGGCCCCAAATATACTACCTTGCCTAGGGGTCCATTACATCTTAATACATCTCAGCTAGACAATTCTGTCCTTTAAAATCTGTCATGTTCTACTTACATTGACCCAGCCTGGTAGCACAGTATGTGACCTGCAGGCTCACCCTGGCATTTTCCCTCGGTGACACAAAGTCGTCAGCACTTGTCTGGCAGTTGTGACAATTCAGTGTCATAGTTACCTGTAAGCAGTTGAATTCCTACAGAATACCCAGAAAGCTCATGGTCCAGGACCACTAGGAAAGTTTAAGGGGCTAAAAGAGACCGAAAAGCCCTCCTACTAAAAGCAACGCTGACTATAGTTTTTCTCTCTAAAACAGAAGGTGCTTGTGATGATTCAGCTTTAAGTGAGCAACTGTGGTTTCCCACAATGCATCACTCCCGAATATGCAAATCATTCCTTTATGAATTCCGGTGACCCTATGTGCTCCATAATCAGCTTTCATTTGATAGACAAAGCTTAAAGAGGAGCTGCAGTGAAAATAATGTAATTAAAAAAAACTGCTTCATTTTTACAATAATTATGTATAAATGATTTTGTCAGTGTTTGCTCATTGTAAAATCTTTCCTCTCCCTGATTTACATTCTGACATTTATCACACGGTGACATTTTTACTGCTGGCAGGTGATGTCAGCGGAAGGAGATGCTGCTTGCTTTTTTGACAGTTGTAAGCTGCTTTTATTTCCCACAATGCAACAAGGCTCCCACAGTGTGATGTCAGGACCTCAGAGCTGTGAGGCGCTAACATCACACTGTGGGAGGGGTTTCACCTCAAAATCAGCCATACAGCGCCCCCTGATGATCCGTTTGAGAAAAGGAATAGATTTCTCATGGGAAAGGGGGGTATCAGCTACTGATTGGGATGAAGTGCAATTCTTGGTTACGGTTCCTCTTGAACCCTCTTACGACCGCGTCACGCCAATGGGCGTGACCGCAGAGGCAGCCCCAGGACCGCTTAGCGCCAATTGGCGTCAAGTCCTTGGATTTGCGGGCATCTCCGCATGAATGATGGAGCTCCGCCTTCAGCCTCCCATTGGCAATCACCGCTAGGAAACTGTTAGATGGCAAAACCGCCGTCTATTTACATTGTACAGCGCTGCGATCTACAGCAGCGCTGTACTGGGGACAGCTGTGTGACATGGCTGTCCCCCTTAGAGGCAGACAAGTGATCTGCTGTCATAGGCTTCAGCTGGAGGGGGGAGTGAAAAATTATTAAAAAAAATAGGCAATGTTATTTAAAAACACATCAAATAAATATTTACAAAAAAAAAAACATCTGGGGAGCAATCAGACCCCACCAACAGAGAGCTCTGTTGGTGGGCAGAAAAGGGGGGGGGGGAATCACTTGTGTGCTGAGTTGTGCAGCCCTGCAGCGAGGCCTTAAAGCTGCAGTGACCTATATTGTAAAAAATGGCCTGGTCACTAGGGGGTTTAAGCCCAGGATCCTCAAGAGTTTAAGTATGCATGCTAGATGACCCTCAGCTACGGAAGCCTTTAAAGTGACTGTAGCAAAAAAAAGTTATCTTGAGTAATTACCTAGGGAGGGGAAGCCTCTGGATCCTAAAAAGGCTCCCCACATCCCTCTCAGCACATGCAATCCAGCGGTAGGGCCCCGAAAGGCCGCTTGTCAGTGCTGTGCACGTATGCAGTATCAGCTTTCCGCTCGGGCTCCAGCGGAAATAACGGAGCCCGACTGGGGCTGCTCTACTGTGCAGGTGAGAGCCGTCTGGGACTAGTTCAAAAGGAGCCCAGGTAGAAAGCTGCTAGTGTACCTGCGTAGGAAAGCCACTGTTATTATTTTTGATTGTTTGGGGATGCCAGCGCTGATTCAGGCTGGCTGAGGAGGACAGGGAAAGTGCATTGTGGGAAATAACAGCTTTCTATTACCTACTGTAAGTGACAGCAACATAGAAGAAAAGTCATTTATGGCTCATTTAACTCTGGGAAAAAAACATACTTATTTGTCTTTGCACATATTTTAAATTTTAGAATTTCTCGCCATAGTGCCCCTGTAACTACCTATTTTTTGCGATAGTGGTCCTTTAAGGTGAGATTCATGGAGCATATACTGTATACGATACAAGGGATGAGGGACAAAATTGAAAGAACTTAAGATCATTATCTTGAGTTCCATGGGGGGAACTTTAGGGGAAGTGAGGCAATTATGTCCATTAAGAAAGGGGTGAGAAAGACCAACATTGATAGGGAGCTTTGTCACGTGGAGACCATATAGATTTACTGATGGGTCACTTTGATGCCCCATGGTCTCAGCACTTGAGACCTTGGTGTACACGTCTCAATGTCTGAGAAGTGTGAGTCACATCTGGGTGGGGCAAAAAGAGGTACACTGCTGTTAATGTTTGATTTTGTTCTGTCCCCTATATATTGACAAGATCTGCTCCAAAAAAGTACCGTATGTGTTCCCCTTCCCACCCGTATTATGATAAATGTAAAAGCAAAGAGGGGAAAGCTAGACATGGATTCACTTATGGATTGGTAAAAAGTTTGTTTCTTACTTTTACCAGCATAGGAGGGATCTGTGGTTGGTAGAAAGTGTGGCCAGTCTTTCCAATAAACATAATGGGGTCCAGTTGTATGGTCAAATGCGTCTTGCACGTAAGAGAGATCCATTTTTTTATTTATTTAAGTATTTATATAGCGCCGACATATTACGCAGCGCTGTACAGAGTATATTGTCTTGTCACTAACTATCTCACAGTACTCACAATCTAGTCCCTACCATAGTCATATGTCTATGCATGTATTGTGTAGTGTATGCATCATAGGCTAGGGCCAATTTTAGGGGGAAGCCAATTAACTTATCTGCATGTTTTTGGAATGTGGGAGGAAACCGGAGTGCCCGGAAGAAACCCACGCAGACACTGGGAGAACATACAAACTCCTTGCAGATGTTGACAGGGCTGGGATTCGAACCAGGGACCCAGCGCTGCAAGGCAAGAGCACTAACCACTACGCCACCGTGCTGCCCTATAAAATCCCTATAACATCCCTATAACATCCCTGACAAAGCCCTCTCTATTGGCTAAAGCTTTTTGGACTCAATTCAACCTGGCCCTTGTGATCATGGAGTCCTGCTGCTAGGGTTGTTGTTGTTTTTTTTTTGCCTTTGAACTTGCTCTACAGTAGAGCTCTCTTTTACTACTTAGAATACTACATGTATGCTAATCATGGCTGTGTAGAATGTAAGTGGCATGAATGGTTGTATGACTGGCAAGGGTTTGTGAGGTCCTCCCCCTGTTTGCCCTGCAGGCATTACTGTTTTAATTGCTTTTAGCATAATTGACATGTTGAAGCTGCTACACTATAAATGCTCTCTGCATTTGTACATTTACAACTTGAGACTCATCTTGAATATTTTTTCTAATATTTAATGCTGGGTACACACGTTACGTTTTTTCGTGCGATAGATGGATCAGATAGATAAAATCCGCCATGTCCGATATTGCTCCCGATCGTTTCCACGCTCGATTTCTCATAGCGGTGAATGGAAAAAGATAAGAAAAACAAATGAAGATAAGAGAATTGAGCACAGAATGGAGTGCGGAATTGTGCCGCAAAAACGATCAGGTTGGAGAATCGCTTGAAAAAATGTAACGTGTGTACCCAGCATTAGTTACTTTCACACTATGCATGTTGTGTTGTGAGTCTTGCGACAATACTGCCATGGTCCAAATTGCTAGCGGTTTTAAAAGTGCTGTAAAATGTGTAATGAAATCCAATGCGAATGTTCTCACATGAGCGATGAGCTTTCTTTCCAATCACAAACGCGGGTCCGGCACCATTTTCTGAGGGTTTGCGCTTCAATGGAAAGTATAGGAAAATCGCTAACTGCTTTAAAAAGTGCTTACAACAGCGATTTTGTGAGCATATTTCAAGAAAAAGTACTTTAAAAGACATTCAGTTCCAGGTCAAAGAGCGCCCTTCCTGTTTGCCTGCAAACAAACTCTTACAAAATCGCTTGCCAAAAACCCAAATCACACACAAACGCTTAGTGCTTGCAATTGTGCTTGCGATTTGAAGTGTGAACTAGGCCTCACTCATGTAAATGAATGTGCATAAAGTTATGCGTCACAGCATGCTTTGCAAATGAACCCCTGTATTTTTGCTTTCCAAACGCAAGTTTTATTGATGTGAGATTTTGACCACAACAAGGTGATTTGACCAGACGCTCCTTAGACTTGGCGTGGAAAGCGTGGTTTGTATAGCATGTAAAGCAGAGGTCACTTGTCGTATGTGTCACTCACATAAGAAGGTCACATGAATTAAGGTTAGGATGGGTGGCAGTCAGAGGCATCTTTCTCCTGACCGAGCAGAAGCTGCAGCAAACGATGTAGAAACTGCATAATACAGAGATTTACAGCATCAGCATATTTCCAAAGTGACCCAGCGGGAGCATGAAAACATTGCATGCCTAATACATCAATGACACTACCTGACGTACGGGCTGAATATCATTAGCAGGTGCCTATATGGGTGCCTTCGTCTTTGTTTGCTTTGTATGCAGAGCACCCCAGGAGGTCTGGGACTTGACAGATCAGGTCTGCACTGGGAGAGCATTCTTCCCCCAAATAACCCGTGTGTACAATGTGTGCAAAGCCATGTATTGGTTTATAGGGAACCTGCAGTCAGAAGAATATGGAGACTGGCTGCTATCTTCATTCTCTTAAAGAGCAACTTTAGCAACAAAGGGGAAAATAAATGAATACATTGCAAAGTGAGAGGTTAAAAAAATAGAAGAGAGATTAAGAAGTAATTGTTATTCGCCATGTAAATAGCGGGCGCTGGGCCTGTCCAACCAACATTTTTAGTTTTGAGAAATATCGTTTTGAAATTCATTTTGAGAATGATCTTTTTGTAAATTGTCGTTTTGATTTTTTTTTATCATTTTGATATTTGTTTTGAGAATTATCATTTTGTAAAGTATCATTTTGAAATGTATTGTCTTAAAATTTTGCTTTTTTTTTTTATTTTTTACGTTATTTGCAGCGGAGGGAGGGGGTTTTAAGGTTAGGCGGCAGAAATGGGGGTCTTAGGGTTAGGCGTCAGGAATGGGGGTTTTATGGTTAGGCACAATCAGTGGGGGTCTTAGGGTAAGGCACCACCAGGTGGGTTTTAGGGCTAGGCACCACCAGGGGGAGGTCTAAGAGTTAGGCACCGTTAGAGGGAGGGTTCTGTGTGAGAGAAGGGTTAGGTCTAGTTGTGGTAAAATATTGGTAATATTCACCAATGTTTTACTATCCTCATTACGACTGTAAATATTTCTTTTGTTTTCATTGTTATAGACGATATTTTACAATTTTAGCTTCACCCCGCGCCCTTTTTTTTCCTGGCGCCCTAACTTAATGTATACCTAAATATGTGCCTACTCAGGGGCACCAAAATAGGCATAACTGACCCTCCGTGTGTTAAATTTTTCCCCTAGGTCCAAAAAAATGCCTAAAACTGCTTGCTTCTGGTCCCCTCCCTGAGCCGTCTACCTGACACGCCGCTTTATACAGAGCTCCCGGGGAAATTCTGGGTTGGGCTGAGTCACTTGCTAAAGCTTCCAAATGAAATGTAAAATGTGGGGCTTGATTGTCCTGTAATCCTCCTTGGGAATGGTGGGGGATGAAGGGAAGTATCATGGAGGAGACAGCCTTTGTGTAATGCAAGCAGTGTAACAGTAAGAGCCTGGGTAATAGTTGTAATTAATTTGGAAAATCACAGGGGAGCTGGCAGGCAGACTTCCTCTCTGGAGTTACTCATAATGAGATAACACTGGGCTTGGCAAGCGGCAGCACCGAATGTGGCGCTGAGGTCTTTTACAGGGAGAATGGAGTTTAATCATCGCCTGAGCAATCCACATGTCTACTAACTGTCTGCCCATAAAGAGGGCCTGTCTACGCTCACGTCACATGGGAGTGGCCTCTTTTACTGAGGATCACCTGGAAAAACATAATGGAGAAGCCAAGGGATCTATTAATAAAAAGATGGACAGTTTAGTGGAGTTTGCCAAAAAGTATTGTATATATAAACGCCAGTATGCTGCAAATATCGCCGTTTTTGAGCATGTGTTTTCCGTTTCAAAATTCCACCCACATTTGTGAAAAGATTGACAGCCAGAGCTGCTCACCTAGAGATGGGGCAATACACAAATATGCTGCACTTCCAATGTTTATGCGGGTTTATTGTTGCAGACACCGACTCAATGTTTCGGGACACACTGATCTCTTCATCAGGGCAATACAGGTCTGTCAATCAACATCATAAGGGACTTTCTTCCGAGTAGTCAACATCTCCACTCGCCAGCAAGTGATGTGTACTTCTCAGCGGCTGCTTCATATCCAAGATCGGGAGGGGGGGGGGGGGGGGGGGACTTCTTTTATTACACTTTGATAGTGCGAACACTGTGTTAAAAAAAGAGTTGCAGCCTTTTGGTCACATGATCGTGGGACTTTTGATCGCTATGTTTACATCAATTAAACATATCTCCTCCTAAGAGCAAAGCAGCAAATTGGGGTACAGGGGGTTTTGGGGTAATTTTGGGCATCGCCATAGGTGCCCATGTTAAATCCCGCAAATATTGGCCATAGTCGGAAATTTAGACAACAGTAAAAAAACGGGTGCCCAAGTAAAATAATGGTGGGCGTGTGATTGCGACAGTTATTGGCACTGTGTGAGTATCTCCGCTTTAATGTATGTACAGTGCTTCTTACTTCCACTTTAGGGTGTGTCTTATCTCCACTTTCGGGTATGTACAGTGCTTCTTATGTCTTATGTATAGTATGTACAGTAAAGGCACCAGGGCTCGTGCCTACAGGCGCCTGATGATGGAAAGACAGCTCATTCTCCTCCCCCAGTGCCTCCCGCCCCTACTAAGGTGGTTCTTCTAGCTACCTAATACTGGGGGTACCTGTAGCTACCTATGACAGGCAAAGGAAGTAAGGAAGAAGTGACAGCTGGGCCAGCCAGCACATTGTGGTGCAGTTCGTGGGGGTTTGTAGGTTCAAGGAGGGTGAAGTCTAAGGTGCCAGGACATCTGTGCCTATAGGCTCCTGTGATGTAAACCCGGGCCTGAGTGTCAATCATCAGAATTTAATATAATGTCTGGTAGTAGCATTCACTTTCAGCAGCAAAATGGGTGCAGTGTCAGGTGCCAGTACTCTTTGCGGCAAAACTAAATACTATATCAGGCAGCAAGACGTCCAGCAGCAGAAGTGATTACTGTTCAATGTCAGGTTCCAGGACTTTCTGGAGCTGAAGTGAGTGCAGTGTAGAGTACCAGGACCTTGAAGAAATGAATATAAATCGCAAGACACCAGCCACCACCACTCCCTGTAGTAGAGAAGAGTTCTGTGCTGGACACCAGAATTGGCTATAATGTCAGGCACAGGGACCATTTGCAGTAGAAGAGAGAAGTGTTCAGCACCAGGATTCCACATAAGAAAACACTGGCATTAGCACACTGGAAAAGCAGTGAGTTCAGCAAAAGCAAATCTGAAGGATCAGTAAAAAAACATTTAGATACTCAGTAGCGCCGGATCATTCACCAGGCAACTTAGAAAGGTGCCTTGGACCTAGTGGAAGCGTTCAGAGTTGGGCTTCAGGACTATCTGCAGTGGAAGAGTTCAGTGTTGGGCACCAGCACTCTTTGCAGTGGAAGCGTTCATTGTGGGGCTTCAGGACTCTCTGCAATGGAAGCGTTCATTGTGGGGCTTCAGGACTCTCTGCAATGGAAGTGTTTATTGTGGGGCATTAGGACTCTCTGCAATGGAAGAGTTCAGTGTTGGGCACCAGCACTGTCTGCAGTGGAAGCGTTCATTGTGGGGCTTCAGGACTCTCTGCAATGGAAGCGTTCAGTGTTGGGCACCAGCACTGTCTGCAGTGGAAGCGTTCATTGTGGGGCTTCAGGACTCTCTGCAATGGAAGAGTTCAGTGTTGGGCACCAGCACTGTCTGCAGTGGAAGCGTTCATTGTGGGGCTTCAGGACTCTCTGCAATGGAAGAGTTCAGTGTTGGGCATCAGGACTCTCTGCAATGGAAGTGTTGAGTGCTGGGCACCATCACTCTCTTCAATGGAAGAGTTCAGTGTTGGGCACTTGCACTTTCTGCAGTGGAAAAGTTCCATGTTGGGCACCAGCACTCTCTGCAGTAAAATAATTCAGTGTTGGGCATCAGGACTCTCTGCAGTGGAAAAGTTCCATGTTGGGCACCAGCACTCTCTGCAGTAGAAGAATTCAGTGTTGGGCATCAGGACTCTCTGCAGTGGAAGAGTTCTGTGTTGGGCACTTGCACTCTCTGCAGTGGAAAAGTTCCATGTTGGGCACCAGCACTCTCTGCAGTGTAAGAGTTCAGTCTTGGGCATCAGGACTCTCTGCAATGGAAGAGTTCAGTGTTGGGCATCAGCACTCTCTGCAGTGGAAAAGTTCAGTGTTGGGCTTCAAGACTGTCTGCAGTGGAAGAGTTCAGTGTTGGACACTATTATTCTCTGCAGTGGAAGAGTGCAGTGTTGGGCACCAGTACTCTCTGCAGTGGAAGAGTTCAGTGTTGGGCACCAGTACTCTCTGCAGTGGAAGAGTTCAGTGTTGGGCACCAGTACTCTATGCAGTGGAAGAGTTCATTGTTGGGCACCAGTACTCTCTGCAGTGGAAGAGTTCAGTGTTGGGCATCAGGACTCTCTGCAGTGGAAGAGTTCAATGTTGGGCACCAGGACTCTCTGCAGTGGAAAAGTTCCATGTTGGGCACCAGCGCTCTCTGCAGTAAAATAATTCAGTGTTGGGCATCAGGACTCTCTGCAGTGGAAAAGTTCCATGTTGGGCACCAGCACTCTCTGCAGTAGAAGAATTCAGTGTTGGGCATCAGGACTCTCTGCAGTGGAAGAGTTCTGTGTTGGGCACTTGCACTCTCTGCAGTGGAAAAGTTCCATGTTGGGCACCAGCACTCTCTGCAGTGTAAGAGTTCAGTGTTGGGCATCAGGACTCTCTGCAGTGGAAGAGTTCTGTGTTGGGCACTTGCACTCTCTGCAGTGGAAAAGTTCCATGTTGGGCACCAGCACTCTCTGCAGTGTAAGAGTTCAGTCTTGGGCATCAGGACTCTCTGCAATGGAAGAGTTCAGTGTTGGGCATCAGCACTCTCTGCAGTGGAAGAGTTCAGTGCTGTCCTTCAACTGCAGTGGAAAAGTTCAGTGTTGGGCTTCAAGACTGTCTGCAGTGGAAGAGTTCAGTGTTGGACACTATTATTCTCTGCAGTGGAAGAGTACAATGTTGGGCACCAGTACTCTCTGCAGTGGAAGAGTTCAGTGTTGGGCACCAGTACTCTATGCAATGGAAGAGTTCATTGTTGGGCACCAGTACTCTCTGCAGTGGAAGAGTTCAGTGTTGGGCATCAGGACTCTCTGCAGTGGAAGAGTTCAATGTTGGGCATCAGGACTCTCTGCAGTGGAAGAGTTCTGTGTTGGGCACCAGTACTCTCTGCAGTGGAAGAGTTCAGTGTTGGGCATCAGGACTCTCTGTAGTGTATATTTTTTGTATTTACTGTATTTAACTCATATAATGGATATTAAATCAAACATCCAAAAGATTATAGGACAAACAGCAGATACTGTCAAAAGAATACCTACGTACCTGGAGCAGGTGTGGCCACAATGTAGAGGACAGCTTCCTCTGCGACTTACCACCCCCAGGCCCTGGAGTTGAAACAGGGACCAGTGGGCGACAAGGGGCAGGAGCCCTAGTAAGACAGTCCGGTGGATGTCGGAACGCATGACCAGACTGACTCCTTGGCACTCCCACAGTTGTTGGATGATGTATTTGCGGATTAATTGGGTAGTGGAGTAAGCAGAAGTCAGTAACAAGGCGGATCCTCTTGAAGGCAGGAGATTGGCAACTGAGCGGGTAGTCAGATAGGCAGAGGTTAGCAACAAAACAGGTAGTCAGACAGGCAGAGGTTGGCTACAGAGTGGGTAGTCGTACAGGCAGGACTTCGGCAACAGAGCGAGTAGTCAGGCAGGCAGAGGTCGGCAACAGGTAGTCATACACAGGCAAGGTCAGCAACAGAGCTGGTTATCAGCCGGGCCTGGATCAGCATACCAGGAATAGGCAGGTTCTAGATCAGGGGTGTCAAACTAAAAAACCAAGTGGGCCGAAGTTGAACACTGGGACCTAGTCGCGGGCCAACCTCAATGTCTACTGCCCACCTTCCTCCCTTATAAAATTCCCTGGTGTCTAATAGCTCCCCTCCAACACCTATACAGTTCCCTGGTGTCTAGTAGATCTCCCTCCCTTCCCTATAACAGTTCCCTGGTGTCTAGTGGCCCCCAACCTCTCCTATAACAGTTCCCTGGTGTCTAGTGGCTCCCAACCTCTACTATAACAGTTCCCTTGTGTCTAATGGTCCTCCCTCCCCTATACAGTTTCCTGGTGTCTAGTGGCCCGTCCCCTATACAGTTCCCTAGTGTTTAAAGTTTTTCCCTGCCTCCCCCATATGGCTTCCCTGGTGATCCAGGGCTTCACCTCCAATATAGCTTCCCTTGCGGTTGAGAGTGGGCCAAACATAATGCAAAGTGGGGAAACCACTTGGGGGCCAAATTTAATGGTTCTGAGGGCCAGATTTGACATGTATGTTCTAGATCAAGCACAGGAAAACACACAATACACACAGACAAGCTGCAATACCACAGCACTGGTTACTGGTTCACCACAAATTTATATAGTCGTCTGGACAGAGGTTGAGTAACGCATTACACAACGCGCGCGTATGCAATTACGCACAGGGATGCCCATTACGCACGCATGCAAACTCACAAGTCTGCGCGCCTGTGTCCATGTTTACGCCAGTGCGCGTAACGCCTGCGAGCACAGACTGGGAGACCCCCACAAATAGGAGCCCGACTGCCCACATCAGGACGCCTACGGACATCAGTTTGTAGCTGCCGCCTTACCTGGACACATGAGTGACTGTGACAGATACACTATTTGATATAATAATGGATATCTATTGTACAGTATTTAGGCCAAGGTCGCCTAGGCTATGGCCTAGGGCACCACAGGAGCAAGGGCACCAAAGCAGCAGGCTAAACTGGTGCTGCTGCAATGCAGGGAGATCAGGGGACTGCCTGACCGGGGTACTCTGCTGATAGCCGCCTGTGCAGCAGCCACCTTGCTCTCTGTGCATGTTTGCATTGTGGACGGTGGCTATGGACTTGGGCAGCATTAGAGACAGTGGGGAAGAGGAAGCTTCTGCACTGGAGACGAGAGGAGAAATGAGTGACACTGATGGCTGCTGTGGTGTGAAGGCGAGCTGGCTACCTATACTGAAAGAGGGGTGGGAAAAGGATGGATTAAGGGAGTCATCTGGCTACCTATACTGGAGGGAAAAGGGGGAGGGGTCATTTGGCTACCTATACTGGGGGGGGGGGGGGGGTTATCAGGCTACCTATACTGGAGGGAAAAGAGGTAGGGGTTATCAGGCTACCTATACTGGAGGGAAGGGTCATCTCGCTATCTATACTGAAGGGGGCGGCTGCTGACAGGCCGGGCAGTACAAGAGTACAAATCTGGCCCTGGATTATATGTCACAATCAGGGGCGTAGCAATAGGGGTAGCAGAGGCTGCGACCGCATCAGGGCCGGCCCTAGACTTTTTGCCGCCTGAGGAAAAAATGATTGCTGCCGCCGCCCCCCCGTGGGAGAGACCGCCGCCGCCGAGCTGGAGGGGTAGCGGGCAGGGCGGGGGTATTGGGCCTAGCGGTGGGGAGGGGTGTCGGACCCCCCCCTCCCTCGCCTGGGTCCCCCGTCCTCCGCTCCCCTCCAGCCTTAAATAGATAAGAAGCGCAACTTGTAAGAGGCAGTGGGCGGGGAGGACTCACCTCTTCCTCGCTCGATCCAACGTGCGCTCCACTGACGTCCCTTCCTGCAGCGCCGTCCACTTACAATACAGTGGGCGGCGTTGCAGGAAGTGACGTCAGTGGAGCGCACGCTGGATCGAGCGAGGAAGAGGTGAGTCCTCCCCGCCCACTGCCTCTTACGAGTTGCGCTTCTTATCTATTTAAGGCTGGAGGGGAGCGGAGGACGGGGGACCCAGGCGAGGGAGGGGGGGGCCGACCCCCCTTCCCGCCGCTAGGCCCAATACCCCCGTCCTGCCCGCTACCCCTCCAGCTGGGCGGCCGGCTCCCCGCACCCACCGATGGGCAGATGCTGCCCCTAGAAATTTGCCGCCTGAGGCAAAAGTTTCACCCCGCCTCATGAGCGGGCCGGCCCTGATCAGGGCCCATGGGCCAGAGGGGCCCGGAAGGCCCCCCCCCTGAACTGCAGTATTAGGGCTCTTTCACATCAGAGCTTGCGTTGCAGAACGCTCAAAGCATACGTTTTGTTTTGTTTTAATGCGCAGTGAGTGAGTTTTAATCCGTTTTCAATGCGTTACAGCACATAGAAAAACGCAGGTAATTTTTTTTTCTTTTAGTTTTCAACTTTCTACATTGTTCCTCTGTTGCATTCTGGGACTAATTGCCTGCGTTAACGGATTAAAAACGCACATAGTGTGCGTTTTACATTGACTAACATTGTAACGCATAAAGCTAGCGTCGGCCGAAAAACTGCGCCTGGGTGCAGTGTAACGCAACACACAAAAAGGCTGCGTTATATGTGAAAGCTAAAATGAAAGTCTATGGACTTTCATTTCACCTCGGGTAACACAAACTTTACCCTTTGCGTTGAAACGCAGAAAATCTGCCCTAATGTGAAAGAGCCCTTAGTTCTCTATTGGTCCTGTACTCATAATAATGACTTCTACAGATACTTTGAATAGTGGTCATCATTAACAAGCTGTTCTCCATCCCCTTCTTGCACCTCTGACAATGTAGTTGCCATTGGCAGGTTTTGGTGCACCGCATCAATTGTTAAGTTTAGAGTGTTTGGGGGCCCCAATGTAAAACTTGCATTGGGGCTTACAGTTCCTTAGCTACGCTACTGGTCACAATATATTCTTTAAATGAATGTTTCAGTCAGATCTCAGAAGTTACTTATCTTGTCAGGCACCTGCCCTCCCTGCAGGATAGCTCAGTGTGGGGCGCCAGCATTGTGCAGTCCTCCTGTACTCTCTGCAGCAGATGTGAGCACACACTGTACCCCGGTGTCTCTGCAGTAGCACAAGGTGGAGCACTAGGACCCAGCGCATTGAGCAGCAGTGTCAGTCGCCGGCACTAGGACCCGGGGCGGCCGGTACATTCCTCTCATTCCAGTGAATGGGGCTGATTGTTGAGGCTGTGCGGAGAGCTGGAGCCGCTGATCAGTGTGTGGCCGCACCATGTACACCGCTCCGGCCGCCTGCTGCCTGCCCTCTGCTGCACAAACTTTCTCCCGGGGACTCCAGTGAGAGGCGAGCGCTGCCCGTGTGCCCCCCGCACAGCAGCCACAGCAGGGGATCTGCCAGAATACTCTCTGCTCTGTGCCCATGTGGCACCCGGAGGGCACGTCTGTGACCTGGCCCCGGCTCCAGGTAATGACTGCATGCTGTGCCTGTGCCTTCCTTACTTCCAGCTGCCCCCCAGTCCATCCCTACCTGCATTCCACCACTCCATCCCCACCAGCAGCCCCCAGGACATCCCTAACAGCAGACCCCCAGTCCAGCAGCAGCAGGCCCCCAGTCATTCCCCATCAGCAGCCCCCCAGGTCATCTCCACGAGCAGCCCCCCAGACCTTTGCTCCGAGCAGCCCCCCAGACCTTTGCTCCGAGCAGCCCCCCAGACCTTTGCTCCGAGCAGCCCCCCAGACCTTTGCTCCGAGCAGCCCCCCAGACCTTTGCTCCGAGCAGCCCCCCAGACCTTTGCTCCGAGCAGCCCCCCAGACCTTTGCTCCGAGCAGCCCCCCAGACCTTTGCTCCGAGCAGCCCCCCCAGACCTTTGCTCCGAGCAGCCCCCCCAGACCTTTGCTCCGAGCAGCCCCCCAGACCTTTGCTCCGAGCAGCCCCCCAGACCTTCCCGCTGCGAGCAGCCCCCCAGACCTTCCTGCTCCGAGCAGCCCCCCCAGACCTTCCAGCTCCAAACAGCCCCCCCAGACCTTCCCGCTCCGAGCAGCCCCCCCGACCTTCCCGCTCCGAGCAGCCCCCCCAGACCTTCCCGCTCCGAGCAGCCCCCCAGACCTTTCCCTATAAGCAGCCCCCCCAGACCTTTCCCTATGAGCAGCCCCCCAGACCTTCTCCCTACGAGCAGCCCCCCAGACCTTCCCCCTATGAGCAGCCCCCCTAGACCTTCCCTCTACGAGCAGCCCCCCAGACGTTCCCTCTACGAGCAGCCCCCCAGACGTTCCCTCTACGAGCAGCCCCCCAGACGTTCCCTCTACGAGCAGCCCCCCAGACGTTCCCGCTCCGAGCAGCCCCCCAGACGTTCCCTCTACGAGCAGCCCCCCAGACGTTCCCGCTCCGAGCAGCCCCCCAGACGTTCCTGCTCCGAGCAGCCCCCCAGACGTTCTTGCTCCGAGCAGCCCCCCAGACGTTCCCGCTCCGAGCAGCCCCCCAGACCTTCCCTCTACGAGCAGCCCCCCAGACCTTCCCTCTACGAGCAGCCCCCCAGACCTTCCCTCTACGAGCAGCCCCCCAGACCTTCCCTCTACGAGCAGCCCCCCAGACCTTCCCTCTACGAGCAGCCCCCCAGACCTTTCCTCTACGAGCAGCCCCCCAGACCTTTCCTCTACGAGCAGCCCCCCAGACCTTTCCTCTACGAGCAGCCCCCCAGACCTTTCCTCTACGAGCAGCCCCCCAGACCTTCCCTCTACGAGCAGCCCTGAGATTTGCAGAAATGTTCCTGGAGTTGTTTTCCATGGAAATAACTGATTTCCATCACTGGTTGAAAATACCATCCAGTCAATGCCTTTAATGAGAAGTGCTGTATAGTGAAGTCTGTAGATTTGGATTTCCAGATATTTTGAATGACCTTGGAATATAGGAAGTGTACAGGTGATGTCAGGGGCGTAGCAATAGGGGGTGCAGAGGTTGCTACTGCATCAGGGCCCTTGGGCCAGAGAGGCTCTATGGGGCCCTCTCTCATTTACAGTATTAGCTGTCTATTGGTCCTGTGCTCATAATAATCATTTCTATAGATACTTTGAATAGTGGTAATCATTAACAAACTGCTCCCCATACCCTTCTTGCACCTCTGACACTGAACTTGCTATTGGCAGGTTTTGGTGCGCCGTTTAAATTGTTATGTATAGAGTGCTTGGGGAAGGGCCCGCCCCAATATAAAACTTGCATCGGGGCCCACAGCTCCTTAGCTACGCCACTGGGTGATGTAAATAGTATATCTAATTTTGGCAACCAGTGATGGACCTGCAGTGCACCAGGGTCCTCCCAGGTATAGTACTTACTAGTGTATCTTCACATGTAGCTACTGTAACTGAGTTGAAATGGGAGGATGCCAACAGTGCATTATTGTGTACAGCTCCCCCTGGTACCCTTCCGATAAGCACCACTATTGCGAAAAATTGTAAAATTGAAAATACGTGTAAACACAAATAAGATTAATCTTTCCTTCAGAGTAAAATGAGGTGTAAATTACTTTTCTATTCTGTTGCTGTCACTTACAGTAGATAAAAATCTGATGGAACTGACAGGTTTTTGACTAGTCCATCTTATTTTGGGGCATTCTCAGTATTTCATTTATTCTTTACAAAATCTATAAAAAGATGCAGGTCACCCTCTACCTATTCGCTCACTATCATAGCTGAGCAACGGCCGTTCACTAAGTGGATTTGAGGCCTCTTGCACACTACATGCGATTCCGATTTGCGTTTTTTAATCGATTTTAACATGCAATTGCGATTTGCGATTTTTAATAGCTACTGAGTGTTTTTTCTGCGTTTTTTCTTTTGATAGCATCCAGGGGAAATCGGAATTGCAAATTGGATTTCCAGTGTGCAGGGGGCCTGGGGCCGGTTTCACATTTGATTTTTGCGATGATCACACAGCACAGTGCGGCGACAGCGTCATATGCATAGGCCCGCCCCCGGCTAGTGACGTACTCCCTGCTGGGCAGGCAGTATGTAAATGGGATTCTCATCAGTCAGCGCATGCATGTCGCATTGCGCTCCTTTTGTGCACTCTTACTGCGTCTCATTGACTTGCATTTCTGCATAATGCGTGCGATAGGCATGGATCATACAGTAGCATGCTGCAGCCTTTGCACTGGCATTGCGGCAATTCGGATACTTCCGGCGTGCCTCGTCGCATTGTGTGAAGTGTGCAAGACTCCATAAATCTACACGGCCCTTGCGGTGGGGAAGCAGCGGGGAAGAGTACCGCGGTGCGACACAGTGTGCAAGGGGCCTGAAAATAAAGAGAACCCTGGGAATCCCCATGAGGAAATGGGCTAGTCCAAAACCTGTCAGTTCTGTCTGATTTTACTACTGACATAGGAGAGAAGTCATTTATAGCACATTTTACTCTGCGTGTAATGCACTTTTTATTTATATTTTCATGTATTTTACATTTTACATTTTTTTTTTTTTGCAATCGTGATCCTTTAATCAACTGTTAAAATGAGATGCATTAGTGAGTTATTGTAATTGTTATTTTCCCCAATATTCCTACACATACACCCTGCAAAAATGTAGTATTTTGTACATTGCTTTTTTCCAGGACCTGAGACGGTATATGTTGTTTTTTTATAGTATTTATGAATGGCATCTGCTTTGTAGCATTTGTAGCTGTCTGTGCCAGCAGCATATGTTCGCCATATTGTGTACACGCTTTCTGTGACCTTACTTTGACCTAATCTACTACGGCCTTGTTCATACACAAAATGATTTTTCAGTTGTTGTCAGAACTGCGTAAAGAGTCTCTTGAACATTTTGTCAGGGTGCCGCTGGGAAATAACCAAAGACAGATTTCAGAATGTTGAAAGTTTAAAAAGCCTCTTTCCCATAATTCTTCCAGCATGGTGGACAATAATGCTGTAGGGGAGCGAAGCATTGCTAACGTAACTAAAGGCCCATACACACGCCGGATTTGACGTGCGAACGACGGAACGTTCAAACGACGGGTCGTTCGCAAAAATCCGACGTGTGTATGGGCCTTAAGGAGCATTAAGAGCATTTAGATACAATAATGCGACATCTGGCTGTCTCGATGCTGCCCACTAGTGTTAAACTGGATGGGGAATTATTAATCTTTGATGTCCGATAATATATCTCACCATGTCTTTATGCACAGGACCTGATTCACCACATGGGGGCACAGTCAGGTCAATTGGGTGCCGCGATCTGCAGGCATCTAATAGAAGCCTGTGTTCATTTTCAGTAATTGGGCCAGGCAGTCATTTGGGTGTCCGAAGTGGTTAGTAGTCGATTGGCTACTACATAATACTAAAGGTGGCCACTAACAACCCAATTTCTAGCGAAAAATCGTTAGAGCGATCAGATCATTTTGATCGGAAGTGAAATGGTTTACTATACCATCAATGAACCAATCTTTGCTTCCTATCTATCACAACCAACAAGAAAATCCAAATTTTGGTTCAACGAAAATGCAATTGGACTGTTATTATATTCGTTCGTAATCGGTTGTGCCCATCAATGAAGATTTACAACCAATCCGATCAGAATGTCTGATCGCTCAAATGATTTTTCGCTAGAAATTGAACCGTTAGTGGCCACCTATAATGATTGTAGACCACAGGTGTCGCACATCAGGCCCGTGGGCCGAATGTGGCCCTCCAACGATGCGTCGTGTCTCTTCTGTTCTTACTGGCAGTCGCATGCTTTGTGCTTCCATACCGCCTTCTCCCGATCACGTGACAACCATTCAGAGCCAGGAGTATGCCTCATAGAGCATGTGGCTATCAGGGAGATATGAGGAGACTAGAAGCAGCACTGGAGTAGGCAAATATTAAACTGCTCCACTGCGCCACTCTGTAGAAGGGGGAGGAGCAGGTCCCCACGGTCACTATAGCTTGAGACTGTTATATCTTAAAACAATTTGCCCCGCGACTTAGACTATGTTTTAGATTTTGGCCCCTTACCTGATTAAGCTTGACACCCCTGATGTAGACAATCGGCTACAACAATCAGTTGTTTGGGAGCTGGGTTTCTAGTTTAGGTTTGGGAACTGGGGATTCCTCTAGGAATTACAGCTTTCTAGTCTTTTATTTGGGCTTTTGTCAGGTTGTGTTGGGGATCCTGACTGGACGCGCTGCTGACTCCGGGCACATGGCTTGGCCTGGGCCCTCTGCTTTCCTGCAGCTCTGTACTGGCCTTTCCTATGTAGCATGAAATTTCACTAAGGGACGCTTAAGGCTGGTTTCACACCAGGACGTTGCGTTTTAGGGGACGTTATGGTCGCATAACGTGCCCCTAACACAACGCCTGGTGCTCCCTGCTTTGGACGTCAGAGTGAGCCGCGTTGTGCAGCTCACTCTGGCGTCCGTGATGCCGTGATGCGCACTCTTCGACGCATGCGGCATCACGTGGTCCCGCCGGCCAATCGCCGCACAGAGCGGCCGTTCCAAGAAGTAAACACTGCACGTCACTGAGTGCAGTGAATATTAATTAGCCATGTGCCTGGCCGCTCTCCGCTCCTCCCCAATGTTACTGAGCATGTGCAAGCAGTCTAACGCGGCTCTGCCGCTTACAAAGTACTGCATGCAGTACGTTGACTTATGGCGCAGCGTTACTGTGTAACGCAACGTGGGCACTGCGAACAGCCCATTGATTTTTCATTGCTGTGCGGTGGGCTGCGTTACAGGCTGCACGAACGTGCGCCTGTAACGTCCCACTGTAAAAGCAGCCTAAATGTGGAATTAAAGAGGAACTCCAGTGAAAATAATGTAATAATAAAATGCTTTTTTTTTTTACAATAATTATGTATAAATGATCTATAGTGTTTGCCCATTGTAAAATGTTTCCTCTCCCTGATTTACATTCTGACATTTACCACATGGTGACATTTTTACTGCAGGAAGGTGATGTCAGTGGAAGGAGATGCTGCTTGCTTTTTTGGCAGATGGACCAAGCTGTAAACAGCTGTTATATCCCACAATGCAATGAGGTTCACAGACAGGAAACTGCCAGGACCATGATCCTAAAGCTGGCCACTAACGGTCCAATTTCTAGCGAAAAATCGTTCGAGCGATCAGAAATTCTGATCGGATTGGTTGTAAATAATCTCCATTGGTGGACACAATCGATTATGAACAAGTGAAAAAAATGTCGCCCGAATGAATTTTCGTCGAACGAAAATTTGGATTTTCTTGGTGGTCGTGATAGATAGGAAGCAATGATTGGTTAGTTGATGGTGTAGTGAACGATTTTTCGTCCGATCAGAATTTCTGATCGCTCGAACGATTTTTTGCTAGAAATTGGACCGTTAGTGACCAGCTTAACATTTAATTGGGGGAGGGGTTTCACCACAACATCAGCCATACAGAGCCCCCTGATGGTCTGTTTGTGAAAGGGAATAGATTTCTCATGGGAAATGGGGGGATCAGCTACTGATTGGGATGAAGTTCAATTATTGGTCACGGTTTCTCTTTAAAGGATACCCGAGATAAGTGACATGTTGAGATAGACAAGTGTATGTACAGCGCCTAGCACACTAATAACTAGGCTGTGTTCCTTTTTTTTCTTTCTCTGCTTGAAAGGTTTAAAAAGTCTGAGTCAGGACTTGGTCAGACTACAGTGCAACCCACAGTGATAAGAAATTACAGTCATAAAACACTTTCCTAGCAGAAAATGACATAATGCAGGGGATAGACATCAGAGGCCTCTAAAAGTCAGAAGTGAGGAGAAGCAGCCCGGCGAGGATAGGCAGACCATGGGGCAGACAGGTGAGAACAGTCTTAAAGGGAACTTAAAGGGAAGCTGAGATGGGGCATTAAAAAGAAATGATACGTACCTTCCTCCAGCCCCCTTTGGCCTGATCGCTCCCATGTCGTCCCCGCATGGGTGGGCCGCAACTGGCCCCGGTAAGTTGTCCAGTCAGCGCGGCCGTGCATGCACAGTTGTCCCCCGACCGGAGGACTTTCCCGGGGCTAATTGCTGAAGGAGAAGGTGAAGGAGGACGACATTGAGGGGGCTGGAGAAAGCTTTAGGTACGTATATTTTTTCTTTTTAATGCCCCACCTCAGGTTCCCTTTTAAAGGACACCTAAAGTGAGAGGGATACGGGGGCTGCCATATTTATTTCCTTTCAAACAATACCAGTTGCTGGGCAGCCCTGCTGATCCTCTGCCTCTAATACTTATAGCCATAGACCCTGAACAAGCATGCAGCAGATCAGGTGTTTCTGACATTGTCAGATCTGACAAATTAGCAACATGCTTGTTTCAGGTGTGCGATTCAGACACTACTGCCGCCGAATAGATCAGCAGGGCAGCCAGGCAACTGGCATTGTTTAACAGGAAATAAATATGGCAGCCTCCATATCCCTCTCACTTCAGTTGTGCAGGGGGCCTGTTTAACCATGCAGCCTGCTTATGAATTCTCTCTCCTTGATTTTCAGCAGGCATTCTTCTAGCACAATGTTTCTCAATGTTATTCCAGCATTCCCCTGATTTAGGTTGGGTTCACATTATGCCGAATCCAACAAGTGGACGATGGACACAGTGGATCTGATGTACCATGTGCTGTGACCATCCATGTTCACACGTTGCTGGTGTCCACCATTGCATTGCTATCTATGACAATCTCCATTCAGTTTCCAGGAAAATCCTGCAGGACGGGACTCTGCAAGCTGTCACTGCAATGGACATGTTAGAACACGTCTGAACTGATCCTATAACATGTCCACTGCTCTGTTTGAAGCTAGACTTACTAATGACTGCTGGCCAAGTACCCCATAAGAAAACTTGAATACTTACCCACACAGAGGAGAGCCTGCAGGTGGTGCAGAGACTTCTGTTCAATACTGGAGCCCACTGCTGCTGTGCTGGATTCCTCTGAACGTATCACACAAGAGGAAAAACTAGAACTGCTGGGAGTTTTGTAGTGGGCCCAATTTAAAAGGAACCCAAGTTCCAAAACATATGGCGGCTGCCATGTTTAATCCCTTCTAAACAATACCAGTTACTGGCAGTCCTGCTGCTCTCTTTGGCTGTAATAGTATCTGAATCACACACCTGAAACAAGCATGCAGATAATCTTTAAAACACAAACCAAAAAATGTGTACAGGTAAATAAATATACACACTTTGTCCGCAAGGACCTGACCTATATGTACTTAGTAAAGTAAGATGGGACTGCACTTTTGGTCAGACGGCGGAGGGTGCGTTTAGAAGCTCATTTCTTGAGTGAAACTAGTCGATTGACACTTGCACTGTATATGTTATGCACTTTATCCTACCAATGTCTCCAGCATTTGTTTGCTTTCTGTGAAGGTTGTGAATTTAGCTAGCTTTTGAGCCATACACATTGTCATTTCTGTCTATGGTGGGTTGCTGACTGGTGAGTTCTCTCCACCACACCCCCTTTAGACTGATTTCTTGACTGTCTCATTTGCAGCCATAATTGCACTTTGTTTTTACTAGTTTGCACAGTTCTGCCCCTTGCGTCCGTACAGTGGGGATAACTACACCCCTAGGATTTAAGTTGAATTCCAGGAGGGATCAGCAAAGACCCCTCACGGCTACACTGCGGTCTGGCTCTTTGTGCATGGTTCACACTTATGCATCTGGTACATGCTCAGAACGGTGACTAAACGCACCCTCCACCGTCTGACCAAAAGTGCAGTCCCATCTCACTTTACTAAGTACATATAGGTCAGGTCCTTGCGGACAAAGTGTGTAAATGCAGCTGATCTTGTCAGATTTTTGTCTGAATCGCCTGATCTGCTGCATGCTTGTTCAGGGTCTATGGCTAAAAGTATTAGAGGCAGAGGATCAGCAGGAATTTCAGGCAATGTGCATAATAGGAAATATGTCAGCCTCCATGTGTCTTTCACATCTGATTCCGTTCAAACACTCTGTCAGCACAGTCATTTCACCTCATGTATTTGGATGTAGAACAGAGGCGCCAGCAGGATAAAAATACGTAAAACCTTTAAAAACTGCTTGGAGGAAGTGGTGGGCTTACCTCCCAAAAGCAAACAAGAAGTACTGTTTGTATAAATTAACACATTTATTTATACGGTACCCTAAAAACAGAAATGCAACGCGTTTCGCAGGTCAAGCCCGCTTCATCAGGCAAAAACTTGGGGACCACAGTAAGTCTGAATTGTCAGGAATAGCGCCTCAGTGAGGCGCTATTCCTGACAATTCAGACTTACTGTGGTCCCCAAGTTTTTGCCTGATGAAGCGGGCTTGACCTGCGAAACGCGTTGCATTTCTGTTTTTGGGGTACCGTATAAATAAATGTGTTAATTTATACAAACAGTACTTCTTGTTTGCTTTTGGGAGGTAAGCCCACCACTTCCTCCAAGCAGTTTTTAAAGGTTTTACGTATTTTTATCCTGCTGGCGCCTCTGTTCTACATCCAAATACACTGTGTCCACTCCTGGTGGAAGGGAGTATCACCCTTTTCTTCTTACTACAGAGAGCGACTTCTTAGTCCTGAGTGAGGACAGGCATAATCTCCTCACCTGCCTTTTCAGTGGTTGCCTATGAGGTGACCCATGTTTGTGAGTATATATCTCTCGCATATTAACATTTTATCATATCATCTTAACATACTGCACCATAGTGGGCTCTCGGTTTCTCTCCTTTTATTTCACCTCATGTGGTTGGCTGGTGATTTTCAGCCGTCCTGCTAGTCTTCAGATGGGTTGTATGGCGTAACTGAAAATAGCATTATGTTTGTAGCTAGAGAATCCAGATAAAATGTAGCATGTAGCCATACAGGGGTTAATCATTGCGCTATACAGGTTGTCCCCGGTTAACAAACGAGATACCTGAATCTGTTTTTAAGTCAGAACATTGTGCCATCTCTGTCCCCTGTGCCCCCCTGTGCCTCCAGTGTCCCCCTGTGCCTCCAGTGTCCCCCTCTGTGTCACCTCTGCCCTCTGTACCTGCGTATTCAAGTTTAAAGGATACCCGAAGTGACATGTGACCTGATGAGATAGACATGGGTATGTACAGTTCCTAGCACACAAATAACTATGCTGTGTTCCTTTTTTTTCTTTCTCTGTCTGAAAGAGTTAAATATCAGGTATGTAAGTGGCTGACTCAGTCCTGACTCAGACAGGAAGTGACTACAGTGTGACCCTCACTGATGAGAAATTCCCATTTTTATCTCTTTCTTGCTCTCAGAAGCCATTTTCTGCTAGGAAAGTGTTTTATAGCTGGAATTTCTTATCAGTGAGGGTCACACTGTAGTCACGTCATGTCTGAGTCAGCCACTTACATACCTGATATTTAACTCTTTCAGGCAGAGAAAGAAAAAAAGGAACACAGCATAGTTATTTGTGTGCTAGGCACTGTACATACACATATCTATCTCATCATGTCACATGTCACTTCGGGTATCCTTTAACCACTTTACCCCCGCCCGTACGAATTTCGCCGTCCCTTTTTCCATCCTTTAACCCCCAGGGACGGAGAAATCCATACTTTCCGCGCTCCCGCCGCTGCCCGCGCTCCCGCTCGTAAACACGCCGCCGCCCGCTCGCCCGGAGATCAATGAACGGGAAAATCCATTCCCGTTCGTTGATCTAAGCCCCACAATGATCCGCTGCTCTCCGATGGGCAGCGCGATCATTGTGAAAAAAAAAAAACACTCACAGCCTCCTACTACTTGGTTGCAATACACAAAAAGTTACTGTTGCCATCTTGTGGCCAAATAGTAAAACTACACCCTAAGCATTTTTTACATAGAAGTAAATTAGTGTTACACAAAAAATTAACTCATTACCTCCCACACTCCCCATTTTTTTTTTTTTGTAATTAAAAAAAATTCAAAAATTTACAATTAAAAAAAATACATAAATAGTTACCTTAGGGACTGAACTTTTTAAATATTTATGTCAAGAGGGTATAACACTGTTACTTTATAAACTATGGGCTTGTAATTAGGGATGGACGCAAAACTGAAAAAATGCACCTTTATTTCCAAATAAAATATTGGCGCCAAACATTGTGATAGGGACATAATTTAAACGGTTCTATAACCGGGACAAAAGGGCAAATAAATTTCATGGGTTTTAATTACAGTAGCATGCATTATTTAAAAACTATAATGGCCGAAAACTGAAAAATAATTAATTTTTTTCCCCCACATTTTTTCCTATTTTCCCATTAAAACACATTTAGAATAAAATAATTCTTGGCATAATGTCCCACCTAAAGAAAGCCTAATTGGTGGCGGAAAAAAGATATAGTTCATCTCATTGCGATAAGTAATGATAAAGTTATAGACGAATGAATGGAAGGAGCGCTGAAATGTGAAAATTGCTCTGGTGCTCGGGGGGTAAAACCCCTCAGTGGTGAAGTGGTTAAAAGCCATTTTTTAAAACTGATTTTCTCAAAAATTACAAGTCCAATTTGAAAAATTTTTTTTTGTACTTGTTCTCATGGAAACACAGAATCCATGCCATTAGTATCGGTGGGTCGTTTGTAAGTCGGGGACTACCTGTATATGTCTCGTTGCTTGATTCGTAGTCAACTGTCATTAGTAGAGCAATGGATTGTTTTGTTTTAGGCATCAAAGTGTAGTGAATTGCACTGCTGCACTGCATGGAGTTTGTATGTTCTGGGTTTGCATGGTTTTCCTCCAGGTACACTAGTTTTCTCCCACATCCCAAGAACATGCTGGTAATTTAATTGTAACCCCCCCCCCCCCCCCCCAAAAAAAAAAAAAGAAAAAGAAAAAAAGAAGGGGGCACAAGAGCATTATAACTATGGTAGAGATTATATACTATGTAAAGTGCTGCAAAAGATGTCAGTGCTGTATGAATAAATAATAATAATATGGATATTGTAGGACATTGGACCGTAATTGTGTAGGGGGACTAGATTGTGAGCTCCTCTGAGGGCAGTCAGTGACCTGACTATGTACTCTGTAAAGTGCTGCAGAAGATGTCAGTACTATACAAATACATAATAATAATAATAATATGGTAGGACATTAGGCTATGACTACGGTAGGATTAGATTCTGAGCTCCTCTGAGGACAGTCAGTGACATGACTATGTACTCTGTAAAGTGCTGCAGAAGATGTCAGTGCTGTATAAATACATAATAATAATAATAATATGGTAGGATTAGACTGTGAGCTCCTCTGAGGACAGTCAGTGACATGGCTATGTACTCTGTAATGTGCTGCAGAAGATGTCAGGACTATATAAATACATAATAATAATATGGGAGGACATTAGGCTATGATTATGGTAGGATTAGATTGTGAGCTCCTCTGAGGACAGTCAGTGACCTGACTGTACTCTGTAAAGTGCTGCAGGAGATGTCAGTGCTATATAAATACAAAATAATAATATGGTAGGACATTACACTATGACTATGGTAGGATTAGATTGTGAGCTCTGAGGGCAGTCAGTGACATGACTATGTACTCTGTAAAGTGCTGCAGAAGATGTCAGTGCTATACAAATACATAATAATAATATGGTAGGACATTAGGCTATGATTATGGTAGGATTAGATTGTGAGCTCCCCTGAGGACAGTCAGTGACCTGACTGTACTCTGTAAAGTGCTGAAACAGACCACAATGGACAAATGGACATGTCGGTGAATCCCGTGTTAAAGCACACGTGAATTGGGAGATATGGATGCTGCCGTATTTCTTTCCTTTTTAACAATACAGATTGCCTGGCAGTTGTGCTGATCCTCTGCCTCTCATACTTTTAGCCACAGACCCTGAACAAGCATGCAGATCAAGTACTGTGACTGGATTAGCCAAATGCTTGTTTCCGGTGTCATTCAGACATTACTGCAGCCAAGTAGACTGGGGCTGCCAGGCAACTGGTATTGTTTAAAAGGAAATAAAAATGGCAGCCTCCATATCCCTCTGTTCAGGTGCACTTTAAGCATAGGATCCGTTCATACATGCTCTGACATCTGTTGTGGTGTCATAGATGACAAGCTAGCACGGTGGTGTAGTGGTTAGCGCTCTCGCCTTGCAGCGCTGGGTACGTAGTTTAAATCCCAGCCAGGGCATTATCTGCACAGAGTTTGTATGTTCTTCCCATGCCTGCGTGGGTTTCCTCCGGGCCCTCTGGTCTCCTCCCACATCCCAAAAAACCTATAGAGAATTGGCTTCCCCGTAAATTGTCCCTAGACTACGATACACATGAAGCATACACACATAGACATAGGACTATGGTAGGGATTAGATTGTGAGCCAATCTGAGGGACGGTTAAATGACAAGACAATATGCTCTGTACATCGCTGCAGAAGATGTTGGCGCTATATAAATACTAAATAATAATAATAATAATAATTCTGCTATCAGAGGATTGCGTCGGGTGTACAAGCCCCTACCCATGACATGCTTGCTATGTACCGTGTGTTCTGAGCTAATGGATGTCCTGCAGACCGCAGTGTGTAGCTCTCAGACCTTCTATTATATCAGTCAGGAACCTATTTACTGGCCCCCCCGGGGCAATCCATGCATAACCGGTGCTATGTTTAGTTTAGATTTCCTATAGCTGGATGGGGGGAGGCGGGGCTCGGATGTCCCTGGTGGCTCTATGTGAAGATGCTCTGGAATCCACTGTCTGCCTCTCTGCATTGTGGAGGGGTCTGAGGGAGAGTCCACTCCTTGGATGTACAGTATGCCGGCTATTTCCAGCTGTCAATAACCTTAGCATCCGAAAGCATGTCAGGCTTGCACATATGTCACATGCCACTGCTAATGGAGAAAATGTCACGCCGGAGAAATGCATGCACAGGCTTATTCCAATGGCCTGTATAGTATGTAGGCCTTTATTATGTTCAATAATATTTATTTTTTATTATTGCGTAAAGAAAACTTAATGATAGTAATGGGAATAAACAAATAAATCAATACATTGCAAAGCGAGAAGTAAAAAAAATATAAGATACATCAAGTAATGATTGATACTAGTGGTGTAATTTGTTCATATTGTTTGATCCACCGTGAACTTGGAGGTCATCAACTTCACTACTGGCAGACAAAAAAAAAACAAAACAGCACCAACTGCATTAGGTATAAACACACCCACTAACAATGGGTCTATTTTTTCATCCACGTGTAATGTATGTCACAAGTCAGGCGGGATTGCGGAGTTGCAGAACTGACTGAGACAGAGAGGAACTTTGGGAAAATAGCAAGTTTTGCATTTTTGTATAACATTTAGTTTTGATAAAACAGCTGATAGCAAGGAGCTCTGCAGATGTCGATGAGTCCCATGAGGGCTTTTTCCATTGAAAATCCCAATCCGCATTGTAAACACACTGCACAATATGGACACTACAAGACTGCAATACTGCACCAATATTGACACTAGCAGACACCTATACTGCACCAATATGGACACTAGCAGACACCTATACTGCACCAATATGGACACTAGCAGGCTCCTGTACTGCACCAATATGGACACTAGCAGGCTCCTATACTGCACCAATATGGACACTAGCAGGCTCCTATACTGCACCAATATGGACACTAGCAGGCTCCTATACTGCACCAATATGGACACTAGCAGGCTCCTATACTGCACCAATATGGACACTAGCAGGCTCCTATACTGCACCAATATGGACACTAGCAGGCTCCTATACTGCACCAATATGGACACTAGCAGGCTCCTATACTGCACCAATATGGACTCTAGCAGGCTCCTATACTGCACCAATATGGACACTAGCAGGCTCCTATACTGCACCAATATGGACACTAGCAGGCTCCTATACTGCACCAATATGGACACTAGCAGGCTCCTATACTGCACCAATATGGACACTAGCAGGCTCCTATACTGCACCAATATGGACACTAGCAGGCTCCTATACTGCACCAATATGGACACTAGCAGGCTCCTATACTGCACCAATATGGACACTAGCAGGCTCCTATACTGCACCAATATGGACACTAGCAGGCTCCTATACTGCACCAATATGGACACTAGCAGGCTCCTATACTGCACCAATATGGACACTAGCAGGCTCCTATACTGCACCAATATGGACACTAGCAGGCTCCTATACTGCACCAATATGGACACTAGCAGGCTCCTATACTGCACCAATATGGACACTAGCAGGCTCCTATACTGCACCAATATGGACACTAGCAGGCTCCTATACTGCACCAATATGGACACTAGCAGGCTCCTATACTGCACCAATATGGACACTAGCAGGCTCCTATACTGCACCAATATGGACACTAGCAGGCTCCTATACTGCACCAATATGGACACTAGCAGGCTCCTATACTGCACCAATATGGACACTAGCAGGCTCCTATACTGCACCAATACGGACACTAGCTGGCTCCTATACTGCACCAATACGGACACTAGCAGGCTCCTGTACTGCACCAATACGGACACTAGCAGGCTCCTGTACTGCACCAATACGGACACTAGCAGGCTCCTGTACTGCACCAATACGGACACTAGCAGGCTCCTGTACTGCACCAATATGGACACTAGCTGGCTCCTGTACTGCACCAATACGGACACTAGCAGGCTCCTGTACTGCACCAATACGGACACTAGCAGGCTCCTGTACTGCACCAATACGGACACTAGCAGGCTCCTGTACTGCACCAATACGGACACTAGCAGGCTCCTGTACTGCACCAATACGGACACTAGCAGGCTCCTGTACTGCACCAATACGGACACTAGCAGGCTCCTGTACTGCACCAATACGGACACTAGCAGGCTCCTGTACTGCACCAATACGGACACTAGCAGGCTCCTGTACTGCACCAATACGGACACTAGCAGGCTCCTGTACTGCACCAATACGGACACTAGCAGGCTCCTGTACTGCACCAATACGGACACTAGCAGGCTCCTGTACTGCACCAATACGGACACTAGCAGGCTCCTGTACTGCACCAATACGGACACTAGCAGGCTCCTGTACTGCACCAATACGGACACTAGCAGGCTCCTGTACTGCACCAATACGGACACTAGCAGGCTCCTGTACTGCACCAATACGGACACTAGCAGGCTCCTGTACTGCACCAATACGGACACTAGCAGGCTCCTGTACTGCACCAATACGGACACTAGCAGGCTCCTGTACTGCACCAATACGGACACTAGCAGGCTCCTGTACTGCACCAATACGGACACTAGCAGGCTCCTGTACTGCACCAATACGGACACTAGCAGGCTCCTGTACTGCACCAATACGGACACTAGCAGGCTCCTGTACTGCACCAATACGGACACTAGCAGGCTCCTGTACTGCACCAATACGGACACTAGCAGGCTCCTGTACTGCACCAATACGGACACTAGCAGGCTCCTGTACTGCACCAATACGGACACTAGCAGGCTCCTGTACTGCACCAATACGGACACTAGCAGGCTCCTGTACTGCACCAATACGGACACTAGCAGGCTCCTGTACTGCACCAATACGGACACTAGCAGGCTCCTGTACTGCACCAATACGGACACTAGCAGGCTCCTGTACTGCACCAATACGGACACTAGCAGGCTCCTGTACTGCACCAATAGGGACACTAGCAGGCTCCTGTACTGCACCAATACGGACACTAGCAGGCTCCTGTACTGCACCAATACGGACACTAGCAGGCTCCTGTACTGCACCAATACGGACACTAGCAGGCTCCTGTACTGCACCAATAGGGACACTAGCAGGCTCCTGTACTGCACCAATACGGACACTAGCAGGCTCCTGTACTGCACCAATACGGACACTAGCAGGCTCCTGTACTGCACCAATACGGACACTAGCAGGCTCCTGTACTGCACCAATACGGACACTAGCAGGCTCCTGTACTGCACCAATACGGACACTAGCAGGCTCCTGTACTGCACCAATACGGACACTAGCAGGCTCCTGTACTGCACCAATACGGACACTAGCAGGCTCCTGTACTGCACCAATACAGCAACATAGGAGAAAAGTAATTTATAGCTAATTTTACTCTAGAAGAAACGTACTAATCATTTGTTTACATGTATTATACATTTTACAATTTTCTCTACAGTGGTCCTTTGAAGAGGAACTCCAGTGAAAATAATGTAATAAAAAAAGTGCTTCATTTTTACAATAATTATGTATAAATGATTTAGTAGTGTTTGCCCATTGTACAATATTCACATATTTATATTCTGACATTTATTACATGGTGACATTTTTACTGCTGGCAAGTGATGTAGCTGCTGCTTGCCGTTTTGGCAGTTGGAAACAGCTGTAAATAGCTAATTCCCACGATGTAACAAGGTTCACAGACAGGAAACTCAGAAGTACCTCGGTACTCAGAGCTTCTTGTGGGAGGGGTTTCACCACAATATCAGCCATACAGCGCCCCCTGATGGTCTTTTTGTGAAAAGGAATAGATTTCTCATGTAAAAGGGGGTATCAGCTACTGATTGGGATAAAGATCAATTCTTGGTCGGAGTTTCTCTTTAAACATAGTGTCTTATTTTTTTATTTTATTTGAATGATAGGGAAAAAAAACAAAAACAAAAAAAATGAAAAAAGGTCACCTGGTTGTTTAAAGAAAGAGAATTGACATAAAACCCAAACAAGTTTCTCGTTTTAATAGGAAACCAGAATGGGTATCACAAAACGCATTTCCTTAGCCTCACAGAAAATGCTTTATTTTGTGAGAAGGTTCGGTTATTTTGCACCATGTGAGGATTCTCCCTGTCCTGCTGCCCGAGTGTAATTCTTTGGCTGACTCCTGACTAGCAGAGACAGCTGCCTGTGTGAGGTGCTCCTGTACCTCACCGAAGCCAATCTGACTGCATTAGCAGGGCAGCCAGGAGGAGGAAGACAGAGGGGTGAAGGAGAGGAGGGACAGGATATGGAAAAAAAAAAGAATGGAGGAGAGCGAGAAATGAAGGCTTTGCTGCTGGAGTGCCCTCATCTCCCCTCAGTTGTCGGCAGAACCGTCCAGCAGTGAGTAGCATTTGAAGTACGCCCAGCATCTGGGGTCGACACCTCTTCAGGCAGAACAAAGAAAAGTGCCGTTAGGTTGTCTACACACTACAGGAACCAATAAGGTTTACAGACTGTGGAGCAATGGCTACTGGGAACACATTGGTTGCTACAGGCAACATGCACTCTTCCACTTCTGCCTTTGTGGTTTACCTGTGCATGTTGGCGCATTGTTAGTTGCTCGCACATATTGGTGTTTTCATACAAGCACGCCATTGTCCGAACTGGTAAATTTTGTGCAAGAAACATCTGGATGGTGTTTGGTTTCACCAGTGGAAGGTGGCGCAGTTTGTAATGTTAACTCTTTAGGCTACCTGCAAATGGGACGGTGCGAAAAGTCTCTTCTTGTTTGTGTCTGAAAAGTTAAAGGGCTTGAATTTCAAATGGTTCCCTCGTTGGGATGCCGTAAGCGGTCCAGCGGACGTAGACAGCGTTACTGAAGCCCACAGTCTGGACACAGTTTTAGGTGCGTTCCAACTTAACCCTCTGCACTCTGTTTTAGGGAACAGTTGTCTTTTTAGAAATAGAGGGACTGTCTAAGCACTTCTGTTCAAAAGAAGGCTTATCTGTATTGGCTGGATAGCTACCCCTGCATGAAAACGGGGACTGTCAAAGGTACTTCTGTTCAAAACAGGTATTTTTAGTTCTGTTTACTGCAGTAAGTACTTCAGCTGACCAATGATTTGGCAATGTGATTCTATATCTGGTGGGCCCTCATCTGACTGGCAGTACGCCTATTAGTGTGTAGCTTATTTTGCTCAGAACGAAGCAAAGAAAAACGGTGCCAGATAGTTCAGGGCAGCCGGCGTCCCCACAGGCCGTAATGTTAATTAAATTACATTTTTTAACTAAAGTGGCGCTCGCAGTAATTTGAGCGACGTCAAAAGACGGAGCCCAAATTACTTTAAAAATGGCGTAATTCAGCCGCCAGCATCTTTCCCCCTGAGTCTATGGTAGCCTGGAGTGTGTGTGTGTGTGTGTGTGTGTGTGTGTGTGTGTGTGTGTATTTTTTTTTTTTTTGTTTTGTTTTGTTCAGAGTGTGGGAAATGTACAAAAATATGTGGGGTCCCCCATCCCGAGCATCTTTGACTCCTTGTCCCCCATGCTGGCAGAATGTGCATCTTTGACTCCTTGTCCCCCATGCTGGCAGAATGTAAAGTCCCGGCCGCATGGGGCTTCGCACCCTGAGCTATACCAGCCCACATGGTCTATGGTATTGGAGGGCTCTGGAGGAAAGGGGCGGCCAAGCCTTCCCCTCTGCCTCGGTGCCCTTGTCCAATCTTTGGACAAGGGTTAGGGACAGGGTAGGTTAGTGTTAGGCAGAGGAGAGGTGAGCCTTAGAGCCATATCAATCCATGCCATGTACTGATGAGGACCAGAAAGTCTGAAGGTGGCTTGTCTGCATGTTGGGTTGGTGTGGCTCTGTAAATTGTAGAAGCTATAGGCTCACTATACACCAGCGGTTCAGGGAGTGATGCATCATTGAAAACCACAGTTGCTCACTGAGTTATCATAAATTGCCACAAATACTTTGTTTTAACCTCTTCCCGACTGCCTCACGTCGCTCGGCGGTGGGAAGGTGGCGCCGACTAACGCCGATTGGCGTCAAGTCCTGGAGGCGGGGATTAGCAGGGAATGCGCATGCGTTCCCTGCTGAGACACAGAGCGGGGATCCATGATTCGGCTGCCAGCCGGGATCAGAGCTGGCAGGCTGTAACTGAAAAAAAAATGCGATTTACATTTGTACAGCACTGCGCTAGATTGCAGCACGGTTCAAATGTAAACCGCCCTGTCACTTAGCTAATCCCTCTCATAGTCTGATGCCTACGAGAGGGTAGTGTACTGTATGGATCGCAGTCAGGGCCAATTTAGGTTGGAGGGAGGGAAGTAAAAAAAAAATAAAAAATTGTATGACCGAGCAATAAATCGTTGTTGGCGAAGTGCTGAATTGTAAAAAATTGCCTTATCACTAGGGGGTATAAACCTCTGGTCCTCAAGTGGTTAAGCTATGGGCAGATCATGGCCAGATGGATCTGGGATCTCCGCCGATGTCTTTCCCCAATCCATCTGGCTGAATCTGCAAGCATCTTTGCGCTGTTGGAAATGAACGATTTGCAAAACCCGTGAAAGTCCACGTGGATCTGAGCGATCCTCCACGATTTAATCCAACATGGCAGTCGTTCAAAAATGAAAGATCGCTGCAGATGGCGTGGCGTGTGAGTTGTGAAACATTGTTTAACACATTTTCGTTAAATGTTGTTGAGCGATATCACAGAAAAAATAATTGGTTGCAAAAAATTGTTCAGAAAAATTGCAACGTGGGTATGGGCCTTTAAGAAGTCAAATTATACTCAGCGTTGCATTTTAGCAAGAGGGCTTTTTGTTCTTTTTTGGCCCCGTATACTTCCCTGCTGGTTCTGGGTCGCATGAGCTATCTGGGTATTTTAAATGAATCCTGTGCTGCAGACCTTCTGTTTATATGGCTGATGAAAAGGACAGGTTTACTTTAAGGTCATGTGACCTTTTGACCTGGAAGTGCCGTACCTCATTTAAAACCAAATTTGTCACTCTGGGACTGCAGCATAAATGTGCCAGCAGAGGGTGGGGGGCTTCTGTACACAGCAGCCCCCTGACAAATGTTTACAGGGGAGAGTTCCTGAGGCCTCAGTGTCATCAGATGGTGATTGCTCGCTAATTGCACGTAGCTCAGTGGCCAGGTGCCAGAAGCCTGCCAACTGCTCTGTGAATGTGTGACCCCCTCGCTGGGGCACGTCCGCATCTATGGCCATGAGGTAACTCGCGTCAGTAATGTGCGTCTTCAATCCACTGCAGTCCAGGAATTCCTTTATGGAAAAGGCACGTTCTGCTCCACAAAGAGAATTCTCAGCAGTGAGAAATCAGCGTGATAATTAATAAATGAGGCACATCCCTGCCTGCGGACTGAGCTAAGGACCTATATCATTATAGAGTTATACAGCCTCGTTCATGGTGCTGTAAGAAATTTACTACATACAGCCCTAGAGAATATATGCCTGTACCAGTTTGTGGAACTACAGTTCATCCGGCCTCCAGCAGAACTTTGATGAAGCCCCCTCAATGTTCAGACCTCTTCCCTCGCCTCCCCTGGTGACCCCTACAGCTTTGAGGCCCATCTCACAAAGGTCACTAACCTCCCTGGCGGTAACCCTGAGTCAGGCTGGGGGTAGAAAAAAAAGAAGCCAGACGCGGCAAACCCAAGTCTGACTCTGGGTAGCCGCTGGGTGGTCTGTGCAGAGTATAGCGCACAACGGGTGTTTTTAACTCTCCTCCCATGGGATTTAGACGCCGGCAGCAATTCTACTTCCTGTCTTCTGAGGCTCTGGATCCCTCTGGTGAGATCACCATCTGTAGTCATGACGACAGACAGCAATCTCACTACAGGGCTACAGCACCACCTGGAGGACGGAGGGAGAATTGCAGCGCTGGATCCAGGGGAGGCGAGTGCGTGCAGGGCTGCTACAGATCTCTCTGCAGTGTGATTTATTTTTTTCCCTTGTTTTAGGGCCTAAAAGCACAAGAAAAAAGTGCACCGCTTTTATGGCCCATACTCACGGAATACAATTGTCACCGCAACATGCGGCGCGCGCGTGTTGCGGCGACAGGTCGCCCGTGAGTATGCGGCGTTGCACGGGTGCGCACCCCGAACTGTCGCCCGTCGCTGATGTCGCCGGGCGGTTGGCGGACTAGCGACAGCAACATAATAGCAAATAGACGGCGCTTCCGGCGGGGGGAGGGGCAACAGCTTCCGTCGCATTCGTTGCCAGGTCCCTCCGCCGCGTGTATGCGGAGGGACCTGGCGACGAGCTGTCGCCGGCCTGTTGCGCACACGCTCACGTGTGCTGGCGACAGGCCACTTTTGCAGCCCGTGAGTATGCGGCGTTGCACGGGTGCGCACCCCGAACTGTCGCCCGTCGCTGATGTCGCCAGGCGATTGGCGCGGTCAATCACCTGGCGACAGTCGCCGCCGCATCTCCGCCGCAACTGTCGCTAGTCCGCGTGAGTACGCGGACTAGCGACAGCAACATAATAGCAAATAGATGGCGCTTCCGGCGGGGGGAGGGGCAACAGCTTCCGTCGCATTAGTTGCCAGGTCCCTCCGCCGTGTGTATGCGGAGGGACCTGGCGACGAGCTGTCGCCGGCCTGTTGCGCACACGCTCACGTGTGCTGGCGACAGGCCACTTTTGCAGCCCATGAGTATGGGCCATTAGAGTGTAAAATCCGGAAATGATCAAACCGCCAGGGAGGTTAAACAAGTGTGGCCATCAGGATCTTCACACCCATAACAAGTGTAGCTGCAAAAACACCTGATCTGAAGTATAGTCCTCTGTGTTGGAGGAAGGGGAGGTTAGTAGTTGGGGCCCCCTACTGCTCTGGGCCCCCCTGCAAACGCAGGACTGCTCCCCTCTATACACCCCTGGCTTGTACAAACAAAGGAGGACATGCAGGTTGAGGAGTCGGAGCAATTTTGGGCACCTGGAGTTGGTGTCAGTGGTTTCATAAAGTAAGGAGTTGGATGATTTTTGTACGGACTCCACAGCCCTGGTTAAAAAATAATCAGGCTGGCATAGCATACAAATGAAAACCTCTTCAAACACTCCTTTTTGCTTATACTACCTCCTTGATCCCCAAGTAATGTAGTCTGTGTGAAAATCACTGTCTCCCTTCATAGGCTGCTTGTACTTAAAGCATTCTAGAAGGATCTATCTTCCATAAAAATATAATAAGCTGTTCAGTCTGCAAGCAGAACACATAGATTGACTGCGTAAGACTGCACACCTATCAATCACCGTAGCTTGCACACAGAAGCCCCCTCTCCTGCACTCCGAGATAAAAGAACAATCCAATCCCCCTGTGGCAGCCTGGACACATTTAAATCAAAACCGGAAAGCCACCTGTTTAGTCTGGCATTTATGATCACATAATGTTTTTCCCCGGTACACATTACTATGTACTGATCTGAGACAAGCTTTGGGTCCTATGGGAGGAAAGCACTTCACAAATATTTTGTTGGCATTGGAGAGTTTCCAGGGAAAAATGAAAGTAAACCTATTAACACATTCAGACACTTGTTTAAAAAAAAAACACAGATTGTTCTTAGAAATTATAATTGTGTGGCTAATCTCTCGGAGCAGAGGGGACACTTTGTATGAGTCTGCTTTAATTGGATTGTATTAGATCTTGAAAACAATCAGCTTTAAATTTTTAGTGCAGTTATGACTTCCAGTCTGATGGTTGGACTGGGGTGACCCGGGAACATAACTTCAGTGCAGGCTCTTATTTGCTAGTTCCGCTCATGATTTAGGAGCGACCCATGAGAAATGTGAGCGGATCATGAGAAAGTATTTCTCCCAGTGTATTCTGAGAGGCCTGGCAGCAGAATGGTTGGTGATCCCAGGCACAGTAGTGCTATGCCCCCCCCCCCCCCCCCCTTCCCTGAAGCTGGATCCCAGGTTTAATTCTTGGCCTGGCCAGTTATCACAGCTCAGCAGAAGTGATACCTGCAGGAAACAGGAGATGAATGGAACATGTTTATGTTTAGTCCAGTGAAATGTTAGTGGCTCGGATTACACATAACCAGAGAGGTCACACAGCACAGGAAGTTCCTCTGGAAACTGTGGCTGCAGATCAGAAATGCTGGCTGATCATAATATATCCCTGCCGGGATTCAGGCTGTTGGTCCGCTCCCATCGTTAGCTGCTGTATATAGAAGGTGTTCATTGATTGGAGCTCGGGTTTGAAAAATATAACGGATCGTTTACTGGATGTGGCAGATATTCAGCGGCCATGTTTTGGAAATGGTAAAAAAAAAAAAAAAAAGGGTTTTCAAGTAAACTTGCACCGAAATAAAAAGAATGGCTGCCTGGCTCAGTAGAGGGAAGGGTTTTGGATAGTTCAGAGGCTTCCTGTGTCCTCGACCCCCACCTTTCCAGTGCTGAGCCCCTCCGAACACATCCTTTAGGCAGCATGGTGGCGTAGTGGTTAGCGATCTCGCCTAGCAGCGCTGGGGCCCCGGTTTAAATCCCAGCCAGGGCACTATCTGCATGTAGTTTGTATGTTCTCCCCGTGTCTGCGTGGGTTTCCTTCGGGTACTCCAGTTTCCTCCCACATCTCAAAAGCATACAGATACTGTAGGTTAAAGCAGGATTGTCACCATAAAAATCACATTCAACAGCAACTGGTCTGAGTGTATTAAGTGATAAAGATGCTAATCCTGAATTCAAAACTTTCAAAACTTTTTCTGCTGTTATGATTTGGAGTTATCACATACTTAAGGAGCACTGGCCCTTTAGTAGTCGTGCCAAAGAATTGCATGCTGGGGGTTCTTTTTATCTATAATCTATTCCTCCTCTTCCCTTTATTTCCCTGTCAGCTGCTTATCTGAAACCTAATCCCCTATTCACTTGTGTTTACAAGCAAGGCTGAGGCGACTCAGCGATTAGAGGAGACAAGAAAAAAAAGTAAAGGGCAGAAATGACATCACGAGTTAGCCTTAACTGTGGGCAAAAGACATGGCCCCACCAGGAACAGAATTCTCATCATTTACTATATAACATTCACTGAAATCAAAACGTGGACAGTATAATACATGTTTTTATGTAAGTAGATCAAGTATTTATCTACTTATATATGTTTTTTTTTTCCCTGGCATAGTATGGCTGATCCTAGTGCTTTAAGTGATAAAGATACTAATCCTGCATTCAAAACTTTCAAAACTTTTTGTGCTGTTATGATTTGGAGTTATCACATACTTAACCCTCCTGGCGGTAACCCCGAACGTAGTTCGGCGTAAGCCGCACAGGAGGTTTTCTCAGGCCCTACTGGGCCGATTTACTTAATTTTTTTTTTTGCTATTTGCTAGCTGCGTCAGCACACCAATCACCGCCGCCCCACGCTCGATCGCCGCTATCCGTCGCGGCCCCCCCCCCCAGACCTCGTGTGCTGCCTGGCCAAACAGTGCCAGGCAGCGCCGAGGGGTGGATCGGGACTCCCAATGACGTCACGACGTCAGTGACGTCATCCCGCCATGGCGACGGGGGAAGCCCTCCAGGAAATCCCGTTCTTTGAACAGGATTTCCTGATCGGAGATCGCCGAAGGCGATCAAAGCGGGCGGGGGGATGCCGCTGAGCAGCGGCTATTATGTAGCGAGCCCTGGGCTCGCTACATGATTTAAAAAAAGAAAAAAAAAACTGCTGCGCTGCCTCCTGGCGGAATTTTTTATACCGCCAGAAGGGTTAAGGAGCACTGGTCCTTTAGTAGTCAGTGCCAAACAGTTGCATGCTGGGGGTTCTTTTTATCTATAATATCTCCTCTTCCTTTTATTTCCCTGCCTAGCTACCTTGCTGAAACATGATCCCCTGCTCACTTGTGTTTACAAGCAAGGCTGAGGTGACTCAGCGATTGGAGGAGAAAAGAAAAAAAAGAAAAGGGCAGAAATGACATCAGGATTTACCTTAAACGGTGGGCAAAAGACATGGTTCCCACCAGGAACAGAATTCTACTCATTTACTATATAACATTCACTGAAATCAAAACGTGGACAGTACAATACAGGTTTATGTAAGTAGATCAAGTATTTATCTACTTATATATGTGTTTTTTTGCCCTGGCATAGTATGGCTGATCCTACTGCTTTAATTGGCTTCCCCCTAAATTGGCCTTAGACTATGATACATGCGCTACATGATATATACATAGACATGGCTGTGGTAAGGATTAGATTGTGAGCTCCACTGAGGGACAGTTAAGTGACAAGACAATGTACTCTGTACAGTGCTGTGGAATAGTATGTTCTCGTGGCTGTGCTCCCATCACTGTACAAGGATGGCCATACTGCATCTGTGCGAGTACGTCCGTGCCAGCGCGGTAAGTCAAACCAGCCTTGTGCTACTGCACAGCTTCTTCCGTACTTGCGCATGCACAGTGTGGTCCTGCTCGTACACAGAGGGGAGCGCGGTGACGCGCAAGAAGCTGGTTCCAGCCAGCAGTGGTGGGGTCGGAGAGGACATGGCAAGCTTCTGGACCATCAGAGGTTTCCTCTACTTGGGTAAGTATCCATTTTTTACTATATCCTTCACTTAAAGTGAATGTTTACCGGATTAAAAAAGAAAAAGTCAGATACTCACCTAAGGAGAGGGAAGGCTCGGTCCTAATGAGCCTTCCCCCTCCTCTCCTGGTGCCCGGTCCCGCGCAGGATCCACCGTGGCAGTATTCGACCAGTTCGGTCAAATACTGCCACTTCCGCATGCCTTCGGGAGCTTTCGGGAGCACTCGGGCTCCCGATGACGCGGCCGCTCCATACTACGCATGCGCGAGCGCCCTCTATGACGCACTCGCGCATACGTAGTATGGAGCGGCCCGTCTTCGGAAGCCCGAGTGCTCCCGAAGACCTCCGAAGTCCCTGCGGCGGCGGACGCGAACGGGGGAGCCAGCGCAGCACCGAGGGCACCGGGAGAGGAGAGGGAAGGCTCATTAGGACCGAGCCTTCCCTCTCCTTAGGTGAGTATCTGACTTTTTCTTTTTTAATCCGGTACCCATTGGCTTTAAAGCGGATCTGAACACAGAACGTTCTCTCTGCTTGAAAAGATAACCAACAGCATAATAACCTTAAAAGTAGAAAAAAACCATTCATTTGTTACAGCTGATTCAAATCCTGCAATAAATCTGCAGTATGTATATTTTTCCATTAACCCTCCAGGACAGGTATACATCGAGATCTGGCCCCTCCCAGGAAACAGGAAACATCCACAAGCCTCTCTATAAGTAAAAAGATTTGTCAGGTATCCGGCAGTATGGATGAGAGGATTTTATTCAAAGATATTCCTGGTAAAAAAACCGTCGGGAAAGTATCGACTAATTTTAAATCTCAAACCTCTGAACCCCTTTATAAAACATCAGAAGTTCAGAATGGAATCGATTTATTCTCTCAGAACGTTGCTAACAGCCAATTGTTTCATGCTCAGCATCGACTTGAAGGACGCCTATTGGCATGTCCCAATAGAAGCGAAATCTCAAAGATTTCTCCGGTTTGCGGTAAAAGAGGGTCCAATGATAACCCATTATCAGTTCCGCTGCCTCCCCTTTGGCATAAAGTCCGCTCCAAGAATTTTCACCAAGGTGATTGCCGAGCTAGTGTCCCACTTACACAAGAAGGGAATAATGATTGTTCCTTACTTGGACGACCTATTGATAATGTCAGATTCGAGACAAACATTATTACTACACAGGGAGATAGTTGTGAAAGAGCTTCAGCAAGCGGGATGGATTATAAGTCTGGAGAAATCACAATTAGAACCCACTCAGAAGATTCTCTTTCTAGGATTTATGATAGATTCAATAGAACAGAAAATGTTCCTACCAGAACAAAAAGTTGCGAAACTCGTGCAACAGACGGAAGATTTCAGGAAAAGCAATGTAATTTCGATCCGAAATGCAATGAGACTGTTGGGGCTGTTAAACTCAGTGGCTCCAGCAGTGCAGTGGGCCATGAAACATGCACGTATACTGCAGTCCTGGGTGTTGAGAAATTGGGACAAGACAATCCAGTCTCTGGACCGATTGATAGAAATTCCGGAGACAGTGAAAGAGAGCTTAGAATGGTGGACAGTCCCCCACTCGTTATCTCAGGGCAGAGCTTGGCAGTTCCCTACACAAGTAATTCTGACTACGGATGCAAGTCTGTCAGGATGGGGGGCCCATGTGCAGGGTTTCAAAGTACAGGGTCTTTGGCAGCAGCATATGAGGAGTCAGTCCTCAAATTACAGGGAATTAATGGCGGTCAAGTTAGCCCTTATAGCAACTCAGCATTTGATAACGGCAAAGCATGTGCAGCTAAGGACAGACAACTCCACAGTCGTAGCCTACATAAATCGCCAAGGAGGAACGAGATCACACAAACTGTTGACACTAGCTTTGGAAATCTTGAACATAGCAGAACAGACTCTGTTGTCGCTTACAGCAATTCATCTAAAGGGTTCTATGAATTTACTAGCAGATCTACTCAGTCGCAAACAGCTATCGAATATGGAGTGGCAATTGAACAACGATGTATACCAATGGATAACATCCGTTTGGGGAACTCCAGTCATAGATCTGTTCGCCAATCAAGAGAATACCAAATGTCGTCAGTTTTTCTCCCTGAACGCCAAAGACAATCCGACGGCAGTAGATGCTCTTTCTCAAACATGGGACTTCAGTCTGGCATTTGCATTCCCACCATTGAACCTTCTACCTCTGGTTTTGAGAAAGATTGCAGCATCCAAAGCGAAAGTAATTCTGGTCGCCCCGAATTGGCCGCGAAGATCATGGTATCCTCTGCTGCTGAAGTTAAAAGTAGCAGATCCATTACCTCTGCCTGTTCAGGACAATTTAGTGTTAATTCAGAGGCAGCTGGTCCCAGACATCAACAAATGGAAGTTAACAGCTTGGTTACTGAGGAGCGGATTCTAAAAAGCTATGGCCTATCAGACAAAGTGATAGACACACTCATTAAGAGTCGGAAGAGGAATACGAGGGCTATATATCTGAAGTATTGGAAGACATATAATTTATGGAAGGAACAATCAGGATTTAAGTCGAATGAGATTGCTACAGTATTAGAGTTTCTCCAGAGTGGAGTAGAGAAGAAATTGGCTCTAAGCACGATTAGAGTACAAATTTCAGCACTTTCTGTTTTTTTGGACAGACAATTGGCCACCCATCCTTTGATTGCTCGTTTTGTGAGATCAATAGAAAGGAATAGACCTATTGCGGTCAAACCATTTCCGAAGTGGGATTTATCCTTAGTACTGAAGGCATTAACTAGGCCTCCTTTTGATTCCCACAAAGAAATGGACTTGCGTTTGTTAACATTTAAAACTATTTTTTTGATAGCAATTACCTCTGCAAGAAGAGTTAGTGAATTAGAGGCATTATCCTGTAGGAAACCCTATTGTATTTTTTATAAGGACAGAGTAGTCCTTAGAACAAGTTCAGAGTTTATTCCAAAGGTTGGAGATATTTTTTACAGATCTCAGGAAATTATACTGCCAACTTTTTATCCGATTCCGACAAATGACAAGGAAAAGGAACGACATTTATTAGATGTGAGACAAATACTTAAAGATTATTTGGAAAGAGTGGAAAATTTAAGAAAGACTGAAGCATTATTTGTAAATTTCACAGGTAAATTAGTAGGGCAGAAAGCTTCAAAAAGAACGATAGCTAACTGGATTAAGTTATGCATTTTGGAAGCATATAAAATTATGGAGGTTGTACCCCCAAAGAATCTTAAAGCTCACTCTACGAGAGGGACAGCAACAACTTGGGCCTTCAGAGCTGGTGCTTCTCCTCTGGAAATCTGTAAGGCAGCAACGTGGAAGAATTTGGGAACGTTTATGCGGCACTACAGACTAGATCGGATATCTTCATCAGACCAAGACTTTGGAAGGAAAGTCTTACATGCGGTCAGCCCACCCTAAAGGTTAGTGTTTTCTTGAGTATCATCTCGATGTATACCTGTCCTGGAGGGTTAATGGAAAAAACTAAACATTAGCTTACCTGGTAATTTTATTTTAGGTAACCCTCCAGGACAGGTGGGGTAACCCACCCGTATTGTTCATAAGCTATGTATATATTGTTATGTATATATGAAGATATGTTAATTTTGTGCACTATGAAAGAGGCAAGTGTTAATAGTTATAATAATAATGTGTATTTGTAATACGCTATTGGTTAGGTGTCAGGAGTTGAGACCTGTTGGTAGTTGTTTCTTGGTTATATACTGCCGGATACCTGACAAATCTTTTTACTTATAGAGAGGCTTGTGGATGTTTCCTGTTTCCTGGGAGGGGCCAGATCTCGATGTATACCTGTCCTGGAGGGTTACCTAAAATAAAATTACCAGGTAAGCTAATGTTTAGTTTTCCTGCTTTCACGGAAGCAGCCATAGGGCTAATAGCCTGTGTTTATTAATTAGCTGCTCTGCCATGGCAGCCAGCTGACACAACTAAGAGATTAAATTACAATTGTGATTAGTCACAGATCAATAAAATCCTTTATTTCCTTCCCAGGACTGCCGAGTTCAGAGAAACAGGAATGTATTGGTTTAGTCACTAAACTTTAGACACTCAGTAAACTTTAGTGGACCTGAACTCTTACACAGGACAGAAGGAAAACGGAGAGAAATGTACCCTGTATGTATTTTAAGTGGTTAGCCTGTCTAATTCCCCCTCATTTGCAGGGGCGTAGCAATAGGGGGTGCAGAGGTAACGACCGCATCGGGGCCCTTGGGCCAGAGGGGCCCCAAAGGGTCCACCCTCTATCACAGTATTAGCTCTCTATTGGTCCTGTGCTGGTAATAATCACTTCTATAGATGCTTTGAATAGTAGTAATCCTTAGCACACTGTTCCCCATCCCCTTCTTGCACCTCTGACACTGGGGTTGTCCTTGGCAGGTTTTGGTGCGCCGTATCAATTGTTATGTATAGAGTGCTTGGGGGGGGGGGGGGGCATGTAAAACTTGCACCGGGGCCCACAGCTCTTTAGCTACGCCACTGCTCATTTGTGTCTAATCACAACTGTAATTTGATCTCTCCCCTGGGTCAGCTGACTGCCATGGCAGAGATTGCAGATAAGCTCATTTGAAAGCACATGATGTTAGCAATATATCTGCTTTTATGAAAACAGGAAGTAGAAACAGCACAGATTTGTTAGGATTTGTATCAGCTGTAACACAGAAATGTTTTTTTGTTTAAGGTTATTATGCTGCTGCTTATCTTTTAGAGCAGTGAGGATGTTTTGCGTTCAGGTCCGCTTTGTAGTACATGGTCAGGGGCCCCTACATCAGCCATTTCCTGTAATTAAGGATGTCCGAGCTTCAGGCTGCAGTCTTGTCAGAGGACTTCTGTAGAAGAAATTGATGGTCTCTATTAGCTTTGTATCTGGCTTTTTGTCCCTGTGTTGCGATGTGAACTCAATTAGGGGGTGAGTAGCTCAGAATATTCCCTCTCGCTGCTTCAGGATGACCAGCTCAGCTTTTTCATTTAGATAGCGGCAGAAGCCCCCATTCCTCATGGCGATCACACGTTTATGAGCGCTCTGTCATGACACCAGCAATATATTAGCGAGTGGCCTGTCCAAACGCTCCCTACCATGGAGGAATTAGGTCAGCGGACCCCTCATAAATCTATCCTGTCTGAAGCTGGTGCTGTTGGGAGTCTCAGGATGGCAGATGAAGATGCTATTCATCAAATTCTAAGTGCAGTTGGTCCATTTCAAAACGCATACTTTTTCTAGTAAGTGGGTTTTACAATACAACATATTGGCATGAGGGTAGCTTTACAGCTGGTCTGGGCGACGAGGGGAAGGGGCACACAAGTAAAGTGACATCATTACTCTGTTCCACTCCACAAGCATGTTATGGGTGTGTCTGTGACCAGGGTTGTAGTGCATAGCAGCCTGGCATAAAGTTGCAGACTATAAAGGCTCCTACACACATCCAACAAATCCGCCCGATTGTCATCTGGTTTTGGTCTGTTGGACAACAATCAGGCGTGTGTATGCGTGGCAATCGACTAAATTAGCGACTGATGATAGGCGGTTTGCCCGATCCAACCATAGGATCAACTCACACGACTGTTGGGCTTATATCGGGCAGTTGGCCATGTGTGTACAAGTCGTTTGAGCGTCGGCTGGTAATGGGCCTCCTGATCAGTTGATCTGACATTGGCTGGCCATGGAGTTTATATATAAGAGACATTCTGCTACAAACCACTTAAAAAGAACCAGAGGCTGTTTTTGGGTGGGCAGATGGGACACACAGGCATGTTCTCTGCCTCATGACATGCCTCTGTGTCGCCCCACCACTGCTCTATGACCCCCCGAGATTAGCGACAATATTTGTGGCTATCTCGAGGGTAAACATGTGGGAAAGGGATTCCCTGTTCAAAACTCCTACCAGGGGCGTCCCTGCAGGGTTTCCCGCCTGCTCTCTCTCTCCCCTGCCGCTCCCCCGCCTCTCTGCACGCTGGATGAGAGAATCAATCTCTCCTTGCAGCGTCGTGACCCAGAGATTGTGAATGAGGGCCAATGTGGCCCACAGAAGCAGCGGTTTTGGCGGCTACCTGATCCGCTCAGCCCCCAAGGTCAGGTAGCCTACTAGTTTTTCTTTTTATTTTTTAGCCCCTCTCTGTAAAGTGGGGTTGTACTCCTAAATCTAAATTTCAGTAACTACTATTATTTACATGAAAGAACATTTGAAAGCATTTCCAAGTATGTGTTTCAAATTGTTTATTATTATAGGATTATTTTCACGGCAGAGAGTAGTACAAGCTTGCTTATCTCTGGTCATCCTCAAAGCCAAGAATCTCCCTGTTATGCAGGAGAACAGAGGCGCCAAAAGGATAAAAGGAAGCTAAATGAGCTTAAAAACCAAATTCTTGGTAAATAGAGGAGGTAGTGGTGGACTTACCTCCTCCAAGTAGACACACAACGACTGTAGTAAACACAGTCAATATATTTTATTTATGAACTCCAAATATGCAACGCGTTTCGCAGGTTTGATCCCGCTTCATCAGGCAATAACAACGGAGCAATAGCTGTAAACAGAGATAATTGGCTCATAACCCATGTGTAGTCATACAGTCATTAAATTGTATAAAGATAAAATATATATAAAAATTATAAATAAATATCAAACATCAGAGGTGAAATAGATATTAAAAAGTGGGGGTGATTGGGATAAAAACAGTGGAAAAGGTAATTGTGAGCAGTGATGAGCAAAACTGTTAATATTCGTTTCACATAAAATCTTGCAATAATAATGTTTAATTCAAAAAACAATTTTGGTAGGGGGGGGGGGGGGGGAATAAATAAATTCCCGTTAACTTGCGCGGTTTTTGCGTACATTGCACATATCCACGAAAAAAACACCTATCTTTTGGGCTAGAATAAAAATTGTTTTGGACGCTTTGCGCTAAAATATAGTTCTATATGTTTTCACAAAAATATAAGAATTATAAGAATCTCCCTGTGCCTGTGTCTTCACTCTGCCCTCATCTCAGCTGTTGCCAGGGTGATGTATGTATTCAGCAGAGAGAAGGGGGCGGAGTGAAGACACCGGCACATGGAGATCCTTGGCTTTGAGGATGACCAGAGATAAGCAAGCTTCTACTACTCTCTGCATTGAAAATAAACTATCTTATGTACAAGGAATGCCTTCAAATGTTTTTTTTTTTTCTTTGTAACTAAGCGAATTTAGTGAAATTTTAGTTTGGGGAGTATAATCCCCTTTTAACAGGGCTAAGAACACATCTGTGCCTGGAGCGCGTGCTTAATTTCTTTTCATTTATTTTTCTTCACACTCCTGCGACTCCCGCCTCCTCGGACCTTGGCTGATTTATCACCATTCCTTAGCCCCCAGGAAACCTGCCACGTGCCATAAATGGAGACTGCACTCTCATGACTTGCATCATATATAACGGTGATCACCTCACCGTGCATTAATTAGGTTTTCACGCGGTTAGAGGAGTCAGGAGTCCATGAATATCGATATTCTCTGCATAGCGGTGTGAGTTTAGTAGAAGGAGCTGCGGGCTTCTGTACGCCGTATATCTGGCAGCCACGTAGTATGCATCTTTTATAAGCGCTCAGTACTTGCAGGACGCACGCAGCTTTTAAATGAGGAGAGCTCTCCAGTGTGTGAGAACTAGTCAGAGTTTCGCTAGACTTTAAAGCTATCCTTCCAGCATTAATGCAGCAAGTAGTGGAAAAGCAGAATAGTAATAACGCCTATGACCTGCACTCTAAATAAGGTATTTTTCCCAAAGTCCTGCTTGTACAAAGTAACTGTTTAGAGCCAGGCAGGAGGTCCGAGCTTAAAGAGGAACTCCAGTGAAAATAATGTAGTAAAAATAGTGCTTCAGTTTTACAATAATTATGTATAAATGATTTAATCAGTGTTTGCCCATTGTAAAATCTTTTAAATCCCTGATTTACATTCTGACATTTATTACATGGTGACATTTTTACTGTTGGCAGGTGATATAGCTGCTGCATGCTTTTTTGGCAGTTGGAAACAGCTGTAAACCGCTATTTCCCACAATGCAACAAGGTTCATAGACAGGACACTGCCAGGAGTACCCACAGTCCTCAGCTTCTTGTGGGAGGGGTTTCACCACAATATCTGTCATACAGCGCCCCCTGATGGTCTGTTTGTGAAACTGAATAGGTTTCTCATGTAAAAGGGGGGATTGGCTACTGATTGGGATAAAGTTCAATTCTTGGTCGGAGTTTATCTTTAAAAAATAAACCCAAAATTTACTTACCTGGGGTTTTCTCCTGCCCTTGGCTAGCTATCGGTCCCTCACTGGCGCTTCGCTCCCAGCCGGTGGCCCTGGGTCCCCATTTTGCAGATGCTTACCTCGCTAAGTCGGCATCTTCTGTGCCTGCTTGAGTGCACGGCCGCGCCGCTTGCAGTCGTGCTCCCCGCAGCCGGAGTGTTCTGCGCTTCAGCCTACGTGACCACGTTCGTTAGTGGCGTGGCCGTGCGCTCGCGTAGGTGCAGAAGACGCCATCTGTAACAGAGGGGACCCCAGGACAAGGGCTAGGGAGCGGAGCGCTGGTAAGGAACAGATAGGCTGCCAGGGGCTGGAAAAAGCTCCAGGTAAGTAGGTCTTATTTGCTCGCCTCTTTCCTTAAAAGTGGAATTTTAACCAAGGATTGAATTTCATCCCAATCAATAGCTGATACCCCCTTTACCAGGAGAAATCTATTCCTTTTCTCAAATAGATCATCAGAGGGGTCTGTATGGCTGATATTGTGGTGAAACCCCTCCCACAGTGTGATGTCATGACCATGGTCCGTTGCTGTCTGCGAAACCTTGTTGCATTGTGGAAAATAATGGCTTTTCCAACTGCCAAGCAAGCAGTATCTCCCTCTGTGCATAGAACTCTCAGTAACCAACATTCCGATAGATCACCTGGCAGAATAAAAGATGTCACCAACAGTGATACCTTTCAGAATGTAAATTAGGGTGAGGAAAGATTTTTACAATAGGCAAACACCGACTAAATCTATAAGTGAATATTGCAAAAGTAAGCAATTTTATTCATTATGTCTTTTTCAGTCAAGTTCCTCTTTAAGGTTGCCATAGATCACGTGATTTAGCAGTACAACATGTCTGCCCGATCAATGTTTTGATTGATTTCGGGTTGAAAGGATCGATTGGAGATGCTGGAAAATCTTGGGTCACTGGTGCTCAATCGGATGCATGTCGGTAACGGCGTTCAATTTTACAATGACCGAGAGATCCCTGGCAAGTGTCCCTCCCCCCCCCCCCCCCCCCCCCCCAAGTAAAAGTTTGTCCCTCCCTCCCCCCACATGCCTGTGTGTCCCAGGCAAACTGGACGTGGTCGCAGTCTTGGTGACAAAGGAACCAGATGGGCTTAGATGTGGCTAGACCACATAAGATCCAGGCGGTATACCCCTCTAAGGGAGGGTGAGTGGCACAAGGGGAAAATAGGCACCCAGAATTTGATAAAACTAAGTTAGAGAGTCTGAAGCCAATAAAAATGTTTTTCTTGTACAGTTAACTTGAGCATTAAGATGATTCCTGCGGCAGAATGAGATATTTATCCCCCTGAAATCCCCGGGGAAAAATTCTGCTTTTGCATAATTTTGCTTCCTGGAAGAGGCAGAGCTTTGCGCAGTAGCTTTGCCTCTTCTCCAGTCAATCTCCATGGATCTCCGCCTCCCTCACAGCCCATCTGTCTTCTTTCAGTGGGAGAGGCGGAGATCGGCGGATATTGACTGGAGGCAGAGCTACTACGCAAAGCTCTGCCTCCCCCGGGAAGCAAAATCTACAACCTGAAAGTCGTGGAATTTTGGGGGGATAAATACCTTGTTCTGATGCAGCGAATCATCTTTGATGTTATTGCTTAAAGAGGAACTTCAGCCTAAACAAACATACTGTCATTAAGTTACATTAGTTATGTTAATTTAAAATAGATAAGGGCAGCCATCTTTTTAGTTGAAAGAAGGTGACAGGGAGCATGATACTAGGCCGATTTCTGATGGTTTTCATGCTGAAATCTGTTGGAAATAAATCGGTCTGCGGTGTATAGGTAGGTAACACACCCCTCTCTGATTAGATTGGTCTAGTGAGAGATTAGTCATATGGTTGATATGCCCATCACTTGATGTACTGATGTGTGGGCACTTTCACACAATTGTAAAGTTCTGCAGAGCAGCCACAATGAAGCACAGGAGCATTACGGACCTACTTAGTTCCTGCTCTGTTCACATTTCTTGTAATTTTTACCTCAATTCTCTAATAAACCATGCCAGTTGCCTGACCACTGCTGATACTCTGCCTTTTAATACTATGTGTCACTGGCCCAGAATGAACATGCAGATCAGATGTTGTGACTCTGACTCCGCTGGCTGCATGCTTCTTGCCAGTGGGTGATTCAGAAACCACTAAAGCCAAAAGCTCAGCACAGAAATCAGGCAACTAGCATTGTCTATAATGTAATGAAGATGGCAGATTCTGTATTCCTCTCACTTCAGGTTCCCTTTAAGTCTTGTGAAGCGGGATAAATTATGATGTAAATTAACAGCGTGGCGTTCTTTTTTCAGGTGCCCTCCCTCCTTACCGGTGTGTCCCGGTCCAGTTTGAGGAAGCTGATTACCTGTATGCAGACTGCCCCGGGTATCCTGACAACAATGACCAGCGAGCTGTGGTAACCGAGCTGGGGAACTCCTCCAGAGAACAAGCTGGTACGTGACTGAGTGACTAAAGAGCTTCAGGCTCCATGACTGTCCCACAATCTGTCTTCATAGACCCTCATATGGACATGCTAGACCTCGGAAACCCCTAGTGGGGGTACATTTGAAAGTGGTATACGCTAATTTGGGCGCAGCATAAGCTGAAAAAAAATTGCAAAAATTTGTGTGGAGACATAGGCACCCATGCTCCACACAATTCAGCAATAAGGCATCTGCCTGTTTTATTGACCCGAGGAAGCAGGCAGGGATCTGCGAAACACATTAACATAATAATCGCGCTTGAGTAAAAATCTTTTTCCTACCTAATCTTTTTCAATCCTTCTAAGGAGGCAAGACACCTCTTTATCCTTTTAGTATATTATATATGATATAACAGTATTAGGTGCCTCCTCAAACGCTTTTGTATTTTCTTTTCCCTACTCCTTCTTAAAGGAGTCATCAGGCAATATAAAGTACCCCCAATCTACTTACCCGGGGCTTTCTCCGGCCCCTTGCAGCTGACATGTCCCATGCCGACAACTCCGAACGCAACCGCCAGCCTGGGGTCTGTGCCGTGTGCAGAGGCTGACCTCCTCTACTGCACCTGCGGGGGTGCCACTGTCAGTCAAGTCCATATTGTCTGCAGCGTACTGCGCAGGCGCACTGGTTCTGCACCTGTGCAGTATGCTGTGGACAACATGGACTTGATTGAGAGCAGCACTTCATGCAGGCACAGGAAGGACGACCTCGGGGTCAGCCTCTGTATCGGCGGGGACCCCGGGACGCAGCGTGGGACATGTCAGCTGCAAGGGGCTGGAGGAAGCCCCAGGGAAGTAGGTTGGGGGTACTTTATATTGCCTGATGATTTAACTTACTGCCCCTTCTTAACAATGTTGGAGGAGGAAGCATAGGAGAAATGCAGTGGATCTCCCACCATGGTGGATGGCCATAGCACAGAGTTCCAACAATCCTATCCATATCACTTATGATTTGATTCCAAAGGAACGACAAGGTTCTTCCAGACATAATATTGTTGTAACTGATGGAGCAGAGAGGTCTGTACACGCAGATAGGCACTCAGTATAACAAGTTAGAACTCTTTACTGAAGAAAAAACATGCAGAGATAAAACGTACACCACCATCAGGTAATGCAGCTTACTTAGAACAGAGAGGAACACAGAGTGAATACAGGAAATCTCAATACCATAGAGATAATTGCCTCACTTTACAGATAGCGACATCTTCTGGTTGCTTTACTATACTGCAGTTTAACTAATAATGTTGTTACTACAAACAGTAACTTAAAGAGAAAACGTAACCAAGAATTGAACTTCATCCCAATCAATATCTGATACCCCCCTTTCCCATGAGAAATCTATTCCTTTTCTCAAACGGATCATCAGGGGGCTCTGTATGGCTGATTTTGTGGTGAAACCCCTCCCACAGTGTGATGTCAGTGTCTCACAGCTCTGTGGTCCTGACATCACACGGTGGGAGCCTTGTTGCATTGTGGGAAAAAAACAGCTGTTTACAGCTGTTTCCAACTGTCAAAAAAGCAAGCAGCATCTCCTTCCAGTGACCTCACCTGCCAGCAGTAAAAATGTCACCATGTAATAAATGTCAGAATGTAAATCAGGGAGAGTAAAGATTTTACAATGAGCAAACACTGACTAAATCATTTATACATAATTATTGTAAAAATGAAGCACTTTATTACATTATTTTCACTGGAGTTCCTCTTCTTAATAGGGAAAATCAAAAAGTAAATGCAATTTGACAATTGTGTGCCACCCGCAATAATCAGAAGTTGCCAACCTGTTTGCAATGGCTTATGGGTAGCTCACACATGTATAGCGCTACACTCCACCCTACTTGGAGCAGAGGTCAAACAAACATGGATGCTTTTGTTTGCTTTTACGATTCTTGAACAACGCGCCTGTGAATAGGATTCTATCTGTAGAGCATATTGTGCTGTATACTGATGGAACATGCCATTCAATGCTAAAGAAGAGGAATGCTGTAAAAACCATTCCTGTTGCACTATCACAATGCCCGACAAACAAGCAGCTCAGCTTCCCGTGTAAAAGAGACCTAAAGGATACATAAGGAATGTTTCATACACAAGCTTATATAGTGTGCATGTAAATAAGGGCATAACAAAACTCCTGTAACCCCCAAAATCGTGTGTGTGTGTGTGTGTAGGGGGCGGGGCACTCCTGTACCTAATGCAGAGCAGCAGCCATACATTACCCACATCTGGCGCGAAAGAAAAAAAAAAACTGATACAGTTAACCACTGAAGGACCACTCGGCGGAAAAAAAAAGTAAGCAGTTAAAATCTCACAAACTACAGGTTTTGGACAGCTCCGTCTCCTCATGGGGGATTCTACGGGTTTTCTTTGCTTTAAAAAGCATTTCCTGAACTGCAGTTGCTAAGTCTAACTGATAAAATAGTATGCAAGTGAGTAGGGAGGCTGGCTGGTATCTTGCTATTTTGGCAGTTAGACTGCCGTTCAGAAAATGCTTTTAAAAACAAAGAAAACTTTGAGAATCCTCCATCAGGAGATGGACTAGTACAAAACCTATCGGTGCTGTCAGATTTTAACTGCTTACTTTTCCCCCCCTAAAAGTGGGCCTGAACTCTTGCACAAAACAGAAGAAAAACATTCACAAAATGCATTTGTATTTATAGAGGTTAACCTGCCTAATACCCCCTCCTCTGTCATAAGCACAAGTTGTAATTTGATCTCTCAGCTGTGTCAGCTGGCTGACTCGGCGGAGCAGCTAATTTATAAACACAGAATATTAATCCTAGGTCTGTTTACATCAAATAGGAAGTGGACACACTGCATATTCATTGCAGGATTTGTATCAGCTGTAACAAAGAAATGTTTTTCATTAAAGGTTATTATGCCTTTGCTTATATTTTGGAGCAGAGAGGAAGTTCTGAGTTCAGGTCCGCTTTAAAGGTATTACCCGAAGCAGCGTTTTATTGGTTTGGTATAGGTAGTTCTGTTTCATGATCCACATTGGACCATAACTCGCATAGCATCAGATATCTTGGTAAGAAAGGACAACATTTATTTATAGTTACAGCATACAGACTAAAAATGAGTAAATCCATGGCGACCGTATCATAGAACTCCTTGGTGTATTCTAAATTAGATTTGTTTGTGGTAGATCCAGTTATAGCCTCCAACAGTCAAGTGTAATCTTCAGTAGAAGGCTTATGGGTCAGACGCTGATGAAATTTGCCCATGACCGCTCGCCTGATGGGTCAGAATTAAGTATTTTAAATTATTGATTCTAACATGCTTTGCTTTTTTTAAAAAAAAATTCCGTTTTTTCCAATATAAGGGCCTGTTTACACGGGCTCCTGCCCGGCTTCCAGCAACGCCTCATTCGGCGGCGTTCCGTCGCGATCTGGGGTTTTTCGTCCCCACAGGGGGACACGAAGTGTTGTGCGCAACAGGTTCCCGTGGGGGCGGTTGCTGGTGTAGTGGCACAAGTATAACAACTACAACAAATAACATTTGTAAAGCGCTTTTCTCCCATAGGACTCAAAGCGAACGAGCATGGCTCAGACCAGTTTAGCTGCCTTAGTATAAGGAGTATAGTTGCCCCAGTATAGTTAGTATATTTGCCCCAGTATAGATAGTATAGTTTCCCCAGTAGTTTTTTTTTTTTTTTTTTAAATAATCTTTATTTATAGAAAAATTTTCCTTCAAGCAAATATACAAATACAATAAATAATGTACTCAATATAATATCGAACACATCCTAAATCCATTTTGCAAAAATACCATACTAAGAAATGAAGGGAAAAAAAATCCCTCCCCACACATACTCCATTCCTCCATCTTCAGGGGGCGTGTCCACATAACCACTATTCAGACGTAACCTATTAAATTAAACTCCATCCCCCAGAACTAGTCTCCCGAGTCCCTCCCCCTTTTACCAAGGTTACTAAGAAGAGAGAGTCAGGATCCCCAACCCATCAATCTAAACTTTCAAACCATCCATACAAACACGCAAACAAAACAAACAAAAAAAAAATAAAAATAAATAAAATAAATAAAAAAAAAAAAAAAGAATTAAAAAATGAAATAAAAGAAAATACACACACACACACACACACACACACACACACACACACACACACACACACACACACACACACACACACACACACGCACGCACGCACACACACCAAAAAGGGGGAAAACCTCATGCCACTGTCTCGGGACATCCCAGGCCTGGGCCACCATCGACAAATGGATCAATCTCACTTGTCCCTCAAACACTCTGTGACCCTATAAATCTCGGGCCCGTGCATACTCCTCAGAGGATCTAAACCTCAGCCATTTAGCCCATGTACTGTAGTAGACATCCGATCTATTCTGCACCATATGCATAAGATCTTCCATATTCATGATATCATCTATCTCTCTAATCCAATCCCCTATTGATGGAGGGATAACCTGTTTCCACCTCCTAGTTATCAAGATCTTAAGGGCATTCAGGAGGTGCCTCAAGAGTGAATTTTTATATTTCTTGATGCTCCACGTATTTACATGCAGCAAGAAGAATGCAGGGGTCATCTGGGGGGGTAAACCCCAAGATCTTCTGTATATAGCATTTCACATCTGTCCAAAATTTTACCAATCCCTCACATCCCCAAAACACATGTAGGATCGTACCTCGCTCTTTATTACATCTCCAACACATGGGTGAAGCGTTCGGAAAGGCCTTGTTTAACCTGTCTGGAGTCCAGTACCATCTCGTAAAGAACTTATAGTTAGACTCTTGTGTTTTGGATGCCACTGAGGATTTATGAACAAACAGCAGGATTTTCCCCCACTGCTCATCAGTAAATGTGTTACCCAGGTCCCCCTCCCACTTGGCCCTAATATATCCCGCTGGATCTACTTCATCGTTTAAAATATCATATATACGTGAAAGAGTACCCCTAATCGCCCCCTGTCCTCTACACAATCCTTCAAATGCAGTCAATTTCCTTGAGAGCTCTCTCTTGCTACCCACCGCCCCCAAGAAATGACGAAAACGAATAAGGCCCCACTCATCCAACCCAGGATTACCCACCTTTTCCCTAATCTGATGCAGGGTAATCCAATTCCCCTCCTCGATCAAGTTTAATGCTCTTAGTTCCCCGCAGCTTTTCCAACGTGGGAATCCCTCGCTCGTAATACTACCAATTAACCCCGGGTTCCCCAATAATGGTATCATGGGGGTTGGCCATGGAGACATATCCCCCCGCTCCCTATACTTACCAAATAAAGTCAAGGTTTGGTTTATCAGGGTACTTGCCGGGTGGGTTATCTTAGCACATTTCCCAATCCAGGGTGTATACTGAATAGGGTACGCCACCAGCTCTTGCTCCATCTCCACCCATTGTTCATTACCCTTGTGTCTAGACCAGTCTACCACCCGAGTTAACACTGCAGCTGCATGATACAGGCGTGCATTAGGCGCCGCCAGTCCCCCCCTTCGCTTACCTGCATACAAAAGCGTGGATCTAGTGCGTGGAGGTTTCTTTTTCCAGGTAAAACCTCATGAATAATCGTTTGACCTGTTGGAAAAAGTGCGGAGGTAGCATGATCGGTACAGCCTGGAATAAATATAATATTCTAGGCATCACTGCCATTTTCAGGATATTAATTCTACCTAACCATGAGAAGGACCCCACATCCCATCTTTCAAGGTCTTTACTGATATTATTCAGCAAGGGGGGGAAATTCCGCTGATATAGTTCCATAATCGATGGAGCAAGCTTAATTCCCAAGTATGATAGGCCAGACTGGGCCCACCCAAATGGGAAGTTCTGCGTGATCCTCGTGATCGTGTCCTGATCCAGACCCACTGACATAGCCTCGCATTTATTATAATTAATTTTGAAATTAGAAACGCTCCCATATTTAGTAAACTCCTGCATCAGATTAGGCAAGGATATATGTGGGGTAGTCAAAAAAAATAACAAGTCATCGGCATATGCTGCCACCTTATGCCTAGATTGAACGAGTGTTAAAACCCATAATATTCTCATTGCCCCTAATTGAACACAACAGGGGCTCCAGGGTCAAAGCAAAGATCAAGGGAGACAAGGGGCACCCCTGTCGTGTCCCGTTACTAATGCTGAACAGCTCGGAAGGTACCCCATTCACTCTTACGCTTGCAGTGGGAGACGAGTACAGTGCTAAAATTCTCTCCCTCATTAATCTTCCCAACCCCACATGCCGCAGTGTCTGATCAATAAAGTCCCAGTCCACCCTGTCAAATGCCTTCTCCGCATCCGTGGATAATAACAGGGTGGACTGGGACTGGGTCCTGGCCCACTCAATCAAATCCAGAGCTCTTATTGTATTGTCCCTTGCTTCTCTCAAGGGCATAAAGCCCACTTGGTCGTAGTGGACAATACCGCCAACCAAGCGCGCCAGCCGGTCTGCAATCATCCTGCCATAAATCTTAATCTCTGCATTGAGCAATGATATAGGTCTGTAACTGGTGCAGAGCAGTGGGTCCTTACCTTCTTTAGGTAGGACCACTATGTTCGATCTAAGCATATCTTGTGAAAATGCACAACTCCTCTCCCTCCCACCTCCTATCAGGTTAAATAACCTTAACATCTGAGGGGTCAATATATCAAAAAACGTCCTATAATATTCGGAACCAAACCCGTCTGGCCCGGGAGCTTTATTTGGAGGGGACTGCCAAACCGCCTTCTGCAGCTCTTCCTTTGAAAAAGGGGCCTCTAGCTCTGCCGCTTCTGCGGCGGCCAGGGTCGGCATTCCAGACCTCCTCAAATACTGTTGTATTTTATCTATCTTCTGTTCTTTGGAGTTTACCCCACTCTGTTCAATATTATAAAGTGATTTGTAGTAATTTCTGAAGACGCACGCGATAGACTCACTTCGCACCCGCCTTCTCGAAGTCCCATCTAAAATCTGTGGGATATACAACTCCCTTTGCTGCTGTCTCAGTGCCCTAGCCAATAACCTCCCGCTCTTGTTCCCGTGTTCATAATATAGGCATCTGCGTTTTGCTGCCATCTCCTTAGACTTCTGGAAGAGAAGTGATTTTAATTTTTCTCTTTCCCCCCTTAATTCCTGCCATACTGCAGGCAGCAGATTTTTCTTATGCTTTTTATCTAACTCCTGCACCCGGTTCCAAGAATCCATGATAGCTTTAGTTCTTTCCCTCTTCCTCCTTGCACCCTCTCTTATGAAAAACCCCCTTATGACACTCTTGTGTGCCTCCCAGAGTGTAATCGTAGTTATTTCTTCCGTCTGATTTTCCTTAAAATAGTTCTTTAGCTCTGCACCAATCACAGATACCACCCGCTCATCAGATAGTAATGCTTTATTTAGTCTCCAGTTAAATTGAGGTCTGCCCCGGTTATCTGTGAACAGTTCCAGAAACACCGGCGCATGATCAGACACTGCGGCAACCCCAATTCCAGACTGCGGCTCCTCAGACAGCAGATTATGAGACACCAAAAAATAATCAATTCTTGTATAGCACTGATGTAAACCCGAAAAATATGTAAAACCCTTCTCAAAGGGATGTTGTACCCGCCATATATCTACCAGCTGCTGTCGTTGTAGTCCAGCCCTGGCTCTAATCAGGAGTTTTTTTGAGAGGTAAGACCTCCCAGTTGAAGTATCCATATCAGGATCTAGACTGATATTTAAATCCCCCCCAATTATAACGCTCCCCTCGGCAAATGCCTCAAGCCTCGACAGAAATCGCTCCATATATCCAACCTGTCTCTCATTAGGGAAATAAACTGAACCCACCGTTAGCCTTCGCCCCTCAATTAAACCTTTAATCAATATATATCTACCATCCTCGTCTCTTAGTTCCTGTATCTCTTCCAGTCTAATATCCCTAGATACCAACAAAGCGGTACCTTTCACCTTTGACTGTTGGGGAAGACTAAAAAAAGCATGAGGAAAAAATTTATTTTTAAAGATTGGGGGTCCCCTTAGGGAGAAATGGGTTTCTTGGAAACAGGCCATCCCTATACCTTGCTTTTTAAGGGATCTTAAAAGTGATGCCCGCTTTTCAGGCACATTCAGGCCTCTGGTGTTGAGAGACATCAGCTTAATTCTTGTCATGGTCTAACCAAACTCCAAAACTTGAAATATTCCAGGCCAGGTCTCCCAGACATTGGCATGATAAGGAAAGGGAAGGAAAGAAAAATCACCCCCCACACACACGGCATTCATTCTCATTACACACCTTTGGTCCTCCTTGTTACCCACACCTAACCCCCAGTAGTTAAATCAGTTACTGAGCAGTGTATAGGGAGTATTCCCTCAGTGGTGGCAGCTTCCTCTTTCATATTCTGCTGGTCGGTCCCTCTCCTCCCTGCTGCGTGCGCCTTCTTTCACAGTAGCGCGTCCCCTCCGGCTGCTGTGAAGAGGCAGGAAGCAGGACAGCGGTTCCCCTGGTAATGGCTATATACATCGCTAATGAAGGCTGGCGGGAATGAATTTAAAAATCATTCAGAGTCAGAAGATTAGCTGGGCCCGGTGCAAAACGTTCCGCGGTCCGGTATTGGGCCGCGGCCCGGTGGTTGGGGACCTTTGGCTTAAAGTATTAGAGGAGGAGGATCAGCAGAGCAGCCAGGCAATGCTCATTATTTAACAGGAAACAAATATGGCAGCCTCCATATCCCTCTCACCTCGATTTCCCTTAAAGTGAACCTGAATTCAGAACTCCTCTCTGCTCTAAAAGCTACACAACAGCAGAATAGCCTTTAAACAAAAAACATTTCTTTGTTACAGCTGATACAAATCCTAAAATAAATCTGCACAGTTTCTACTTCCTGATTCATGGAAGCAGACATATTGTTTACAGCCTGTACTTTCAAATGGGCTTATCTGCCATAGGCAGTCATGTGACAGGGGGGAGATCAAATTACAACTATTGATTAGATACAAATGAGGGGGAATTACACAGGCTAAACTCTTTACATACATACAGGGTGCATTTCTGTTATGTTTTCCTTGTGTCCTGTGCAAGAGTTCAGGTCCACTTTAAGGAGGTGGCAGCAACCAGTGTGCACAGAGCTGATCCTGTCCTGCTGTGAGATAAACATTTTTGTGCACAACCTGCAGCTACGATGCTGCAGATAATCTGTATACATATCAAACTCTGGCCTGCAGAGCCATCAGTTTTGGCCCGCAAGTGATTTTCCCTCTTTGCATTATGTTTGACCCACTCTAGACCACCAGGGAAGTTATATTTGGGGAGAAACCCCAGATCACCAGGGTATGGGGAGGGAGGTGGCCCACTAGAAAACGGGGGACTCTATAGATGATGAACAAAGTGTATAGCAAATTTTAATACCCAAAAGGATGAGAACGCCAAGACCTTGCGAGGAGAATCGATTGGCCAAGGTTTGAAGGGTAATGGCCCATGTTGGTGTATGTTTCTCGAAAAATTTAGTTTTTAGGGATCGCTTAAAGATTTCAAAGGCTTGGATGTGTTTTGGAAGAAGATTACAGAGGAGGGATGAGGCACGTGAGAAATCTTGTATACGTGAGTGTGAGGAGGTGGTTCTGCCAGCCTTATACTTGTGTAACCCTTTCTAGACTATTACCCCTAAAACATGGTGGCCCTACCTTTTTGACATTTCACACACCCTTTAAGGAAACCTGAGACAGCGAAGGGCCGAGTGGCCTCAAGGGGGCTGGAGGAAGCTCCAGGTAAGTATAAAACTTGAGACCTTTTTGGTCTCAGGTACACTTTAACCCTCTTCCATCAAATGTGTAACCTTTCAGCTAAGGGGAATTCTAACTAATACCGATTGAAAAAATACCTAGCTATAACCCACAATTCAGTTTATCATTAACCCCAACCTAATCCAATAACTTGTCCTCCTCACCAATAACCTAAAGTAATCCTAAACTCTGCAAGATTTTATAGGGAACCTGAGGTGAGAGGGATATGGAGGCTGCCATATGTATTTCTTTTGAAACAATACCATTTGCCTGGCAGCCCTCCTGATCCTCTGCCTGTAAAACATTTAGCTATGGACCCTGGACAAGCATGCAGAAGATCAGGTACTCTCAGATTACTCAGGGTTTACTAGATTAACCATATGCTTGTTCCAGGGTTTTGACTCCGACACTACTTATGCCAGAACAACAGGGCTGCCAGTCAACTGGAATTGTTTACAAGGAAATAAATATGGCAGCCTCCATATCCTTCTCACCTTTAAAACTTACCCCCTCACCTTCTATCAGGAAGACATGTAATCCTAAAACCTTATATAAATGTATCTATGTTTTTACAATATGAAGATAATGGCACCTTTTGTAAGATCCAGTAATAATAATTCTTTATCACCCTGTTTTCCAGAAGAACAAACGTCGAACTTCCTACCTCAGGATTTTCTCAGGATATCGGAGGTGGAAATGCGAGGTTCTGAAGATGTGGCTACAGGAAATGTACTTCATAGACTGATCCAAGAGCAGCTGAGATATGGCGACCCCAATGAGAATATGAACCTCCTTGCTATACAGCATCAGGCCACAGGGACTACCGGACCAACCAACGTGACGGCCAACTCTCTTTCCTCTACTGAGAACCTCAATCAGGAAGACCCACAAATGGTCAGCCAGTCAGCCAGGCAAGAACCACAGGGGCAAGAACATCAGGTGGACAGCACTGTGATGGAGAAAACACTAAGGACCTCTCAGCCCCAGCAAAACAATGAGGAACTTCCTACCTACGAGGAAGCCAAGGCTCAATCTCAGTTTTATAGATGCCAGCCAACACCTATTGGCCATGGATTTTATGTTGCAGGTGTGGTGGCTAACCACAAATCCAAAACGGAAGGCCGGGCTACTGTAAACCGGGCCAACAGTGGACAGGCCCATCAAGATGAAGCACTTAAAGAACTCAAGCAAGGTCATGTTCGCTCTCTAAGTGAGAGAATAATGTTGTCACTAGAGAGAAATGGAGTCAAACAGCACGCTTCTACCACTGGTAGTATTAAAGGACTAAAGAATGGTGCCCCATCTCCTGCTCCGAGTTTAGGAAAAGGAATGGAACAAAGGGGGCCCCCTCCAGACTATCCTCATAGAGCCATTAAACAGGCTCAAACTCCTGTGAAAATAATTCAGGATCAAGGGCATTTTTATAATGAACAGCAACATCCAATGGTCCATGAAGTGATAAAAACGTATCCTGGCTCCCACCCAACTAGACCTGAGGTTTCTGTCCTCCGCTATCCACCACCTCCGGAATATCACATCAACAGGTATTACTATTCTCAGTTTGTGTAATGAAGAGGAATGTATAGTGCTTGACCCTTTTTTTATCTCTTTCCTGCTCTTAGAAGCCATTTTCTGCTAGGAAAGTAGTTTATTGTTGGAACTTCTTATCAGTGATGGTCACACTGTAGTCACTTCCTGTCTGAGTCAGGACTGAGTCAGCCACTTACATACCTGATATTTAAATCTTTCAGGCAGAGAAAGAAAAATAGGAACACAGCATAGTTATTTGTGTGCTAGGCACTGTACATACACATGTCTATCTCATCATGTCACATCACCTCGGGTACCCTTTTGTCACATGTCACCTTGGGTACCCTTTAAGGACAAGAGCTGGCCGTTTCCCATTTAGCCCTGTCATCACTGTGATTGGCTCACAGTAATCACAGGGTCAGGAGCCAGAAGCTCTGCTGTCACTGAGACAGCAGAGGGAGTGGGTGCAGTGGCGGAACATTGGCGCAGAAGGCGTGAGTGGCGGCAAATAGATGAAATCTGCATCCTGTCAGAGCCGCACAGGCACCATCAGGACACAGATTGCCACTGCGTCGGTCCGGAATAGGTTGATCTTCGTCCACAGATTCTGTCCACCATGTATTTTCCTCCCTCCGTTGCTCTGTTAGGTCGTGGCTAACAAAGCTTGGGCCAAATCACCTTTTAATGGGAAAAAAATTCCTTCCTAACTCCAGGTAGTCAGATAAAATCCCAGTATCACCTACTGGGAGTATATAAGTATAGCTGCAGTTGTCCTTAAAGGAGGATTGGATGCTTTCCTTGCACTTAAAGGATACCCGAAGTGACATGTGACATGATGAGATAGACATGTGTATGTACAGTGCCTAGCACACAAATAACTAGGCTGTGTTCCTTTTTTTCTTTCTTTGCCTGAAAGAGTTAAATATCAGATATGTAAGTGGCTGACTCAGTCCTGACTCAGACAGGAAGTGACTACAGTGTGACCCTCACGGATAAGAAATTCCCCTTTTTTACCTCTTTCTTGCTCTCAGAAGCCATTTTCTGCTAGGAAAGTGTTTTATAGTCGGAATTTCTTATCCGTGTGGGTCACACTGTAGTCCCTTCCTGTCTGAGTCAGGACTGAGTCAGCTACTTACATACCTGATATTTAACTGTTTCAGGCAGATAAAGAAAAAAAGGAACACAGCATAGTTATTTGTGTGCTTGGCACTGTACATATACATGTCTATCTCATCATGTCACATGTCACTTCGGGTATCTTTTAAGTACAGATATAGAATTTGTCATAACTACTTCCTGAAAGAGCCCCTTCCTAAATAGATGGCAAAACCTTTTTTCCTCCATAGGCAGATCATTCCCCATTGTCCTCTGTACAAGTCTAGGGACAAAAATCTCATCTGCCAAGCTTCTGTAGTACCCTCTGTTGTATTTATACATGTTAATCAGGTCACCCCTTAGCTGTGTTTTTTTTTCAAGCTAAATAAACCCAGTTTGTCCAACCTTTCTTGGTGAGACCTTTCACCTCCCCTGATTGTTTTAGTTGCCCTTCTTTGTACCTATTGTACAAGGTCAATGCCCTTCCTATAGTGCGATGTCCAAAACTGTATTTAATTGGCCTCACAAGTGATTTATACAGAGGGAGTAGTATACTAGCATCTTGAGATATTATTTCCTATTTCTTATATCCCAGAATTGTACTTGCTTTAGCTGCTGCTGATTGGCATTGTATACAGTTTTTTAAATTGGGTAAGTGAGACCTTCCATCCCTCAGAAACCATTACAGGGGTAGGTTCAGCATGAGAGTCAGGCAAGGGAATAAAGATGGCTGCCTCCATAGTTTTCTGTCACTGCAGGTTTTCTCTTATTCAGAATGGCAGCAGGATGAGTATAGTGGACGGCCCTAGAGTTGTTTTTCCCCTGAGTGAATAATGACTCTTCCCCTTTCTCAGGCTCTGTTCCCCGGCACATAACTCTCTGCTAGGAAATTATGAGAGAGAGTAGAAGAAAGCTCATTTATTAGCCCAGAGGAGAGCTGGCAGAAGCGTGGGAGTGTTTCATAGCTGCGGCCCTGAGAAAGAAAGGAAAAGGCGAGATATGATTCAAGCGGTTTATATTTATCATTCATGCATCTATATTTATGCAGGGCTGAACAAGGCCTTGTTGGAAAGAATAAATCACACTATTTTTTTTTGTTTTTCTTTTTAATCCGATTACACTCCCAGAGTTCCCGGCGCACAGCTTAATTCAATTACAACACACAGAAGTGAGCTCCCTAATGCTAACCACATGTGTTTCAATTCAGAAAAACAATTGCATCTGTGTGACGTCAAGCTGGCAAAGTTCAATACGAGTGACTAGACCAAAAAGCATGGTCACATAACCTGAGCTCTGCAGCTTTGACAGTTCCCCTATCTTTCTCAGATGACTGCAGCAGCAATGCATTCTGGGAAGGGAAGGCGTGACATCCTCGCTAGGGATGCAGCTAGACTGCCACTCCCCTCCTATTGAGGTGAAGAGTGAGATAGAAGGATGAGGGGGTGTGTACTTCCTCTGCCCCATAGGCCAACCTTCTTGTTGCACAACTTGCATGTACAGAAGCGCTTTTCCTGTTCCATATATAGCCCCCTCTTCCACATGTAACATCCATGAACAACCCCCCCCCCTCTGTCATGTTCATCTCTCTTGGGCAGAAGCTCTCCAATTCTATTTTGAGGCTAAGCATTTGCGTTCTTCTTTCATTTGCAGCCACCCCTCCTCCAAGTTCAGCTGCCCCTTGGGCTGCTATTACTCTAGACCTGTGTGACCTTTCTAGTAATCCCACCTCTCCTTACAGTGGAAGCCTGCCAGTCAGAACTACCAAACACAGCAGCATGGGCCATGTGACTGCCGTGCCCAATCAGCAAATTTATTTTATTTTTTAACCCCTTCTGTACCAGCAGTCTTTGGCCCCTTAAAAAGAACCTGAACTGAAAATAAAAAGTAAAAATAACCCAACATAGGTCATACTTAACTCCTGTGTAGTCTACTCCTCAATCTCTTTCTCCTCTCCTGCGTCCCATTTCTCCACTGTGATCAATGGATTTCTCCGTCCGACATTTTAAAAATGGCTTCCCGGTCAGCACACTGTTAAACTGTAATATCACCCACTTGAGCCATAGGGAAACCTGGACATTACTTTGCACATTCAGCTGTAACTGACAGTTGCTGATATATAACTGACAGCAACTGGTATATTTTAGTTCTGACAAAACATTGTCAGAACTGGAAGGGGATCACTGTAAGAAGAAAATGGTGAGCCTCTGAGAGGAACTGATGGTGAGGTTAGTATGTAATATTTATTTGCAGCTACGTCATGTGTTTATTTTAAATAATTTTCATTGCTTCAGGTTCCCTTCAAGGACCAGAGACTGCTGCTTTGAATAAACTGCGCTTGTCGACGTCACGCTGCGCTGACCCGCTGCTACCGTGCTCCAGTAGCTGTATCCCCCTTGCTCATTTCATTAACAGATTTCACTGACCTTGTCATCGATGTGAGCCAATGTGATTGGCTCACAATGATCATGTGGTCAGGAGCCAATGAAATCAGCTCTTGGTTGGCTGAGAGAGCTCTGCCATCATACATTCAGCAGAGTGAAAGGCCTGCAGCGGCGCGATTGGCGGTAGAAACGGGAGCGTGCGGCAGGGATCATTGATACACCCTGGTACATAAACACGGTCTGGATGTGGGACCGTTTTTGGGGACAGGCAGTTGAAGGGAAGGACTAGGACATCTGAGGTGACATGTGACATGAGATAGACATGTGTATGTACAGTGCCAAGCACACAAATTACTTTGCTGTGTTCCTTTTTTTCATTCTCTGCCTGAAAGAGTTACAAATCAGGTAGCAAGTGACAGTTTCTGTCCGCGTCAGACTATAGCGTAACACTCACTAATAAGGAATTACAGCCATAAAACACTTTCCTGGCAGAGAATGGCTTCAGAGAGAAGGAAAGAGATAAAGAGTTAATAGTTCATAGATTTTTAGCTCTGGCATACTTCAATGAAGTTGTCATTAAGAGGCCATGAAACAGTAAAAACTTAAAAAGTATATTTAAATCTAAAATAAAACTGTGGGATAGCTTAAAGCAGTAGGATCAGCCATTCTATGCCAGGGAAAAAAATCACATATATAAGTAGATAAATACTTGATCTACTTACATAACACATGTATTATACTGTCCACGTTTTGATTTCAGTGAATGTTATATAGTAAATGGCGAGAATTCTGTTAGTGGTGGGGGCCATGTCTTTTGCCCACAGTTAAGGCTAACTCGTGATGTCATTTCTGCCCTTTACTTTTTTTCTTGTCTCCTCCAATCGCTGAGTCGCCTCAGCCTTGCTTGTAAACACAAGTTAGTAGGGGATTAGGTTTCAGATAAGCAGCTGGCAGGGAAATAAAGGAAAGAGGAGGAATACATTATGAATAAAAAGAACCCCCAGCATGCAATTCTTTGGCACGACTAATAAAGGTCCAGTGCTCCTTACTATGTGATAACTCCAAATCATAACAGCAGAACAAGTTTTGAAAGTTTTGAATGCAGGATTAGCATCTTTATCACTTAATACACTCAGACCAGTTGCTGTTGAAATTTGATGTTTATGGTGACGATACCGCTTTAAGTCATTTTTAGGAGAAGGAGGATGGATACAATAGTTTATCTCATTAGACTATTTTCACCCCGGATGTCCTTTAAAGAGGAACTCCAGTGTAAATGTAATAAAAAAAAGTGCTTCATTTTTACAATAATTATGTATAAATTATTTAGTCAGTGTTTTCCCATTGTAAAATCTTTCCTCTCCCTGATTTACATTCTGACATCACATGGCAGCATTTTTACTGATGGCAGATGTCACTGGAAGGAGATGTTGCTTGCTTTTTTGGCTGTTGGAAACAGCTGTTATTTCCCACAATGCAATAAGGCTCCCAAAGTGTGATGTCAGAGCCATGGTCCTGACATCCCACTGTGTGTGTGTGTGTGTGTGTGTGTGTGTGGGGGGGGGGGGGGGGGGGGGGGGGGTCACCACAGTATCAGCCATACAGAGCCCCCTGATGATCCGTTTTGTGAAAAAGGAAAAGATCTCTCGTGGAAAAGGGGGTATCAGCTACTGATTGGGATGAAGTTCAATTATTGGTTACAGTTTCTCTTTTTGTGTTTTGCATTAGTAGTATAAAGACATATTGGGCCCTATTCAATTCACTTTTTCTCCGAAGTTTTTTTTCTCCTGTGATGGGATGTCCAAACTTTTTAGGCCACATTGGCTTTCTTGAGAATTCTAAGAGGCCGAAATTAAACCCAGTTTTTTCTGATTGCAGTTCGGTACACTATGCCTGTGACATTTTGTCAATTTAAACATTTCAGTTTTAGGCTTTATTCACTGTTAGTTCTCTGACTTCGAATTCATGCAAGTCAGCCTAATTGCGTTCCTGGAGAGACCGAGTTGCAAAGGCATCGTTTTTCCACCACAGCAGAAGTCCGCTACATCTTGCCAAGTACAGCACAACATGGGTACTGCAGAAGTTGTAAAGTTAATTGCAGGAACAGATTGGTGTGGCTGGTGAATGCGTCAGTGTAAATTAAAAGAGAAAAAACAAAACACTAGTAATCTGTCAATTCAGCATTGCCTAAATATAATTTCTCCGGCGTTGGCATCTTACATACTAGCTGTATCTGTTCTTGTTTGCAGCCGGCAGCAACCGCCTCAGCACCCGTTCTCCTCCATACCACAGCAGCATCACAGCCCCATGTCCTCCCCAAACCTCCTCCATCTGCAGCTCCTTGCATTCCACCTCCCTGCCATTGTTCCCTATGGGAATGCCATCCCGCCCGACGCCGTGCCCGTCCCCATCGCCCAACCAGCCGCTGCCGCCAGAGGCCTTCGCCATTGTGGAGCGGGCTCACCAGATGGTGGAGATGTTGACCAAGGAGAACAGTACCCTGCAACGGCAACTGGACGGCTGTTTTGAAAAAGCTGACAAGCTTCAAAGGTACGTTGCCTGGATGTGGATGTTAGTGATGTATGTAATGCCGGCCTGTTTCTGTACAGAAGGATAGGCACAATATGTTTACTATGGCTGTGCCAGGAGGTTTAACTTTTTTTTATGGAAATATGCTGAGATGAGTAATATGTATATTGCCAGTGGGTATGTCAGTGGTTCTGAGTTTGTACTGCCAAGAATCGAGGGGGTAAAGTGAGAAGGTGTGGGCCAGAAATACGCCTCAGCCATCCAGGTGTCCTCCACTGTATCTGGCCCTGTGTAGCGTCTCCAGTTTGTGGGACCATGTGTAGTACGGCTCTAGACTTGTAGGGCCTCTTGTATTGGGAAACAACATAGTGTGTTTCAGCTTTGCAAGGTTCCATAAAGTGTGTTTCTAGCAGCTTTGCAGGGCCTCTGTAGCGTGTCTCTGGCTTTGCAGGGCCCTCTGTAGCGTGTCTCTGGCTTTGCAGGGTCTTCTGTAATGTGTCTCTGGCTTTGCAGGTCCCCCAGTAGTGTGTTTTTAGTTTTGCAGGGCCTCCAGTTGCGTGTCTCTAGCTTCTGTAGCTTTTTTCTCGGTTTGCATGGCATCCTGTAGCGTGCCTCTGGATTTGCAGGGCCTCCAGTAGCATGTCTCTGGGTTTGCAGGGCCTCCAGTAGCGTGTCTCTGGGTTTGCAGGGCCTCCAGTAGTGTGTCTCTGGGTTTGCAGGGCCTCCAGTAGCATGTCTCTGGGTTTGCAGGGCCTCCAGTAGCGTGTCTCTGGGTTTGCAGGGCCTCCAGTAGCATGTCTCTGGGTTTGCAGGGCCTCCAGTAGCGTGTCTCTGGGTTTGCAGGGCATCCAGTAGCGTGTCTCTGGGTTTGCATGGCCTCCAGTAGCATGTATCTGGGTTTGCATGGCATCCTGTAGCGTGTCTCTGGATTTGCAGGGCCTCCAGTAGCATGTCTCTGGGTTTGCAGGGCCTCCAGTAGCGTGTCTCTGGGTTTGCAGGGCCTCCAGTAGCATGTCTCTGGGTTTGCAGGGCCTCCAGTAGCGTGTCTCTGGGTTTGCAGGGCATCCAGTAGCGTGTCTCTGGGTTTGCATGGCCTCCAGTAGCATGTATCTGGGTTTGCATGGCATCCTGTAGCGTGTCTCTGGGTTTGCAGGGCCTCCAGTAGCATGTTTCTGGGTTTGCTTGGCCTCCAGTAGCATGTCTCTGGGTTTGCTTGGCCTCCAGTAGCATGTCTCTGGGTTTGCATGACCTCCAGTAGCATGTCTCTGGGTTTGCATGACCTCCAGTAGCGTGTCTCTGGGTTTGCATGACCTCCAGTAGCGTGTCTCTGGGTTTGCAGGGCATCCTGTAGCATGTCTCCAGCTTTGCAGGTCCTCCTCTTGGGTGTATCTAACTTTTGTAGGGCCTCCAGTAGTGTGTCTTTAGCTTTGTAGGGCATCCTGTAGCATGTCTCTAGCTTTGCAGGGCCTCCAGTAGAGTGTTTTTAGCTTTGCAGGGCCTCCAGTAGCATGTTTTAAGCTTTGCAGGGCATCCTGTAGCATGTCTCTGGCTTTGCAGGGCATCCTGTAGCATGTTTTCAGCTTTGCAGGGCATATTTGTAGAAAAGATTGAGGTCTGCATATAGACGGGGGGCTATGGTTCTGAATCTGTTTTTCATTAAGGTTTTGATGGGCTTAAATTTACCGACCCCATATGGTAGGGCTGCACAATTCTGGATACCAGTATGGAGATACAAATGGGATGGTAGTACTGGTACAGGGTGTCTGTCGCCTGATATTGCTAAGTGTTTAGCAGGAGGTTTGGGGAAGTTCGTGTTCAGATGTACTTTAGCTGCCTCTGTCCCGAGTATTTTCCTGAAATCTGTATATATTGTATCTACAGATGGGTATCGAAATGATGTAATTGATATAAGGCAATATTTTATCTGGCTGTGCTAAATGACTGCTGCTGTGGTTTGGCCAATGTCTATAGCGAGATGGAGTATTCTGTATTAATATTTACATTCAGATAGCAGATCCATGAGCTCATGCTCTATGAACTGTGCATAGAACCACTTTATAGGGTCTTTCCACACATTAGGATAACAGGGGAGAAACTTCCTGTGGAAAAAACATTATACAGTGCTGAGCTTGGAAGATCAGTGAAGAGAACCTGTCGCCAAGAATAGTAGAAGGCTGAATTGTGACATTAACTACAATGACCATCTTTTGGCTAAAACTCTAAACAGGGCTGTGGAGACGGAGCAATTTGGGGTACCTGGAGTCGGTGGGTTTCAATAAACTGAGGAGTCGGAGTTGGATGATTTTTGAACCAAATCCATACGCTTTTTAAAAATTAGACTAAGGAGTCGGAGTTGGAGCAATTTTGGGTACCTGGAGTTGGTGGTTTCATAAACTGACAAGGCGGAGTCGGATGATTTTGTACCGATTCCACAAAGTAGGCATATAAAGGTCAAGTATGGCCTAATATGCTAAGCCTTTTGATACCTTTCCGATCAGAAATTCTACACCACACAGCACGCTCAATCCCAACAGATTTCCTGTTAGGTTCCGGTCTGTTTAGTTCCGTTAACTGTTTTTAATGCCAATGTGAACTGGGCCTTACACCTATGGGTGAGAAAGAAGGCAAGAAAAGACATTTGCAGAGGTTGCAAACATAAAAATGCTACACATTTCTGGCCGTATGGGCGAAATAAATTTACTTTCTCCCTGTGAACTGGTTAAGGGCTCTGTCTTAGGCAAGGGAGACCAGGGTTCGAATCATTGGCTAGGGTCAGTACCTATTCAGTAAGTAGATGAGACGTCCTAACACTGCAGGTTGGCCCCTTGCATGCGCCCTTAGTGGCTGCAGCTCTTGAGTCTAACAGGAGAAAAGTGCTATACAAATGTTAGGCTTATATACTTGTCTAGCCTGCTGTTGCTCCACCAGTGAAGATGATTCCTTTGAGGTTATCTCAGTTAGATGAGCTTCTGTATCAAATCCAAAAGTGTGAGGTCTTAGAAGCATGTCGCCATCAATAAGTATGGTGGAATGGAAACCACCTTGTGATATCAGCCAGTGCATGAGGTCTTGGTCATGATGGATTGGTGGTGGGGTTAGAGTACAGAAGAAGTCATCCTAGATTGTTTACGAAAGTCTTTGTAGTATCCACAGTAGATCTTGACTTAGCACTGTGTTAGCTTGTTACTATTGAAAACCACCGCAACTCCATGTATCCTACTCTCAGAAGTAAGTAGAGTCTGCATCTGATGTTCTCAGTCCGTATTTACAAGGCTTACATGACGGAAAGTTTTGCCACATTACAAAGGCCTCTCCTAAATAATAGTTGTAAAATAGACACAAGCCAGATGTTTGTTAAAAAGAGACTACACTAAGGCCATTCCTGCTTTTAGTGATTTGGATAATCCTAAATCGTTGCCTTTAGCGCCCCAAATAAATAGCAGATGACAGTTGCTCATAGTAGGTGAAGGCCTAAGATGTGAGACCAGCTGGCAACCACCAGATGGCCAATGTTGTCAGGGAAAATTGATTGGCTACTCTCAAAATCCACATTCATATTTTTTTTCTTTTAACATAAGCAACATCAGTGGAGTTTTCTGCTTTGTTTTCCAATTATCGTCCTTCCCTCAGAACTTAGACTTTGAATGAAACACGTTGAGGAACCTAGCATTTCTTGATTTGCAGGAATTAGGCCCGTGGGAGTTTCTCCACTTTGCGTTATGGTTTGCCATCTCTGGACCACCAGGGAAGCTATATTGTAGGCGAAGCCCTAGATCACCAAGAAAGCTATATGGGGTAGGGAGGAGGAAAAACACTAGACACCGGGTAACTGTATAAGGATGGGGACATTAGACACCAGGGACCTGATTAGGGGTGCTAGGGGAGGACCAGTAGACAGTGGGAAACTATTTAGGGGTGGGAGGGGAACCACTAGACACCTGGGACCACTAACAGCAGGGAGCTGTATAGGGGAGGTAGGAGGGCCACTGGACACCAGGGAACTGTATACGGGAAGGAGGGGGGCCACTAGACACCAGGGAACTGTATACGGGAAGGAGGGGGGCACTAGACACCAGGGAACTGTATACGGGAAGGAGGGGGCCACTGGACACCAGGGAACTGTAGAGGGGAGGGAGGGGATCCCATTAGTCACAAGTGAACTTTAAACTGAGGGAGGTGGCCACTTGACATTGAGGTTGGCTCCCGACTTGGTCCCAGTGGTCAATTTTGGCTCACTTTGTATTTGAGTTTAACACCCCTGCTCTAATGCCTATGTTGGATTTCAGTGTATGTCACTGCTGAACACAGAATATTTCCTACAGAGCTGAGATCACAGTGAATGTTTTCACCGTTTCCTTTGTTTTATGCACAAAGCCTTCACACACCATCATATTACCACTCAGACCAGCAACATCTGCTCCTCGTTGCCTGAGGGGTCGTGACACCGGTTCTCAAGTCTCCGCACAGCAGAGGACGGCCCATGTGCAGATCCCCTGTAATCAGCGCGGTCACCCTGTGAAGTGTAAGCATGTCTTGCAATGCGGAGAGCTACAGATGTGGCCCCGTTCCCTGTTTAGTTTGGCTTGTCACCAGCATTACTCTTTGAACTGGACTTGGCAATGACTGCCATGCAGTGATAAGATAATTGTAGCAGAAAGCCTCAAGCAGAGGACTCCTGAAGGGGAGATTTCAGCCACTGCTCAGAATAACTTCACACAGCTCGGCTAGAGCTTATTTATTGACCTTATGAGTTATGGGAAAGCCAGCTTGCTGGGTGACTCTTGGCCTTTTAAGGAATTGTTTTCATTTTTTACAAGGTCCGTAGAGTAGATATTGCAGCTGGTTTGGGACTTTGGGTTATGGCAGATGCATTGATGCAAGCTTCTGCTATATTTAGCTGCAGTTTGCATAGTGGGCGGCCCTGGTACCCAATATTTTACCGGGCACCTCTTGCGCCCAAATCCCCCCTGTAGCTGAATTACTATGGGTGCCTGTGGCGGAGATCTGTATGCAGCGCCCAATATTTTGCTTTTTTTTTTGTGGTGGGGGAGGGTTGGTGATTAAGGGTAGGCATCTGGTTGGTTGGTTGGTTTGTTTGTTTGCTTTTTTTTTTTTATAGGTAAAGTGTCTCCTGGGAAAGGGCAGTGGGAGTCATTTAAGGTTAGGCGTCAGTGGTTAGCGTTTTGTTTTTTAACCCCCCTGGCGGTATAAAAAATTCCGCCAGGGGGCAGCGCAGCAGTTTTTTGTTTTTTTTAAATCATGTAGCGAGCCCAGGGCTCGCTACATGATAGCCGCTGCTCAGCGGCATCCCCCCGCCCGCTTCGATCGCCTTGGCGATCTCTGATCAGGAAATCCCGTTCAAAGAACGGGATTTCCTGGAGGGCTTCCCCCGTCGCCATGGCGACGGGGCGGGATGACGTCACCGACGTCGGGACGTCATTGGGAGTCCCAAACCACCCCTCGGCGCTGCCTGGCACTGATTGGCCAGGCAGCGCACGGGGTCAAGGGGGGGGGGGGCGCGCGCCGCATCAGATAGCGGCGATCAGGCGGAGGCCGGCGGCGATCAGAGTGCTGGCGCAGCTAGCAAAGTGCTAGCTGCGTCCAGCAAAAAAAAATTATGAAAATCGGCCCAGCAGGGCCTGAGCGACACCCTCCGGTGGCTTACCCCGTGTCCAGCACGGGGTTACCGCTAAGGAGGTTAAGGTTAAGCATCAGTGGGGGGTGGTGTCGGTTGGGGTTGGGCATCGGAGGGGGTGCTAGTTGCGGTTAGGCATCAACTGTTGGGGTGGTTAGGGCTAGGCCTTGGAGGGGGGGGGGGGGGGGCTATGCGTTAAGGTAGCTACACACTACAGTTTTTTAAAATGTATTTTCAATTCAAGGATTACAATAAATGTTTTTGATTGTAACATTGGAAAAATGTGACCATTGTATCACACGTGTCTTCAATTTTTCAGCAATTATGAAAAAAAAATATTGAAAACTCTTCAAAAAATGTCTTGGGTGTATCTATGTAGAAATTCACTATCTACCCCACACCATGCAATTTTCATAAAAATTGATCAGAAAAATCCACCACTCCTGATCCGACTTAAATCGAATAAAAAATGTGGAATGCGATCAGATATTTTTTTTTTTTACTCTAGTTTAAAAAAAACAAAACAAATTTTTTTTCATTTTTTGGGATATCGATCGTTTTTATAGAATTGCTGTAATGTATCGTGTGTGTGGTTCATGTCAAACCTGGTGTCCTGCGTGTGTGCTGTGATGGTCAGGGTTGGGTGACCAGGGGGTAGTAGGCCACTGGACGGGCGGATGGTGATTCCCTCGCTGGAACGCTGAGGGCAGGTAAGTGAAGCTGCGCCGTGCATCTAGGGATGGGTAGTGCGAGGAGGGGGACATTTCGAGAGGGAGCTCCCTCTTGCCGCCCTCTTACTGTTTTCGCCCTGAAGAACGTGTTTCGGATTGCTTCATGGAAGAACTGACCCCGCCTTGCGAGCTTACAGAGGGTAGCAAGTTGGAGACATTAGTAAAGGAGATACAGGGGTTAGCGGACAAGGCAGCAAACCTCCAATGTTACCTATAGCAAATAATTTGGCTTGTCGGAACAGGTGTCTTTTGAGAGAACGTTTGAGGCTTTCCAGGCTTAGAGCATCACGGACAGGTTGGGGGAAAGCATTCCAAAGGAGAGGGGATGCTGGTGAGAAGTCTTGGATTCGGTATTGAGAGGAGGTAACATAAGCTAGAGGACGAGAGTCTCCTGGGAGCAGTGAAGGTTTTGGGTATACAACAGATCTATGTGAAAAATGGGTATCAGTAGATTTCAGCATGAGTGACATTCAGTTGGTCATCTCTGACCCAAAAAGCGCTTTCCTGCAGGACACATTCCTGCCATGTGCTTAGCTTGGCTGGCACCAGACACTGCTGAAAATACCCATAATAATAAGTGTACATGGGCTTCCTCTGTGCATTGCTGTGTTTGGAAAGCAGAGAAATCTTATCTCTCCCTGTGTCTGCTGGCTGACTTTCCCCCCTTTCAGGATAATGAATATTTTGGCTGGGATTACAGTATGGGTGGGGTGAGGGGGGCTGGCAGGGAGGCCCATCAATGAACACAGCGAGATGAACAGGAAATTGCAGAGCTGCTGAGAAACATGAACATGTTGTTGCTGGGCCCAGCCTCCTCTCATACACAGAAAAGCAGCTCCCTCATACAGGGCTGTGGGGAGCCATGTGGACAGGACTGGCTCACGTGCCTGGCTGTTTCTATATCCCTGCATCATGCTTTACAGGCGGCCCTGTTTACCTCGAGAAAACTGCAGACTGCAAAGCACAAGGCGTACTGTTGCCATGGTCACTGCCATTTAACTATTTCAGTGTTTGAAGGTTGTTTTTTTTGTTTTTTTTTTAGAGTTGATTTAAAATACCTGGTTGACCGTGTACTACAGTGTGTGGGTGGATGCCACCAATCTGCACAGTGTGGTGTCCCGCACGCTTTTTGTGTGCTGAGATGTTTAGAACAGTACCTGCGTCACAATATAGAGAAAAATAAAAACATTAAACCACTGTTTTTGATAAATCTGTTCCTATTTCCCGATCGATCAACCATACGGCCGATCAGATTGTGTGCCGTTGATGTTGCCGATCGATGACAAATGATTGTTCTATCCATCGTTAGGTTGATCCGAATTTTGGAACCGACCTTTTAGTCTGATCGGGATTGCTTCTTTGATGGTTCCAAACGATAATCTTTGATCGATTGCAATAATCGGATCGTTTGGAAGATTGTACCATTAATGGCACTTTAACGCGGCTCTTGTGTCTGTCAGTGGGGAGGTTTAACCCGACATCTCAATGTCAGTGCAAGTCACCATTAGAGTGGGGCCGAACCTCCGATTTTAGGTTCGCGAACCGTGTTCGCGAACTTCCGCGTAAGGTTCGGTTCGCGTAAAAGTTCGCGGACCGCAATAGACTTCAATGGGGATGCGAACTTTGAAAAAAAAAAATTATGCTGGCCACAAAAGTGATGGAAAAGATGTTTCAAGGGGTCTAACACCTGAACCCCCAGGTGGAGGAGTGGGATACATGCCAAAAGTCCCCGGGAAAAATCTGGATTTGACGCAAAGCAGCGTTTTAAGGGCAGAAATCACATTGAATGCTAAATGACAGGCCTAAAGTGCTTTAAAACATCTTGCATGTGTATACATCAATCAGGTAGTGTAATTAAGGTACTGCTTCACACTGACACACCAAACTCACCGTGTAACGCACCGCAAACAGCTGTTTGTGTAGTGACGGCCGTGCTGGACTGGTGCGCACCATGGCGAGAACAGGTATGCAGTAGCGGGTTCACTGAACAGAACAGGTATGCAGTGGTGGGTTCACTGAACAGGTATGCAGTGGTGGGTTCACTGAACAGGTATGCAGTGGCGGGTTCACAGAACAGGTATGCAGTGGCAGGTTCACTGAACAGGTATACAGTGGCGGGTTCACTGAACACAACAGGTATGCAGTGGCGGGTTCACTGAACAGGAATACAGTGGCGGGTTCACTGAACAAAACAGGTATGCAGTGGCGGGTTCACTGAACAGTACAGGTATGCAGTGGCAGGTTCACTGAACAGGTATGCAGTGGCAGGTTCACTGAACAGGTATGCAGTGGTGGGTTCACTGAACAGGTATGCAGTGGTGGGTTCACTGAACAGGTATGCAGTGGTGGGTTCACTGAACAGGTATGCAGTGGTGGGTTCACTGAACAGGTATGCAGTGGCAGGTTCACTGAACAGGTATGCAGTGGTGGGTTCACTGAACAGGGATGCAGTGGCAGGTTCACTGAACAGGTATGCAGTGGTGGGTTCACAGAACAGGTATGCAGTGGTGGGTTCACAGAACCGGTATGCAGTGGCGGGTTCACTGAACAGGTATGCAGTGGCGGGTTCACTGAACAGGTATGCAGTGGCAGGTTCACTGAACAGGTATGCAGTGGTGGGTTCACTGAACAGGTATGCAGTGGTGGGTTCACAGTACAGGTATGCAGTGGTGGGTTCACTGAACAGGTATGCAGTGGTGGGTTCACTGAACAGGTATGCAGTGGCGGGTTCGCTGAACAGGTATGCAGTGGTGGGTTCACAGTACAGGTATGCAGTGGTGGGTTCACTGAACAGGTATGCAGTGGCGGGTTCACAGAACAGGTATGCAGTGGCGGGTTCACTGAACAGGTATGCAGTGGCGGGTTCACTGAACAGGTATGCAGTGGTGGGTTCACTGAACAGGTATGCAGTGGCGGGTTCACTGAACAGGTATGCAGTGGTGGGTTCACAGTACAGTTATGCAGTGGTGGGTTCACTGAACAGGTATGCAGTGGTGGGTTCACAGTACAGGTATGCAACAGAACAGGTATGCAGCCAGGAACAAGCTAAGCCTAACTAATCTTTCCCTATGAGAGACAGTCTGCAGCAGCTCGCCCTACTCTCACTACCGCAGGCACACGAGTGAGCCTAATGGCCGCCGCTGCCTGCCTTTTTATTAGGGGGGGGAGTGGCTCCAGGGCTAGTGTAGCCTAATTGGCTACACTGGGCCTGCTGACTGTGATGTAGAGGGTCAAAGTTGACCCTCATGGTGCATTATGGGGCGAACCGAACTTCCACAAAAGTTCGCCTGCGGGACGCGAACGCGAACCACTGAAGTTCGCATGGAACCGTTCGCAGGCGAACCGTTCGGCCCAACTCTAGTCACCATGTTCCCACTCATACCTGTAGGCTGTTGGTAGTAACAACATTATTACCTAAATTGTCCTCTGCCTGACACTATCCTCCCCTCTCCTCTGCCTGACACTAACCTTCCCTCTCCTCTGCCTAACACTATCCTCCCCTCTCCTCTGCCTGACACTAACCTTCCCTCTCTTCTGCCTAACACTATCCTCCCCTCTCCTCTGCCGAACACTAACCTCCCCTCTCCTCTGCCTGACGCTATTCCCCCCCCCTCTCCTCTGCCTAACACTATCCTCCCCTCTCCTCTGCCTGACACTATCCTCCCCTCTCCTCTGCCTGACACTATCCTCCCCTCTGCTCTGCCTAACACGATCCTCCCCTCTGCTCTGCCTAACACTAACCTCCCCTCTACCAAACACTAACCTCTCCTCTGCCTGACACTATCCTCCCCTCTCCTCTGCCGGACACTATCCTCCCCTCTCCTCTGCCGGACACTATCCTCCCCTCTCCTCTGCTGGACACTATCCTCCCCTCTCCTCTGCTGGACACTATCCTCCCCTCTCCTCTGCCTAACGCTAACCTCCCCTCTCCTCTGCCTAATGCTAACCTCCCCTCTCCTCTGCCTAACACTAACCTACCCCTCTACCAAACACTAACCTCTCCTCTGCCTGACACTATCCTCCCCTCTGCCTGATACTAACCTCCCCTCCCCTCGGCCTAACGCTAACCTCCCCTCTCTTCTGCCTAACACTATCCTCCCCTCTCCTCGGCCTGACACTATCCTCCCCTCTCCTCGGCCTGACACTATCCTCCCCTCTCCTCTGCCTAACACTATCCTCCCCTCTGCTCTGCCTAACACTAACCTCCTCTCTCCTCTGCCTAACACTAACCTCCCCTCTACCAAACACTAACCTCTCCTCTGCCTGACACTATCCTCCCCTCTCCTCTGCCTGACACTAACCTTCCCTCTCTTCTGCCTAACACTATCCTCCCCTCTCCTCTGCCTGACACTATCCTCCCCTCTCCACAGCCTGACACTAAACTCCCCTCTCCTCTGCCTAACTCTATCCTCCCCTCTTCTCTGCCTAACACTAACCTCCCCTCTCCTCTGCCTAATGCTAACCTCCCCCTCTGCTCTGCCTAACACTAACCTCCCCTCTCCTCTGCGTAACACTAAACTACCCCTCTACCAAACACTATCCTCCCCTCTGCCTGACACTATCCTCCCCTCTCCTTTGCCTGACACTAACCTTCCCTCTCTTTTGCCTTACACTATCCTCCCCTCTGCCTAACACTATCCTCCCTTCTCCTCTGCCTAACACTAACCTCCCCTCTCCTCTGCCTAATGCTAACCCCCCCTCTCCTCTGCCTAATGCTAACCTCCCCCTCTCCTCTGCCTAACGCCAACCTCCCCTCTCTGCCTAATGCTAACCTCCCCTCTCCTCTGCCTAACACTATAACCTCCCCTTTACCTAACACTAACCTCCCCTCTCATCTGCTGAATACACTAACCTCCCCCTCTCCTCTGCCTAACGCTAACCTCCCCCTCTCCTCTGCCTAACACTAACCTCCCCCTCCGCCTACGGAACCGCTGAGTGGATCTGTCAGAAACAGTCTTATAAGTCTGCCGACAGACTGTGTACACGTCCTACTGTCAGCAGAAGGTCTGCCCAGTGGGAGGGTCTGACGGACCCGTCGTCTGCTACAGTAGTGCGTGTGTACGCGTCTTAATAGCAATCAGTGTGGGAGGGATGGAGGGGCGCATTTTGGTGTTTCAGCCTTGGGTGCTGGAGGATCTTGTTCCCCCGCTGTGCCAAATGATAACAGGCTGTTTACCAACCGGTGACTCAACCTGCCCAACTATTAAGCAGGTTGGCCATGAGTACAAGTCTTCTGAACAACTTTGCTGTTTTTGAATGCAGACATGTTGTGTAGTTTGTCGTTTAACTTGAGCACATAGTATTAAGTAAGTTGGTTGTTTAGTTGGTTGCCATGTGTGTATGCACTTATCGTGTGAACAACTTGTGCGGTTGGTTGTGCATTGTGTTGGATGTGTGTATGATCCCTGAACACTAACCTCCCCTCTCGTCTAGCAGATGATTTTCTTGGATTTGGTTTCTACTGTACTTGGTTGTTTTGTATTTAGAGCCAATAAGAGTAACTGCATCAGGTTAGCACTCAGCATCTTTCTGAACTGGTGTGAGTGTAATGGCTGAGGATAGGAGACGCATACTGCTTACACCGACACGTGATGACCTCTCCTGTGTTGCTGTGTCTTCCATAGTTTGAGACGGAGATTCAGAAGATTTCAGAGGCTTACGAGAGTTTGGTGAAGTCTTCCACAAAGAGGGAAGCATTGGACAAAGCCATGAAGAATAAGCTGGAGGCTGAGATCCGCCGACTTCACGACTTCAACCTGGATCTGCGAGGTGAGTCACTCTCTCAATATTTCCCATATGAAGCTAGCCTTAAAAACCACACAGCAGGGCTAGTGCTGATTGGTTCATTAATAAGCTGCAACAAGTACCGATGCTCTTTTCCATAGCTAGAGGGATGTGCAGGCCTCTATCTTCAGAGTTAGAACCACTGGACCCCCCTATCTACTTCCAGCAGTGTTGGTTCCCAAAGAGCAATACTAGGAGGCTCCTACCACAGAGCACTAGTGAATAGGGGGAGCATTAGCAAGCTTTGCAGGTTAGTGTGGAACTAGTCAGCACTGGCATAGCTGTGTATTTTTTTTATATGAGGTAATCCTTGCTGTAAAATGGACCTAAACCCTGCCAGGACTCTTTATGTAGAGCAATCAAAATGATTTCAATAAAAAATGCTGATGGCAATAAAAAGTTGTGGTAAAACGTTTGCTTCCTTGTTTGGAGTTCTGTCATGTAATAATGCAGAGTGCTGATTGGTTACTCCATTGTCTTAAGTTTATCCTGAAATGTGGGGTATAAGAAGGCTGACATATTTATTTTTAAACAATACCAGTGGCCTGACTGACCTGCTGATCTGTTTGACATCAGTAGTGACTGAATCACACACCTGAAACAAGCATGCAGTTAATCTAGTCAGACTTCAGTCAGAGCGCCTGAACTGCATGCTTGTTCAGTGTCTATGGCTAAAAGTACTACAGACAGAGGATCAGAAAGACAGCCAGGAAAAGTAAATAACTACGTCAAACTCCATATTCCTCTCATTTCAGGTTCCCTTTGAATGGACTAGAACCACAAAAAAATTTTCAAATAAAAATAAAATGCATACATTTAAAGAGAAACTCCGACCAAGAATTGAACTTCATCCCAATCAGTAGCTGATACCCCCTTTTACATGAGAAATCTATTCCTTTTCACAAACAGACCATCAGGGGGCTCTGTATGACTGATATTGTGGTGAAACCACTCCTACAGGAAACTGAGGACCATGGTCCTGGCAGTTTCCTGTTTGTGAACCTCATTGCATTGTGGGAAATAGCTGTTTACAGCTGTTTCCAACTGCCAAAAAAGAAAGCAGCACCATGTGATAAATATCAGAATGTAAATCAGGGATTTAAAGGGACTCCGAGCAGTGCAGAAACTATGGAAAGATGCATATCATTTTAAAGCTCTCTTTCTCCTCTTTCCAATGATATATAAACCGCCGCCCTACGCCTTTTAGTTTTCGCTATTTTCGCGATTGAAATTGCCGCGGCCGCGATTTCAATCGCGAAAATAGAGAAAACTAAAAGGCGTAGGGCGACGATTTAGGTGTCGCCCGAAAGAGGAGAAAGAGAGCTTTAAAATGATATCCATCTTTCCATAGTTACTTGTATTACACAGGACGACTTTTTCCGAAAGTCAGCAGCTCCATTCTGCTGAATGGAGCTGCTGACACTGGGGAAAGTGTCGTCCTGTGTAATACAAGTAACTATGGAAAGATGGATATCATTTTAAAGCTCTCTTTCTCCTCTTTCTGGCGACACCTAAATCGTCGCCCTACGACTTTTAGTTTTCTCTATTTTCGCGATTGAAATCGCGGCCGCGGCAATTTCAATCGCGAAAATAGCGAAAACTAAAAGGCGTAGGGTGCCGGTTTATATATCATTGGAAAGAGGAGAAAGAGAGCTTTAAAATGATATGCATCTTTCCATAGTTTCTGCACTGCTCAGAGTCCCTTTAAAAGATTTGACAATGGGCAAACACTGACTAAATCATTTATACATAATTTTTGTAAAAATGAAGCACTTTTTTATTACATTATTTTCACTGGAGTTCCTCTTTAAGGTGTACATGTGTCACAGAATAAAAAGCTGCCTTAAACAAACAATCTTAATGCGGTCGTTTTGGCCGTTTACCAAAAATAAAAGTGCCCTATGACTGCTAAAGACAATGACCTTGCCAAGTGCTGGACTGCCGTTTCGGGTGTGGTGTTTCTAACCTCACCCGATACTTCTGACGCATCCTTGCGGCAAGCGCGGATGCACTACGATGGAAATCTGGGAATCGCAGGGAATACTGCTACAAGTTTGTTCCCTGCCTCAGTATCTGGATAATTTGCGTGTGAAAAATTGTTTGCAGTTTAAACACAAAATGTGAACCCTGCCTGATAATCTGTCCCTTACTGAAACTGGTGCTCAGAAGAGGCCTGATATTACTCTTCCTTGACTTTCCTTACACCTGAAACCATTCATATTTGCCTGCTGTCATGAGAGTCCCACTATCGCGAAAAAGTAGGCAGTTAAAATCTGACAGGACTGACAGGTTTTGGGCCAGTCCGTCTCCTCGTGGGGGATTCTCTGGGTTTTCTTTGTTTACAGCAGTATTTCCTGAACAGCAGTTTAACTGCCAGAATAGTAAGATACCAGCCAGCCTCCCTACTCACGCTCTTTTGTCAATTCAAACTTTGCAACTGCTGTTCAGGAAATGCTGTTGAGAACAAAGAAAACCCTGAGAATCCCCCGTGAAGAGATGGACTGGCCCAAAACCTGTCGGTTCTGTCAGATTTAAACTGCCTTCTTTTTCGGAGATAGTGGTCCTTTGAAGTGACGCTGTCATGATGGGAATATGGAGGCTGCCATATTTATTTCATGTTGAAACTATGGCAATTGCTTGGCTGTCCTGCTGATTCTTTGCCTCTGATACTTGAAGGCTCTGACCTTAGAACAAGCATGAGGTCAGGTGCTCTGACCACACTTAGGCCCCGTTCACACTGCACGCGTTTCCAGCCGCGTTTTGGAAGCGCGTGCAGGTGGCCGACACGCACGACATCAGACATTGCATAGAGTGCAATGTCTGATGTTCACACTGCATGCGTTCCGGACCTGTGTGGTCCGGGAACGCATGCTGCACACATTTTTTGTAAAAACGCGTGGCTGTCCCATTCACTTTTCAGTGATGGGATCAGCCACGCAACGCACACAAACGCGGATGGCGTGCGTTCGTACGCGTTGCGTTCCGCACGCATAGCCATCCGCATTTGTGATGTGAACGGGGCCTTACCGCATTCTTGTTTCAGGTGTGTAGGCCAGATACAACTGAAGCTATAGAGGTCAGCAGGACTGCCAGGGAGCTATTTTACTTTACAAGAAAAGAAATATGGCGGCCTCCATAGCCCTTACACTGCAGGGTTACTTTGTCCTCTGGTGCAGTGCTGGGATAGGTTGCCTAAACAAACTGCTTTTCTTATTACGATTATCCTAGTATAGTGTGTATAAATGTGATCCAGACTCCCTTAATTATTATACTGCTATGGTGAATTAGCTGTAACCAGCAGAAGTCCACATGTGGACCTTTTTAGAAGCGCTCAGGTACCGAAGCAGAGACCTTGTGCTGTAAAACATCATTTTGTTGGCCGGCCTTCTTTGGAGTTTGAGCTTTTTTTGTTAGGATTTGCAGGCAGTCCCGTCCTCCGTAGGGCCAGTGATTGCTCACTGCAGCCGCTAAACTCCCCATCTTGTTTCCTGTCTTTGTGCAGATCGCCTGGAAACTGCCAACAGGCAGCTGGCCAACCGGGAGTATAATGGACACGAGGAAGCATCGGAAGAGGGCCGCTACGCATTGAAAAGTGAGTGCTGTGTTTTTAGATCTTCCGATAAGGGTTTGAATCGGGACTTTCTCTAAAACTCTGTAATATAAATCCAGGCTGAATGCAGAGGAAGCAAAACAATACTGTGCCGGCTGGGGGACAGCTTTATCTCTCTCATCTTGTTACTGAGAAGTGTAAACCAGACTGGGACAGCCTGTTGGGATCCAGCTTTGTCGGGATCTCCAGCTGCCGGACTCTCGGTTACCTGCCTGACGACTGGGCGGTTACTGTACAATCCTCTGCTTGGGATTTGTAGTTCTACAGCACATTCAAAGAGAACTCCAGTGGACCTGATCTCTTGCACAGGACAGAAGGGAAACCTAGAGAAGTGCACCCTGTATGTATTTAGAGAGTTTAGCCTGTCTTAATTCCCCCTCATTTCTGACTAATCGCAAATGAGGGGGAATCTCGGCAGAGCAGCTAAATTGTAAACGCAAAATGTTAACCCTATGTCTGCTTCCATGAAAGCAGGAAGTAGACACACTGCAGATTTATTGCAGGATTTCTATTAAACCTGTAACGAGAAAATGTTCCCCTGGGGGGTTCTCAGCTCGGGTGGGGGAAGCCTCCGGATCCTATCGAGGCTTCCCCCGTCCTCCTGTGTCCCAGGGGAACTTTTTTCATTAGAGTCTCTTTAAAGGTTATGTTATTGCTTATTTTTTAGAGCAGAGGGGAAGGTCTGAGTTCAGGTCCACTTTAACCCCTTCCTGAAGCATAATCCTTACAACTAAACATGACGTTTCTAGCCCACACTTCCTAACCCTAAGGGCCCGTTTCCACTACAGAATGATGCAAATGCAGCTACCTAGCCGCATCGCATCACTTCCGCCACCGGCCGCATCACTTCCGCATTTCCCGATGTGTAACCCCTGAGTCAGCCCCTGCCCCCTGAGTCAGCCCCTGCCCCCTGAGTCGGCCCCTGCCCCCTGAGTCGGCCCCTGCCCCCTGAGTCGGCCCCTGCCCCCTGAGTCGGCCCCTGCCCCCTGAGTCGGCCCCTGCCCCCTGAGTCAGCCCCTGCCCCCTGAGTCAGCCCTGGCCCTCAGCCTGTTTCAAGCATCGCTAATTGGGGATTTACTGCCTTAATAACAAAAAATACATCTTTGCTGATTGAGTAGCTGCACTGTGTATTTAATTTACTTATAAAACAAAACGGAATCTCTTCCTTTCATTCCCTTCACTGATTCCATTTACTGCTGTCAGAGGCATTACTATGCAAGACTGACATTTTAACAGAATTAATTTTCCCATAAGTGAGTAATTAGCCATGGAAAGGAGCCATTCATCTCATCATGTACAGTACATGAGACTCGAGTTATCTGCAATACCGTCTCCCACTCAAATTCCCAGCCTCTCATAAGAATGCCCCATTCAGTTTCACGTTTGAATTGAATTAATGTCCTGAGTGTTTAATACAGGTCACATGATAGACAGGATAGCCTTGTGGAGGTCACATGACCGCACTCAGCTGAGGACTGCATGATGATATTCCAGTAACAGATGATCTGTGGAGGGGAAGGGAATTATGACTCACAACTTGTCAGAGGAGGAGAATCATCCGGTGCTAGGCCTTCTGAAATGAGTAAGCTTAGCGTCACTGGCTGCAGCAAACGCCAAGGACCAGCAACAGCAATCCTCCAAATGTGTTTTCAAAGTCAGAAACTTTACAGCAGTGTGGCTGAGCTGAAATAAAATGGCCCATCCCATATCATTGTTTTAATTGGACACTGCAGTGGTTGTCTGAAAAGTGCTACAGACATCTCCTAGGGTATGACGCCAAATTACAGATTGCATAGTTGCTAAAAAAGCAGGTCAGAGCCCTCCTCCCCATTTTAGAGTCCTTTGTATAGAAGTTGCCTTTTTTACACACCCATTCAGCAAAGTGGTTCTGGATCATCATGACTTAGAGACTATACATCAAATGACACCTCCTTTAGTTAAAAAGTTATACCGGCCTTGAAGGCTATTGTTGACAGGGCCGGGCCGAGGCATAGGCTGGAGAGGCTCCAGCCTCAGGGCGCAGTGTAGGAGGGGGCGCACAATTCATTCAGCTTTCATTCCTAATTGTGTTTGAAGCAGAAAGAAATAAGAAAAGGGGATACATGGCAGTGACTGCAAACCAGATAACTAGATATTAAGGTGTTGGGGAGGTTGTGGGCCCTGTGGTGCTTCTTAGTCTAATAGCAATCAGTGTGTGACGGCTGGGGTGGCAGGGATGGAGGGGCGCACTTTGATGTCTCAGCCTTGGGTGCTGGAGGACCTTGTCCCAGCTCTGATTGTTGACATATAACCCCCTTCCCAGCTCTGGAAGCAGCGGCATCCAGCGTGTAGCCCCGCCCCCTTGCAGCTAAGTGCTCTGGGGCTTCCATATATGGGATACAGATAATGCCATGGCATTCAGCTGAAAGGGGGCGGGGCTATGTGCCAGAAGCTGCTCCTTCCAGGGCTCAGGGGGAGACTTCAAAGATAAAGATTTAGCAAGTCTGTATAACTTTTTTACCCAAAGGGGATTCATTTTATGTGTCATTTGGCTGTATTGTCTCTTTAACTTAGTGAGATCTCGGTGAGATCCCTGTACAAATATAACCGCTACCCTACTCTGGCATCGAGTCTGACATCACACTAACCATTATAAAAATAGCTATATTCTTAAAGCATACCTGTCCCGAGGCAAACCTAGCTAAGGTGAGCACAGAGGTGTGTTCATGCTGGATCCACATGCCTCTGTGCGTTGCCTATCGCTCTCCTCGTTCTACCCGGCACCCGTAATCACAGCTTGCAGAAATGTGACTTTTAGCTAAAGTAAAATTATCAATGCAAACCAGCTGCTTACTGTTGACGGTTCCTCCTATCAGACGCCCATTCTCTCTTCACCGTCTCTTCCCTAGGGAATGGGAGGGGGATGGGAGGGAACATCACAGCAAGTACACCTCTTCCTGTCTGAAAATTTGACTTAAGCCAAAAGTCACATTTTTGCAAGGAGTGATTATAGAGATTGGGGACGAGGAGGGGAACACACCATGCATGTGGATCCAGCAGGAACACTCCTCTGTGCTTATCTTAGGTAGCTTTGCCTCAGGTCAGATATCCTTTAAGCCTCGTACTCTCCCGAGGCACAAATGTTGCCAGTCGACGCACAGAGGGACAGAGATGCAGCGGAAGCTGTCGACTGACCGCGCCAATCGCCTGGCGACAGCTCCGGGCGACGGTTCAGTGGTTGCGGCGACAGTTGTAGCCAGTGTGTATGGGCCATTAAACTAGCTTACTTTTATCAGTATCAGAAGTATCAGCATATGTCGGCCCCACAGCGGTTGGGTCCGTCTGGTCTTTGGTGACCCTCTGGAGCAGGGATGTCAAGCTCAATCACTTCAGGGGCCAAAAGCTAAGACCTAGTCTAAGTTGTGGGCCAAATTGTTAAATAAGATTTAATATTTATTGAACAGTTTAAAATAAAGTGGCACAACTATAGTGACTGTGGGGGGCCTGGATCCTAGCTCCTCCCTCTTCTGCAGAGTAGCGCAGTGGAGCAGTTTTATATTTGCCTGCTCCAGTGCTACTTCTAAACTCCTCTTATCTTCCTGACCGCCACATGCTCTATGCTACATACCTCTGGCTCATAATGCGTATCACATGATCGGGAGAAGGAGGTGAGGAAGTTTAGAGCGTGCAGCTGCCAGGAAGAACGGAAGAGACAAAATGCAGCACTGGAGCAGGTAAATACTGCACTACTCCGCTGCGTTACTATGTGGGGAGATGGTACAGGAAGGTGTGTGTCATTTACCAGCCACATGGGGGGGAGGAGATTCATGCTTCATGGATGGGGTCCCGTGCGTTGTTGCTGCTGCACCCAGGTCTATTGTCATCCTCTGGATGGGTAGGCAGTGTACTGTTGTTATTTTACTGCTTACCGTGATGGACATTGGAAGCTCTGGAGGGCCACATATAATGGCAAGAAGGGCCGCATTCTGCCCGCGGGCCTTGTGTTTGACACCTGTGCTCCAGGGCGAACTGCAGCCCCATTATAAACATCACTTGCTAAAGTTTGTGAAGCTGCATGCTGTGGAGAGCGCAATGTCCTCTGCATTATGCTTGTAGCTATAAAGCCATTGAGGTGGGTTGGATGTTCAGAATGAAATGTCCAATTGCCTGAACTGATTACCAGTGGTGTAGTGGTTAGCGCTCTCGCCTTGCAGGTTCCTGGTTCGAATTCCAGTCAGGGCACTATCTGCATGGAGTTTGTATGTTCTCCTCGTGTCTGTGTGGGTTTCCTCCGGGAACTCTAGTTTCCTCCCAAATCCCAAAAACTTACAGATAAGTTAAAGCGGAATATAACCCAGAATTTCTTCTTTGCTCTAAAAGATTTATGGCATATAATATACTAACACAATGTTGTTGTTTTGTTTTTTTTGTAAAACCCGCATTCAGAATCAGAATCATTTTTATTCGCCAGGCACGACAGGGTCGTGCTCGGAATTGGATTTGGCACGTACAATTTCACGGATAAAGGATAGGACTATAGATAACAGAGGGCATACAGTAACAGAGTCATAGATAAAAACAAAAGCAAGAGCACATAAACCAAAAACGGCTAAAGCAGAAGTCCAGATTCATAATTAGTTCATGAACAGGGTGCAGTTCTGGAACACAATGTTGCTCCAGTGCTGGGCTCAGAGCGAGTTAATGAGTTCAGGAGGGTGACAGCTGAGGGGAAGAAGGAGTTCCTGTGCCTAGAGGTTTTGGTGGCGATGGCCCGAAACCTACAGCCTAACGGAAGTCTGCTGAAGAACCGCTGGCCAGGGTGAGAGGGGTCACCAGCAATCCTCTGTGCTCTTGAGCGTAGCCTGGAGTTGTGGAGGAGGTCAAGCGAAGGTAGAGGTCTGCCGATGATTCTCTCCGCCGATCTAATGACCCTCTGAAGTTTGTATCGGTCTCTGGTGGAGGAGCCAGCGTACCAGACTAGGATGGAGGAGCAGAGGACGGGTTACATCACAGGGCTGACTCTTTCTTCTGCAGGGAGCATCCGCATCTGAACTGCTTTTAATCTTATCTTGTGTACACATTCGTTTACATTTATGTAAACATTCTCTGGCTGTGCAGGACTTCAGCTGATGAGTCCTGGGGTGAAACACAGGACAGAAATCACTGCTGGCAGCATTCACAACAGAATTACAACAGTTATGAATAAAATGCACCAGCAGCTTTCAAAGTAAATTAACTGAACTTTGGGAAGTTATAATATCTAAATGAATAATAATACTTGTGCACAAAAGCAAATATGATAATTGTATGGGTTATAATAAGTAGGAAAACACATTTTTGTTGAAAATTTTAAACCACTTTAATTGGCTTCCTCCTAAATTGGCCCTAGACTACGATACATACCCTACACGATACATACATAGACATATGACTATGGTAGGGATTAGATTGTGAGCCCCTCTGAGGGACAGTTAGTGACAAGACCATATACTCTGTGCAGCGCTGCAGAAGATGTCGGCGCTATATAAATACTAAAATAATGAAAATAATTACCACATGCTCCAAATAATCATCCCCTAATCTCGCATACAGCCAGCGGCCAACATTCCCCCTCCCATGGAGAAGACCAGAGAGTGCCGGCGTCCCTCTGTTTACTTGGCTGTCTCACAGAGCCGTCCCATCACCGCATGTTTACACTCCCCCCTTTTCATTAACATCTTATAGAGACGTCCCGGCCTATAACGAGACAGAATGAAGAGTTTTTCATTAGCGCCTTGATTGAATGTTGGTCTTATCACAATGGGGCCGCCTTCAGCACAGTTAATTACTTCACATTTCGCAGTGTTCCCCGGACAGAATGGATGGAGAGACAATATGAAATGTCACTATGTAATTAGACCTGACACAACAGAATTCAGGCAATAGAAGGCTCCCGCTCTAATGTGCAGCCAAATACTTCCCTTGTGTTTGCTTCATTTCAGTGTGGGGATCAAAGGCCAGCCATTTCTATAGCTATGTGCTGTCCACTGTCTTCTATATGAGGCTGTTAGATTGCTCTGTGGGAAGGGGGGCTCCAAACCTGGATACTCCTAACACCATATTAAATCAGATCTACAAATGCATCTCCTACTTCCCACCCTCCTATGGAGAGAAGTTACCAGAAGTTAAAGTGAACTTGAACCAAGTAAAATGATTTAAAATAAACACATGATGTACCTGCAAATTAATATTACATACTTACCTCGCTGTCAGTTCCTCTCAGAAGCTCACTATTTTCTTCCAACAACGATTCCTTCCAGTTCTGACAAGATTTTGTCCGAACTGAAATAGATCAGTTGCTGTCAGTTATAATTGAAAGGACAACTGATGAGCATGGTAATGTCCATGCTTCCTTCTGGCTCATGTGGACAATATTACAGTTATACAGTCTTCTGACCAGGAAGCTGTTATGGGGTAGGTAAGTACCAGCCTCATAAGCACCGCTGAGTGCCTCCGTTCTTCTGCTAGCAGTCCCGGTAACTGGCTCATCAGAATCAATTTATTCAGAATCAATTTATTCAGAATCAATTTATTCAGAATCAGAATCAATTTACTTTCGCCAAGTAAGTTTTTGCACCTACAAGGAATTTGTCTTGGCAGTTGCTTAACAAACACAAACAAAAACAATACAAGGACAGACAGTGTGAATATTACAAGTTAAGGACATTATAAGTATAGTGGCAGTAAGCAATGTGAGAATTGTTCATGTTTAGTTCTGTGCTGATTACTTTCAGTCCTAGCAGCTCTAACGTGGTTCAGCATTAAGTATGGCTACCGCTTGAGGAAAAAAACTGTTCCTGTGTCTAGAGGTTTTGGTAGCGATTGACCGGAATCTTACTCCTGAAGGCATGCGCTGGAAGATGGAGTGAGCTGGGTGAGAGGGGTCAGAGGCAATTTTGGATGCTCTCTTTCTGCACCTGCTAGTGTAAAGATCCTGCAGGGGAGGTAAGCTACAGCCAATTATCCTTTCCGCTGATCGGATGATGCGCTGCAGCCTCCCCTTTTCTAATGCTGAGCAGGAGCCGAACCATACAGTCATAGATGATGTTATGGTGGATTCGATGATCGCAATGTAGAATTGCACCATTCGATTTTGAGGTAGGCCAAACTTTTTTAGCTGCCGCAGATGGTACATTCTCTGTTGTGCTTTCTTGACAATAGTGGCAGTGTTGTTGTCCCATTTTAAGTCGTTTGAGATCATGGACCCAAGAAACTTGAATGACTCTACTTGGGTTATTGTGGATCCATTTATGGTTAAGGGGAGGTGCTCATCCGCGTCAAGTCGAGCTCTTCTTCGCATGTGGGGGGACGGCGAAGGACTCAGCGGTGTTTATGGAGCTGGAGGAAGCCCCGGGTAAGTATCAAATCTTTTACTTTTGCCATCTCTGGTTTCCTTTAATTTGGGTGCCGAGTACTGCCGATAAGTAGAATATCAGTAATGTAGGATACCTCCCGTGGCCAATTAATACAGTCGGCCCAAGTCGCCAACTGGCCTGTCCGCCCAAATGACCTGCCTTTGTATCCGGGTATCTGCCAGCTCTGAGCTGATAGTACCACTAGACATATTCTAGCTGGGACAGGTAGTCAACCTGATATGTCTGTTATCCATTCCATTTAAGTTTCCTTGGCTGACCACTGTGTTGATAGTCATCATCCTTGCTGGTGTTTTTTTTTCTTTTTTTTGTACTTCTGCAGAAGGGCTTTGACAGCACTTCCCGAAACACCTGTTATATTTGAAATTTTGCCAGCTAGAGTCCTTGCTAATACAGTGAAACCACCTTGTGTCTTCTTTTGTGCGCACTCTTGCCATTCTGTGTTGTTTTGTGCTCAGGCTTGCCATTCTGTGTTGTTTTGTGCTTGGGCTTGCCATTCTGTGTCGTTTTGTGCGCAGTCTTGCCATTCTGTGTTGTTTTGTGCGCACTCTTGCCATTCTGTGTCGTTTTGTGCGCAGTCTTGCCATTCTGTGTTGTTTTGTGCGCAGTCTTGCCATTCTGTGTTGTTTTGTGCGCAGTCTTGCCATTCTGTGTTGTTTTGTGCTCGGGCTTGCCATTCTGTGTTGTTTTGTGCGCAGTCTTGCCATTCTGTGTCGTTTTGTGCGCAGTCTTGCCATTCTGTGTTGTTTTGTGCTCGGGCATGCCATTCTGTGTTGTTTTGTGCTCGGGCTTGCCATTCTGTGTCGTTTTGTGCTCAGGCTTGCCATTCTGTGTTGTTTTGTGCGCAGTCTTGCCATTCTGTGTTGTTTTGTGCTCGGGCATGCCATTCTGTGTTGTTTTGTGCTCGGGCTTGCCATTCTGTAAGATCTTTTATTTACACGTGGTTAACAACCCCAACATATTAGTAGAGCATGACTTTTTCTTACCAATTTTCCACATTTGAAGGTGATGTTATTTATTGTTATCCTGTGTCTGTACTTTCCAAGTTGTTTCTGGATAAATAACTATTAATAGCAAAACTTATGTACAGCATTTTATATTCTAAAATGCTTTTTCCATTTAAAAGTTCTCATCGTCAGACGTTTTAAACAACCCTCGGGAACAAGCTGGCTGACCTGCCTATCTGAGTCTGGAAATAAGTAGAGAAACTGTTTATTCTCATTATTCCTTCAAGGACAATAGTGGTATTTGTAAAGACAAAACCATGTCTGTGCTGTTCCTGGAATTGGGTGCTGGGAGGGGTACAGGAACAGTAAGCAGAATTTACTGGAGTTTTCATTTGTTCCTGCTTAGGCCTGGGTTTGTGGAAAAAGGTCCCAGGCTACGTAGCTGGAACAGTCTGGCAGCTGCTGTTTATCGCAGGACTCTTTGGGATCCAGGACCAGCATGCATTGGGAGAAAGATGGGTTTCCTGAATAATTTAATGCTTTCTACTTTTACGGTTCCTCTTTATGAATTATCTGAGTGGAGGTTTGTAACCCTTCAATGCTTTGATCCTTGCTGTCTATGGCTCTACATCTCACAGTGCTTACTGTCAGCGCCTCAATCAGGAAATGTGAATATCGATTTAAAAATAAAAAACTGAAGTGAGAGAGGTATTGAGGCTGACATAATTATTCCCTTTTAAGCAATACCAGTTGCCTGGCTGCCCTGCTGATCCTCTGCCTCTAATACTTTTAGCCATAGGCCCTGAACAAGCATGCAGCAGATCAGGTGTTTCTGACAGAAATATGACAAGATTTGCTCTGTTGCTTAGTTCAGGTGTGTGATTCAGACACTACTGGTGCTGGAATGATCTGCAGGACTAGGGGTGATCAATAAGATGTAAATATTTCATACAGGATTAAGTTTGATTGGTCAATTTTCAAGTTGCATAAATTTGCATACAAATTTACACAATGCTTCATGAACTCGGAAATATTTTCCTCTCATTGATGATCCCTAGGCAGGACCGCCGGGCAACTGATATTGTTTAAAAGGAAATAAATATGGCAGCCTCCAAATCCTTCTCGCTTCAGGTTCCCCTTAAACTAGCACTATGATAGTCATTTCAATGACAGAAATCCGTTTTTTGCTGGTATTCAAGAATTGTTTTGCAGTAACTGGATATATTTGTTTTTCACCTCATGGACTTTTCCTCGACTGAAGAGACACAATTGGGTTAAATTCTGCTCCTCTGGCGGCCTGTAGTTCTGGATCCTCACAGGAGTCTGGTGCACTACTGATGTCATCAGACGATGGCCAGAGAAGCACACAAGGCCTGTAGTCACCTGCACATCTGCTTTGCGTTCGCTCTTGTTTTCCTTCCCTCTTCCCTCAGGCCGGTGCCAGAGGTGAGATGGCCCTGAGCCCAAATTCCAAGCGAGATTCTGAAAGAAAGCGTTCTGTATTTCTCTCCTTTTCAGACAAAGAGCACTTGAAGGAGATGGAGGGACTGGAGCTGGAGCTGGCGGCCCTGCGCACTACCAACGAAGATCAGAGGAGGCATATTGAAATCCTAGAGCAGGCTCTAAGCAATGCCCAGGCAAAGGTCATCAAGCTGGAGGAAGAGGTGAGCCAGGGACACCATTTTTTTTTAATTTTTTTTTAAAGTTGTGTAATGGGTGATTTTTCTGTCAGGGAAGTCTCACCTTTGGTGAGGAGGATGACTTTTTGTTTTTCTTTTAAAGTTGGATTATACTCCAAGAACTACAATTTCAGTAACTAATCTTGGTTACATAAAATAACTTTTGAAAGCATTGTTTAAAATCCTTTATTTTCACTGCAGAGAGGCCATACAGGCTTGCATATCTCTGGTCATCGGCAAAAGCAAGAATCTTTCTGTGCTTGTGGCTTCACTCTGCCCCCCTTTCTCCACTGAAGTGACTCAGCTGTTGCCGGGGCGATGTGTCCTTTCAGCAGAGGGAGGGGGCAGAGTGAAGACACAGGCACAGGGAGATTTCCTTTGCCAATGACCAGAGATAATCACGCTTTTACTGCTCTCTGCATTGAAAATAAACCTTTTTACACACAGGGAAAACTTGGGGATACTTTCAAATAGTCTTTGTTGTAACTAAGAGTAGTGACTGAAATGTTAGTTTTTGGAGTATAATCCCACTTTAAGAATGCTACTTGCCTGGATGAAAGCTTAAAGAGACTCTGTAACAAATTTTTCAGCCTTAGTTCTTCTATCCTATAAGTTCCTATGCCTGTTCTAATGTGCTCTGTCTAACTGCAACCTTTCCCAATTGCACTGTCTCTGTAATAAATCTTATCTCCTTTCCTCTGTCATGTCTGTCGGGCTAAGGCTTGTATGTGTGGAATGTGCAGGGCTGCTTGTGATTGGATAGAAGCGATACACACCCTCTGCAGGCCCCCTGCACACTCTGTATGACTCACACACTCTGCTTATGTGAGCCTATCACAAGCTGGTTAGTTTCTTTGTAAACCCTGCCTAAAACTGGCAATTACAAGCCAGGATTGCAGCAGAGTGTGGCAGAAACAGCACAGAGGGGCACAGGAGAAAATAAGGAATAGAATGGTATGCTTTTTAGCGTAAGAATATTAGAGTACAGATTCTCTTTAAACTTCTGACTATATTTGTTGACCTAAAGGGAACCTGAAGTGAGAGGAATATGGGGGCTGCTCTCTTGACTCTAATAAACAATGCTAGTTGCCTGACTTCTGTGCTGATGCTCTGCTCTAATCCTTTCATTCATTGCCCTCTGTGTTTTGTTTTGGTAGCTGCGTAAGAAGCAGGTGTACGTGGAGGAGGTGGAGAAGCTGCAGCAGGCTCTGACCCAGCTTCAGGCGGCAGGAGAGAAGAGGGAGCAGCTGGAGCGACGGCTGCGCACCAGGCTGGAGAGGGAGCTGGAGTCCCTAAGGATGCAGCAGGTAAGGGCAGCTGGGGCAGTGCGTGACCTCCAGGTGGCCTCAATCATGTGACTAGTCTGGGGTACAGATACACAGCACTCTGCATGTCGCAAGGTGACCGGAGGAAACAGATGTAATACTCAGCTGATGACACAGGAAGTTGGATCCCAGCGACGCCCCCGGGTGACGAGCGTTCCCTGATCCACTTCCTGCCGGGGGGTACATGCGATGGCACACGATGGCTGCGAATGAGAGTTCAAACAATGGCGACACTTTGCGCAGGAGTCATCAGGGATCTAAAAGATGCGATCTGCGATGACGGTCGTGCTGCGCGCGTCGCTAAACGATCATGAAATCGAGTGCCAGTGCCAACTTTGTGAAGTCGTGAAAACATTCGCTCATCGTTCAAATCACCGGTTGTCGGAAAAATCATCGAACAAATTGCGTTGCAAGTATGGTCATTTATACAGGATTTTATTGATAGGTTCTTAGTTGGTAGCGAGGCCTGGTGCTGAATCTGGCAGGAGCCATTTTATGTCACACTTAAAGTAGACCTGAACATAAAAATAACCCTATACAGGCCATACTTACCTCCCACTTAGTCTGCTTATTGATCTCATTCTCCTCTCCCGTGTCCTGCTTGTTCACTGTGATCTATTGAGTTCTCCAGCCTCCATTTTAAAAATGATGACCCTGTCACAGCTTCCGGGTCAGCACTCAGTTAACTAGTAATGTAGCTTGAGCCATAGGGAAACATGGACATTTCCTTACACATCAGTTTCCTTTCAGTTATAACTGACAGCAACTAATATAGTGAAAAAGGGCCTTAAGGCTTTCAGCTTTCTGAGATAAAAATAACAAAACAAAAAAATTAAAAACAATCGACAAATAAGTAAACAAACAACCATGCCAGCAAGGATCAGAGCCCACCAACAGAAAGCTCTGTTGGTGAGCAGAAATGGGGGGGAGGGGAATCACTTGTGTGCTGAGTTGTACGGCCCTGCAGCAAGGCCTTAAAGCTGCAGTGGCCTAAACTGGAGAATTTGAGTCTGTCTGAAGCCCTGGTCTGTACAAAAATGCTCTATTTGTGATTGCTTTAGGTGCCCCTGATCTGAGTTTATTATGCATGCCTAGCTTATCCAAGCTGCGGAGAGCTGAGGAGAAGCTCAATGGGGAGAGTGAGGAGAGGCAGGAGGCTCCCTGCAGTTCCCAGGGTCAAAGCTCTTGGATACAATAATTAGCTGTGGCTGGTTTTGAAAGGGATGGGGAGGTGTAATGAAACGGTATGTGGATCCAGAATGAACATACCTCTGTGCCATATTTCATTTCTTATTGATCTTGCTATTTCCGCACGTGCAGGACTTCTCTTGCAGGCAGCTTTGCATGATAATTTTATAAATACCATGGAAAGTTGTGTTAGGGCCCGTTTCCACTTGTGAGTTGCGATTCCGTCGTGGAAAGCGCGTCAACGAATCCGCATGCAGGATTTTCATGTGGAATCGTTCGCGGTTTGCGCTTTGCGATTTTAACCATGTCAATGCCGGCAAGCATTGACATGGGTTTTTCAGCGGAATCGCACGCGGAAACGCCGGGAAAACCGCAAGACTAATAAGCTTGCTGTTTCCCTATTAAATTACATTACCGGCGATTCGCGTGCGGCATGCGAATTCTGGCGGCTCTGCCATGCAGATTTTTTCTGCACAGCACACCGCACAGAATCCCGCACAAGTGGAAACGGCCCCATCCATTTGTATTGGTTATGCGAATCTGTGTGCAGGAAACGCATGCAGATTCGCTCTAGTGGAAACCGGCCCTTACAGAAATGTGCTTTTACTACATGGGCCTCCGAGTGTCGGATTGGCAGCCTTCTGGGAGGATTTCCGTTGTGTGGAGGACATGACAGGAGCAGATAAGATGAAGAGTGTCGTTTGTCAGAAATTAGGCTAATCAGTTTAGATGTGACGCTATCATTTATTACTTCTTTGATGTTGCAGAGAGCTGATGAATCCAGGCTGCTTCGGGAGGGGGGGGGGGGGGGGGGTTCTGCACTCAATATCTGCTTCCTATTAAGCAATCAGGTTTGACTTTCTTACCAGAAGTCTGCCATAGAGGAACATCCAGTGATTATATATAATGTCATCTATAATGTCATCAGCATTTCTTTCCTTTTAAATTAATATCCCAGCAGCTGTTTCTGCACTGTGTAACTTCAGCCAGCAGAAGGATGGTCTGAGTTATTGGTGCGTCTGAAATTCTGAAGCCAGTAAACTAAATAAATCTCTTTTTCAGTGTTCTGTTGGGAGAGTTAGCGGGGTGTTTGAAATGATCAGTTTTGCACATATGATCAAAAGACAACTGTAAACTCTCCCCTTAAAGGGAACCTTAACTGTGGGCCCAAAAAAAAAAAATTTACTTACCTGGGGCTTTCCCAAGCCTCCTGCAGCCGTCCTGTGCCCGCGCCGGTCCTTCGGTGGTCTCCGGTCTCTCTCCGCGGCTAAGTTTAGTTTTCGGCCGACTGCCAGTCGTCCTCCGGCAAAGCGTCCTCCTCTTCTGCATTCCCCGTCGTAAAGAGCCGTAAAGCGCATCCGCAAGACGCGTCATGCGGGGCGCGCTTTACGGCTCTTTACGACGGGGAATGCGGAAGAAGAGGACGCTTTGCCGGAGGACGACTGGCAGTCGGCCGAAAACGAAACTTAGCCGCGGAGAGAGACCGGAGGGCACGGAAGGACCGGCGCGGGCACAGGACGGCTGCAGGAGGCTTGGGAAAGCCCCAGGTAAGTGAATTTTTTTGGGGGCCCACAGTTAAGGTTCCCTTTAATGTTATCCCCTTCCTGATGCCTAACCTCCTCCCTCCCGCTTAACTACTTGTTGCACGCCGTGCAGTATATTCACGACCCTGCAGACTTAACAGGATGCCCCAGGGCCGTGAATACAAGTCTGCAGCGGCATGCAGCCGACGCTATCGCCCGTACGCGAGCACACCGCCGGTACTGCCGCTTAGAGGGGAAGTTAAAAGAATGGGACCGCATAAATCTAAGTCCCCGATTCTACGAGACACCTACATTCATTATATATTCCCATTGTTACACAGCCACGCATTACTTCCAATTCACGTGCATACGTATGTGAATCGGAAATAATGACTGAGGACATCTTGTGGCCAAATAGTATATTACACCAAATTTCTCTTTTATTTAATAAAAATCCCCACACTGACTTTTATAATAAACTATTTCTCTCCCACACCCTCTCATAGTACCCAAATATATAAAGGGGGGGGGGGGGGGAATTATAAGTAGTTACCTTAGGGACTGAACTTTTTAAAAATGTATGTCAAGGCGCGGTATATTACTATTCATTTTTAATTTATTTGCTTGTAATTAGTGATGGACCCAAAATTGAAAAAATGCACCTTTATTTCCAAATAAAATATTGGCACCATACATTGTACTAGGGACATTTTTTTAAGTGCTGCAATAACCGGGACAAACGGGCAAATACAATGTGTGGCTTTTATCCACTGTAGAACGTTTTATTTTAAAACTATAATGGCCAAAAACTGAAGAAAGCATTTTTTTCAATTTTTTTTTCTTATTATTCATGTTAAAATGCATTTAGGATAAAATAATTCTTGGCATACTGTACCTCCCAAAGAAAGCCTAATTGGTGGCGAGAAAAACAAGATACAGATCATTACGCTGTGATTAGTAGTAATTAAGTTATTGGCGAAAGAAAGGCAGGAGTGCTGACAGGTGAAAATTGCTCTGGTCCACAAGGGGAAAAAACCCGCAGTCATCAAGTGGTTAAAGTGGGCAGTGTAACTTACCTGTGGCTTCTTCTAGCCCCCTGCCGTCCTGCAGTGCCCGCGCCGTCATTCCTCGCTTGTTCAGCTGCAGCGCTCTTCTGACAGCTGCACACTTGCCTCCTGACTGCTCTTCCATGGATGGAAGCATTCTGTGCTTGAGCAGAAAGTAAAAATCACTACTGTTCATGCGCAGAATACTCCGATCAAGGAGGTGCGTGGGCCACGCATGTAGAGAAGCCCGAAACTGTCCAAGTTGGTCAACTTTTGAGGGGGGGGCTGCAGCTGAACAAAGGAGCACAGAATGAGCACGACTGCAAAGAAGGACCGCAGGGGCTGGAAGAAGCTCCAGGTAAGTTACACTGCCCACTTTTATTCCACTTTAGGTTCCCTTTAATGTTTTCCCTTTCCTGATGCGTAACTGCCTATATCTACCGGTATATCTTGCTCTATGTTGCTATATAGCCCCGCCCTCCAAGTGGTGTTTAGCCCAGGCTAATTAATTATGCAGTATTCTGCCCCAGAGCATTCTGAAAGGCCAGGTGTTGTTACTGCTGACTTCGGAACACACAACAAGCATTCTGCAACAAAAAGTCTGAGAAAGTAGTCCACCGGCCTCAGGGTTGAGCGATTATAGATCTTGGGGAGTCCTAATAGGGCAAGAGGTCCATCAAGCCTCTCAATGTGATGTCCAAAACATGCAAAGATTCCAATGTAGGACTCAACAGATATTCTATCCAACTTCTCTTTATTTCATAAATGCGGTAATTGAGCATAGAAAAACCAGCACATCGTTTTGGGTCAGTCGCCCTTGGTCAAGCACTTGTCACTTGTGCTGGTTTTTTATGCTCTATTACCGCATTTACAAAATAAAGAGAAGTTGGATAGAATATCCGTTGACGGTTGAGCCCTACATGGGAATTTTTTCCAGCAGGAAAAAGTTGCCACCTGTGATAAATTGTAAGAATCTAAATCCCAAGAAGAGAGATTTTATACCGGACAAACACTTACTAAATAATCTATACATGAATATTGTAATATGTAAGCAATTTTAATCATGAAAGCAAACCTGAAGAGAGCTGTAAAGAAAAAAAATAGATACTTTCCTATGGAGAGGGAAGGTTCTGGATCTCATAGCAGCCTCCCGGCCCTCTCCATTTCTGTCGTTCCGCTTGTTCAAAATTGGAGCTTTTGGGACTCTTCTGAAGGCTTCTGAGGTACTTGCATCCCAGAGCACTTCCAAAGACAGGCATATCTGTACTGCACATACACAAGCGGGAACATGCGCATTATGGAAACACCTGTCTTCAGGAGTACTCAGGAAATGAGTACTCCCGAAGCCGAAGGGCCAAAGACTTATTCAACCTGCGGGTTGAATAATTCACGAGTGGACAGCGCTGGAACGAGGACACAGGGAGAGGACAGGGAAGTCTCTATGGGATCCAGAGCCTTTCTTTTACATAGGTGAGTATCTAACTTTTTTTTTTTTCTACAGCATGCTTCAGGTTCACTTTAAATGGAACCAGAGACATTATTAATGGGGGAATTTATACTTACCTGGGGCTTCCTCCAGACCAATGAGAAGTGTGGGCTCCACCGCCATCCTCTCCGACCACTTCGTTCACTTGATATGGCCTCCGGCAATCTGGCTGGCCGTGCACGCACCACCGAACCCCCCTCCCCCCGTCACGCTCCTGGGCACGGGAAGCGCGCAACTGGCCCTGCTACTGGGGGAATATCAAGTGAACAGAGCAGCCAGAGAGGACGGTGAGGGAGCCTGCGCACATCATGGGGCTGCAGGAACCCCTTGGCAAGTATAAATACCCCCATTAATAACATCTCTGGTTGACTTGCATTTAGTAAAGTTCCTCCTGTAAATTTTACATTTTCTCCTATGCAGAGACAGGCCACCTGTCCGAATAATGGCGAATACAACACCCCCGCGCTGATGGACCTGCTGAGGAAGAAGGAGGAGACCATCTTGGCTCTGGAAGCAGACACCACCAAGTGGCAGCAGAAGTACCTGGAGGAGAGCGCCATGAGGCATTTCACCATGGATACGGTGTCGCTAGCTGCCTCCAGCAACCAGTAAGAACATTTCCTGTTCTATGTTATTGGCAGGCATTAAAGGGGAACTCTACCAGTCAGACAAACTGATCATTTTATTGATTTTTTTTGTTGATCACGGTCTTTTACAAACACTATTTCTCACCCACATCATTTAGTTTATGTAGAATACACTGAACATCTGAACTCTTCTAGTCAGAGGGCGATGTATTCTTACGGTCCCCAATAATGCTACGGTTTTTAGCAGACAATCATGTTCTCTATAAGATCATTCAGATCGAAAAGAGAAGATTGTATTTAATACATCCACAGCATTGCCAAATCCAACTTGCGATCGTATCTTAACCATTTACATAGCAATATGTATTTTTCACTGGCAACACATTTCGTGGGTCCAAGGACACTTCCTCAGGCCAGTTGTAGTGCCAGTTACTAGAAATAGCCGAGCCAGCAGTGCATAATACATTTTATTGTTTCATAAAAGTATTATCGTAGCGGCAAGCCACCGCTTTTATTTAATTTTAGTTGTTTTCATCTTTTATACACCCCAAGGTGCCTCTTACCCCCGCTGTACTTCTCTGGGAGTATATCTGATCATTTGTCTTGCAGTCAGCAATGATCTCAGTCAGCTTCAGCGAGGTGCAAATAGGTGTTCAAAAGACATCAGAGCAGTCTATTAGTATTGTTATATTGATACTACTTTAAATTTACTTAAAGAGAATCTGTACTGTGAAATCTTACATAAATAAACGTACCAGCCTGTTTGTTGTCGTCTAGCCCCCTCTGTAACATTATCGATGCTCCTGCTGCTTTCCTGGTGATAATATCACTGTTTTATTCATCGTTTTTTTAAACCATAAAGATGGCCGCCAAACAGGAAATACATCATCACAGCAGGTGCCTGTTTGCAGAGGCTCCTCTCAAATGTGACTTGATTGCTGGAATGTTACTCCCATGTGTTGCCTTAGCTGCTTGTCTGAGCTCTGCACTGATCTCTCTGCACTCACAGCTGTTTGAAATGTCTCAGCTCCACGAGCCTTGCAGAGACGCTGGCTGTGAGCAGAGACATTGCCTGTGACTCATACAAACACAGGCGAGCCTGCAGGGGGTGTGCATAACTTCTCTCTATCACAGCAGAGACAGTGCATTCCTCTTTGGCTCCGCGAGGCTTGAAAAGAAAAGAAGATTAGATCTATTACAGAGACAGAGCAACTAGAAAAGGCTGCAGTAATACAGAGCACATTAGAACAGGTATAGGAACTTATAGGATAGAAGAAATAAGGCTGAAAATGTTGTTACATTTTAAAACTTTATTTGGCTGCAGGGCCAAATTTTTCCTGACGCTGGGGAAGTGTGCCTGCCCCAATGGAGAGTAGGTCGACAGGGAGCTTTCATACATTCCTGTCCGGTAGGGATGATCAATGATATGAACATTTTCCGAGTTTATACAAATGTATGTAAATATATTCAGCTTGAAAATGGGATCAATCAATTTAAACCTGGGTGGGACTTGACTGGTCAATTTTCAAGCTGCATACATTTGCATACAATTTTACATAAATTTGCATATCATTCATCATCCCTACTGTCCAAATGGCTGGATTGGGTTCCCTTTTCTCCACCACGGCGGCGATGTAATCTTGACATGTCTCCTCAGTTCCGATCACAAGATTTGGCTTGAGCGGGATCCAGGAGACTGTTTCAGCATTGCATTAAAAATCGGAATCTCATCAAAATCAGAATCACATGTAGCATAGAGCCTGCATGCTGCGTTTTTTCTCCTGCAATACACACACACACACACCACACACCACACACCACACACACACACACACACATATATAAGATACAAGAAAATGTTCTGAAAAGTTACCACCTCGAGTCAGTGGAGCAGAACGGATGGTGGAGCAGGTTTTGTTACTGGGAGAGGAACATAAGGATGTCGTACTAGTGATCCTGCTCTTGCCAACTAGCTCCCTGCTGTGTCCATACCCTCCCATCCCCTGCAACACAGTGTGCAGAGTGCTCTGCTCAAGACTACCTGTGTCCCCTGTCTTGTGGAGCGGAGCGTGCAAGCAAAGTGTCAGCGGTGCAATGATCGGGGACTTTTCCTGTGTGGCAAGCACTGATGCCATCTAGTGGTGTCTTGATACACAACTGTATCATCCTTAGGACATATCTGGCTATGGGGAGAGGGGATGACTTGTACTGGGGCACTTCTGGTAACTGTGGAAGGGGCAATACTGGGGAGGGGGCTTATATGCGAGTCAATCACTTCCTGGTTTCTGAGGGAAAAGTGGGTACCTTGGCTTATACACAAGTTGGCTAATATGAGAGTACCGGTATACACACATATACTGTATATACACATATTTGCTCCAAACTTGTCACAAGGGTTTAATATTGCTCATGGTTATAGAAAGTGCATTTGGATAACATGGTCTGTTACAACACAGTGATGTGAACATGCCTATACAATTGTACAGCCAGCACCGCACGCCATGTAAGCTCACCTTTAGTCTTGATGTATTGTGTTTTTATAACAGAGATTCCGGCATTCTGAACCATTCGAGGACCGGCAGTCACAGCGAGAGCTTCCTGGAAATGCGCATGTGGCACGAAGAGGAGGAAATAGCGCAGGCCAACCGCAAGTTCCAGGACATGGAGCACACGTAAGGGCGCCCCTCCTGTCCAGCAGCTCTCATTACAGCATCAGCACCAAACCTTCCCTCAGGCTGGTACAGCATGGTGGCATAGTGGTTACTCTTGCCTTGCAGCGCTGGGTCCCCGGTTTCGAATCCCACGCAGGGCACTATCTGCAGGGAGTTTGTATGTTCTCCCCGTGTCTGCTTGGGTTTCCTCCAACGAACACGTTGGAATCCAGCGCAGGAGATTTGGGTGCAGCCGGCACCGCCATAGACCGTAATGGGAATTACGACTATAGCGGCGCACAGTCAGTAACCACCGTGCCGTTGGAAGGCGGAGCTGAAGTTACTTTTAAAACACTGTAATTCGGCCGCCAGCAATAGCTGGAAGCCGAATTACATCATTCCCCACCATCCACGTGGACCTGGAGGGGGAATAGTATTTAACGCCACCAGGAACTTGTGCAGCTGCAGGATAAGCCATATACCGGCTGTATCCTGCGCCCAAGTCTCCCGGCAGTGATTTCTCTCGTATGCTCCTCCAGGCACTCTGGTTTCCTCCGACATCCCAAAAACATACAGATAGGTTAATTGGCTTCCCCCAACATTGGCCCTAAACTACAATACATACACTACGTGATACATACATAGACATATGACTATGGTAGGGATTAGAGTGTAAGCCCCTCTGAGGGACAGCTAAGTGACAAGACAATATACTCTGTACAGCACCGCAGAAGATATTGGCGCTATATAAATACTAAATAACACACAGGAGCCTGATAACAGCAGGAAACCCACATCCTTTCAGTAGAAGTTTTCAGTAGTATCCTCCTATTTATAAAGGTTCTGAATACTATTAATCAGGCCTGTTTCTTGGGCATACATGAGTACGATCCGCACGTGCCCAGTCAAACAAAGCATTGGAAGAGCGGCCGCATTCTACTGGGCATGCCCGGACCATACTCGCACATGCCCAGTACAGAGAGGAGCTCTTACTTGATCGGGAGAGCAGCCCTGAAAAGGCTATTCAACAATGATGTTTATAGGGACCCAGCGGTAGAATGGTGAGGCATAAAAGCCTCTAAGTATGCAATTGTTTTGTATTTTGTACATCACTTATGCTTTATGACGTAAGGTATGTGTTCTAATTCAGCTTTATGCAAGTAAGAAAAATCTCCCATGATGATGCATCATCCCAGCTGTGGATTTTTAGTTTCCAACAACTTTTATTTGTCACATGTACAAAGCTTACCTTGCAACTTGGTACAGTTCACAGTCAGAGACACTTTTATGGGAAATGATGTTAAGATTTTATAAGAGGTTTATATAGACTCATTAATAGACGTCCTTTAAATATATTTATTGCAAAAAGTAGGGAAATGCAAAGTACACAACTTTGTGAACTGCTAATTAATGCAAATATATGACTATGTGAGTCGGGGTAATGGCAGATAGAACTAAGACTTTAACCATGTAAGGACCAGAGACTTCCTGAGTGAAAAAACAGGGCTCACTGATGTCATGCCACACGGACCCGCCGAATGCGCCACTCTCCCGCTGCTGAAGCCCACTAGCTTACCGACAGCAGAGTTCCAGGAGCCGGTCAGGAGCCTATTTCATTGGCTCCTGACCCTGTGATCACTGTGAGCCAATGTGATTGTAATTGCTTACCTAAGGAGAGGGAAGCCTCTAGACCACAGGTGTCAAACACAAGGCCTGCTGGCCGAATGCGGCCCTTCTTTATTTAGTTAAGTATTTATATATTGCCGACATCTTCCGCAGCGCTGTACAGAGTATATATTGTCTTGTCACTAACTGTCCCTCAGAGGGGCTTACAATCTAATCCCTACCACAGGCATATGTCTATGTGTGTATCGTATATTTAGGGGGAAGCCAATTAACTTATCTGTATGTTTTTGGTATGTGGGAGGAAACCCACGCAGACATGGGGAGAACATACAAACTCCTTGCAGAGGTTGACCTGGCTGGGATTCGAACCGAGAACCCAGCGTTACAAGGCGAGAGCGCTAACCACTATGCCACCGTTTTATGTGGCCCTTGAGAGCTTCGAATGTGCATCATTGTAAGCAGTAAAAGTACAACAGTCACTGCCTTCCCATCCAGAGGATGACTGTGTTTTTGCTTGAAACATTGTCAGTTTGAGTCCGGGGGCAGCAACAACTCACAGGACCCCCTCTGTGAAATTTGCATAGGGTCCCCTCCTTGGATCCAAATCCCCCCGTGTGGCTAGTAAAACACACATACCCTTCTCCACCCCCTCTCCCCACATAGTAGTGCAGTGAAGCAGTGTAATATTTAGCTGCTCCAGTGCTGCGTCTTGTCTCTTCCGTTCTTCTCGGCAGATGCACGCTCTATACTTCCATACCGCCAGCTCCCAATCACATGACATGCATTCAGAGACAGGTATGCAGCATAGAGCGTGTGGCTGTCAGGAAGATCACAGGAGACCCAAAGCAGCATTGGAGCAGGCAAATATAAAATGCTCCACTGCGGAAGGGAGAGGAGCTGGGATCCAGGACCCCCCACAGTCACTATAGTTACACCATATTATTTGAGACTGTTCAATAAATGTTAAATCTGAATAAACAATTTGGTCCGCGATTTGGACTAGGTTTCTAAATTTTGGTGCCTTACATGATTGAGTTTGGCACCCTTGCTGTAGATCCTCCAGAGACTTCCCATACTGTCCTCTGCCACTGTCCGGGACCCTCCTTAACTTTGGGGCAGTGCTCTTCTTTTGGCTTAAGCAGGGCCGCGCTGCACCCACATGGGCATGGCGGCGTCTGCACAGTATCATGGAGCAACAGGTGCAGTAGCGGCCCCTATGTAATTACCCACAAGCCCTTGGCTGTAATCTTAGTGGTGTCAGCAGTATCTAAACAGTTTTTTGTTTTTTTTTAATCATTATACTGTATGTGCTCTTAAAAAACCCCTTCAGGATCAAGAACCTTCATGCCAAGATTATCGAGCAGGACGCCATGATAAAAGTGCTGCACCAGCGTTCTCGGAAAGACCAGGGGAAGAATGACAACGCCAGCCTGCGCCCCGCCCGCTCGGTGCCCTCCATCGCGGCTGTGGCCGTCGCCACCTCCGGTACCCATTCTCGGCAGACGTCCCTAACCAGCAATCAGCTTGTGGAGGAGAAGAAGGAGGAGAAGGCTCGCAAAGGGAGTATAGGTAGAGTTTGTTTGTTTGTTTTTATCAAAAAAGAACTATTCAGTTTTTTCGATAAAAATCTGATCGGACATGTTGGAAAAATCTGGGTGATTGTTTGTGAAATTGTATAGTGTATGGTAGGCTGCATAAGAAAATACTATTCGATAAACCAACTTTTTCTTCATATTCAATCGCTTTTCTAAAAGAATTTTAAAAAATATTCAACCAAATGGAATAATTAATGGAATTTCATTAAAAAATGAGAAAATTGTACCATGCATGGGCATCATTAGTCTACTTCCTGTCTCTTTCTGATACACCTGCAAATATGAGAACACTTGAGAAATACTGTAGCAGAGGTCAGATATGCACTTTTTGTACACGCTTGTTGCTGATTCTTTCCTCTGCTTTCTTACCAGGCATATTTCAGGGCAGAGACAATCATGAGAGCCCGTCCCCCTCCTTGGCGCTTCCTCCGCCCTCTTTCTTGCTGCCTCCTGCCGCCTCATCACCGGTGACCGTGTCACACGCCAAGACCGGCAGCAAAGACAGCAGCACACAGACTGACAAGAGCTCCGACCTCTTCTGGCCAACCTGCTCGTCCTTACCGGGCAGAGGGCGGATGAACACCACGCCCTCCAGCAGCCCCCTTCTACGTCACACCGCCAATAAAGAGAAGTCAGGTAAAAGGGGGATGGCAGCAGGGGCTTCTTTGTGTGTTGCATGTTTCCTATTGTGCCACTACGATCAGGATACTCTCTTAACCACTTAACCCCCCTGGCGTTCTGACTCTTTCCGGATTTTAGGGTCTAAAAGCGGTGCAATTTTTTTGCACCCTTTCAGACCCTAAAACCTGGAAAAAAACATGCTGCTGCAGCAGCCCAGCAATCACTCACCTCCCTGGCTTCAGCGCTGCAATTAAGCCTCCATCCTCCGGGTGGCGCTGCAACTCTAAAGTGAAATTCATGACGACAGCCAGCGATCTCACCAGCAAGAAGCAGAGCCTCGGAGGAGAGGAAGAAGAATGCCAGCCGACGTCGGGATCCCCGGGAGGTATGTAGAAAGGCTCCTGCTGCGCGCATTGCTCTGCATACAGCCTCCGGTGGCTACCCGGTGCAGAGGTCGGGATAACCGCTCTTCGCCCCGACCCTAGCTCGGGATAACCGCCAAGGAGGTTAAGTGCCAACGGCCTCTGCCCCCTTAAGGACCAGAGACTGCTGGTACCAGCGTAAGGTGCGGATTGATGCCCCAGCATGCCGCCCTATTGTAATTTTGATTGATCTCTGGCTGAAATCAACCAACACTACGAATCGGGCAGAACTTTTTTTTTTCTTTTCTTTTTTTTTTGTGGTAAAAAGGGGTGGAGCTGCTGCAGTATCCGAGCAATCGATGAGCGCCTCTGTTGTCCCCCCTCCTAATACTGCTCCCCGGTGCCCATGCAGAGTATTAGCAGAGTGAAGTCACACTTGCCTATGTTGCCGTCACGCTCCCTCCTATGTTGTCATATCCCGGTGCCCATACTCAATGAACCAACGTGAGCATGTACATGTTGCGGGGTATGTGCCGCGGAAAATGACGGAAGCACACAGGACAGAGTGTGCCTGCAGGAGAGGGGAGTATGACTTTGATTTGCTAATACTCTGCAGTATTCGCAGGGCCGGATTTGTACTTTTTACCGCCCAAGGCCAACTATACCGTCTATATGGTTGTTATCTCTGTGTGCCCCAATGAGAATTCTACTTACTTTCCATCATTGGATGTCACAGACAATAACTATTTTAGTAATATGCATATAGATTATAAGTTATGTTTTTCTTAAAGAGATTCTGTAATGAAAAAGTTCCCCTGGGGGGTACTCACCTCCGTAGGGGGAAACCTCTGGACCCTATCGAGGATTACCCTGTCCTCCTGTGTCCCACGGTGGACTTGCTGCAGTCCACGGAATGTACAGCCGACAATTTGTCAGGCTGTGCAATATTTACCTTTTCTGGCTCCAGCGGAGGCGCTGTTGCTCTTCCCACGGAGATAGGCGAAAATAGCCGATCTCCATCGGCTCCACTCTACTGCGCAGGCGCAAGTCTCCTGCACCTGCGCAGTAGAGCGGCCCAACAGCGATCGGAGAGCCGATACTGCGCATGTGCTGGAGCCGGGAAGGTAAATATTTACATCCCCGCTGTTCGGGGAGCTTTATCGCCGCCACAGGGGGACGGGGAAAGCCTCGATATGATCCGGAGGCTTCCCCCACCCGAGGTGAGTACCCCCATGGAAACTTTTTTCGTTACAGATTTTCTTTAAGAACTTTTATGTTATGTTTGCCATCTCTTTAATGATGGACCCATTGTGACAGCATGAGAGGTTAGGCTGATGTGTACCTGCAGGATAGAGCTTACAGGTCTTGCAGGGATGACACAAGTACAGGACAGATAGTTAAAAGGTTAAAGCTGTCCTTGTAGACAGCTTTAACTGTCCTTGTAGATAGGGATGACTGCATAGAACAGTTTTACTGGCTCTCACTGAGCCGCCCCTAAATTTCTGGTGCCCTAGGCCATGGCCTATGTGGCCTTGCCAGAAATCCGGCCCTGAGTATTCGTAGGGGGTACACCTGAAGGAGCGGCCATACGAATAGCTTGGGCTACTAATTGAACTTCTAAGTTTAAATTCTTTACAAGTAGCTGAATTGTAAATCATTTGGAAAGGATTTCTGATTGCAGGCGGTACGGCATGTACAAGTCTGGCCTTAGTTTTGCCACAAAAGTTCCCCTTTCAGCTGGTCAATGACCCTAAACATGCTGTTAAAGCTACATCGGGGTGGTTTGACAGGAGACGTTAAAGCTAACCTGAGAATAGGGGGATGAAATAATTGATTACCTGGGGCTTCCTCCACCCCCCCATTACCACCATACAGGGCAGGATTTACCATAAGGCATGTAGGCACATGCCTACAGGCGCCTGATGATGGAAAGACTGCTCCCTGCCCTCCTCTAGTGTTGCCCTCCCTTATGCAAAGTCCTGGTGAAAGTGTAAATGAGAGGTTACTCACCCTGCTTTCGGCATTTCACTGACCAGATCTCCCTTAAGCTACGGGCACCTCTAGCTATTTAATACTGAGGTTCCTCTAGCTACCTAATACTTGGGGGCACCTCTTGCTACTTAATATTGAGGGTACTTCTGGCTGCCTAATACTAAAGGGACACCTGTAGCTGCCTGTGACAGGCAAAGGAAGTAGAGAAGTGACACCTGGGCCAGTTAGGTGGGCTTTTGTAGGTTCAAGGAGTGCGGAGTCTAGGGTGCCAGGACATCTGTGCCTATAGGCTCCAGTGATGTAAATCCAGGCCTGACACCTTAGCCTTCCTCGCCGTCCTCCCGGGTGCCTCCGTTCTCCTGCTATCGGCCCCGGTAATGGTAATCTGCCTTCAGCCGTGCTCTTATGCGCATGCGCGTGCCGTATTCACGATACAGAGCGTATTCTGCTCCTGATGGGCCGTGCATGCGCAGAAGAGCCTGACTGATGCGACTGAAGGCGGATTACCAGGGCCAATAGCAGGCGAATAAAGGCACCCGGGAGGACAGCAAGGGAGGCAACGGTGGTCATAAAGCTGGAGGAATCTAACCCCCCCCCCCCCAAGCCACTTGGTCAGGTGGATCGCTTCAGCTGAGCGATGGCCGAGAGCTTTGTTCTTTCCTCTCACTTGGCTCCTGCATGACGTCACCCCCGCGGCAGTCTGTTGGCCCTCCTCTCCCCGGCTTAGCAACAGAAGACTAAGAACCAAGAAAAGAAGCCAATCATGGCCAAGGTTAGTATGTAAAATATAATCAATACTTCATACACATATAGTGCAAAAATAAAATAAATTTTTTTCAACAAATCCACTAAAACACAAGTTAAAACAAGTTTAAAATCTCCCAATTGAAACCAATGGTCCTTAGTAATCCAACCCAAATATTAACTAGATCACAAAGTGCATCAATCATATGTAGACATACATAGCAGGCTGAAAATGTTTTTCATTTGTGCAAAAAGAATATTCAGAGATCTGTTCTCACTGTGGCTCGAGAAATAGTGAAAAAAATCCAAAAAACAAAACAAAATCCGAAAGACTTACAGTCCATTAAAGTGCATATGCAGCAAGCAGAATCAGTAACATGTAATCATATATCTGTGCATACTGCATGTGGGGCTGGGTGCATATGCAGCTCCAGGGAAAAACGCATGGAGATGCACACAGATCCCACAGCAGTGCCGTGTACAAAAACATGCCAAATGGATAAATAGCAGCGTGTATAAACAAATATATAAAGTGCCTGTGTAGATAAAATAGTTAGGATGCAATAAGACAGCCTTACCAGGTCTATTATGGGTAGGAGATCGGGAGAGGGGAGCGCCTGACGCGGTCGCAGCTGTTCTGCTGCTTCAGGAAGAACCTCTTCCTGAAGCAGCACATCAGCTGATGATTACATGTTATTGATTCTGCTTGCTGCACATGCACTTTAATGTACTTTAACTGTATTTTGTTTAGTTTTTTTGGATTTTTTTCACTATTTTTCGAGCCACAGTGAGAACAGATCTCTGAGTATTCTTTTTGCACAAATGAAAAACATTTTCAGCCTGCTATGTTTGTCTACATATGATTGATGCACTTTCTGTGATCTAGTTATTAATATTTGGGTTGGATTACCAAGGACCATTGGTTTCAATTGGGAGATTTTAAACTTGTTTTAACTTGTGGATTTGTTGAATAAAATGTTTTTTTTATTTTTGCACTATATGTGTATGAAGTATTGATTATATTTTACATACTTACCTTGGCTATGATTGGCTTCTTTTCTTGGTTGTTAGTTTATGCTTATTAGCCAATAAGGTCAAATACCTTGTCATAATTATATTGTATGAGACCCTAGGGTCTAAATCGCTCTCTATTTTGCATTGAAGTTAGCAACAGAAGACGTCGCTGGCCTGCAACCTAGTGAGCGTACAAGAGAAATTGCTGCCAGGAGACTTGGGCGCAGGATACAGCCGATATACGGCTTATCCTGCTCCTGCACAAGTCCCAGCGGCGTTGATTACTATTCCCCCTCCAGGTCCACACAGGGAATGATGTAATACGGCTTCCAGCTATTGCTGGCAGATTTACAGTGTTTTAAAAGTAACTTCAGCTCTGTCTTCTGACGGCTCCAAAGTTACTCACTGTGCGCCGCTATAGCTGTAATTCCTATTACGGTTTATGGGTGTGCCCAAATCTCCTGCACTGGATTCCTAGTGTTTGACCTAGTGATACCTCTATACAGCCTCAGCCCTCCAATGTCGCCAGAGGAATCCGGTCCCCATTCTCGCTTAGCGACTTGCATCTTGCGTGTGTACGAGGCTTTAAAGTGACACTGAAGCGAATAAAAAACCTTAAGATATAATGAATTGAATATGTAGTATGAGTAATGAATAGAACATTAGTAACACAGGAATGAGTCTCATATTTTTTATTTTCAGCTATATAGTTTTTTTTATAACCCTGCATCGTTCATCATCCTCTCTACTATTTGCAGTTTACACACTACACTCTGCATTTTAAACTATGAAACAGAGCAGAACTAATGACCCTTTGAACTTTCCTGCAGTAAAATCTTATCTGAAGTTGTCTTTGTTTCTTTTATGTATAAGTGCTTCAGAAAAAAGCACTGCTCTCTGACAAAATTAGTCGGAGAGCTCAGAGAAGCTCTTTTGCATATTTAACCAGTGAAGTTTCTTAACTCTTCCTGTACTGGAAACAATATGAGACTCATATATGTGCTACTAATGTTCTCTTTCTTAGCTGCACTACACATACAATTCATTATATCATAAGTTTATTTTCACTTTAGTTGTCCTTTAAGTGGAGTATATCTCACTCTTTCCTATAGTCAGTGCACTAATTTCCTTCTGTAGATCTCGGCAGCTCACTGTTCCTTTATTTACAGATCATTCCCCGATCCTGGGCAAGACTCTGGAAGCCAAGGTCCGGTCGAGTAACACGGCGCACAAGGCGGATTTCTCAGAGCCGGACAATGCCATGGAAGTCCTCATATAGTAGGTGCGCTTGGACAATCTCCTTCCTGTGGCCTGTGGGCCGTGTGGACTAGAGAGTTGGACATTTGCAGAGATGGTGGATAAGGACACCAGGTGACTGCAGCACAGTGACGGGGAGGATTCCTTCTCTTGGAGGTCTATGCTGGAGAATTGCCATACAGTTGCTACGGCAGCAATAAAGCACAAGACGACATAAGCCCCATTGTGTACATGAAGCTGGACTGCATCAGACCATCCAGCATTGGAGGAACCACACGCATCAGCATGGCTCGATACCCTGCGACTTTGTATGGCTAATCTGCACAGCTCTTTCCTTTTCCATGTTTCAGATTTGCAATGAATGGCCTGCCTGCATCAGCCATAAGACAGCAGCATCCAGAGATCAATTGCGGTGATAAAGAGTTACTCTAGGCGTTGCCGGGCAACCCTCCCTCAGCTTTATGCTCCATTCCTGATCAGTCTGTTTTACATTGAGAGCGCTGCCTGGATTCTGTCCGGCAGCGCCCCCTTGCGGCAGTAAATGTCAATGTAAATGGTACGTTGATGACAATGTCACTTCTGAGAAGTTGACAGTAGTAGAGGGGCGACGCTTGTGTTCACCAGAGTCAGCTTTGCGGAGAATGCTAACCCACAAGTTTGTTTACATTTTTAATATGCAGGTCCTTGTAATGCAGCAGATTGACGGTGTTAGATGCTTAAAGTGAACCCAAAGTGAAAATAAATTGATGAGATAAACAATTGTATCTATCCTCCTAATCCTAAAAAAATTACTTTTTTTTTTTTTTAAAGCGACAATGAAGCGAAAAAAAAATGATATAATGAATTGGTTGTGTAGTACGGATAATTACTAGAACATTAGTAGCAAAGAAAATATTCTCATATTTTTATTTTCAGTTATATCGTGTTTTATTATAACATTGCTTCAATCTCTAATATTTGCAGTTTACACACTACTCAGCATTCTAAATGATTTTACAGAGCAGGCTAGTGAACTTTTGAACTATTCTCTGCAGGAAAAAAAAAAACAATACAGTGCCAGACACTTAAGATAATAAGCTTCAGAAGACAGAGCTCTCTGCGACTTTAAAAGTCGTGAAACTCAATGGCTCTTTTGCATAGATAACTGGAGTTTCTTAACTCTTCCTGTACTGGAAACAAATATTAGACTTATGTCTCTGCACCTAATGTTTCTTAGCTGTACTACACAACCAATTTATTATATCATCATTTTTACACTCCAGTGTCTCTTTAAGATATCCCATAGTTTTACTTTGTTTAAACATTTACAAAGTAGATTTAATGTTTTACTGTCTTGGGCCATGGCAGTGCCTCAAGAGTCCCAGAGCTAAAATATATAAACTACTGACCTTTTCTTTTAATCTATTCCAATCCCTGCTCTCAAAAGCAGTTCTTTGCCAGAAAGAGCCTCATGGCTGTACAGGTAGTCCCCAGTTAACGAATGAGATAGGGACTAGCTTTTTCTTTGATAACTTGTTTGTCAATGAGTCAAAACACTGTTCCATCTCTGTCCCCTGTGTCTCCTTTGTTCCCCTGTGTCTTCAGTGTCCCCCTGTGCCCACAGTATACTACAGCATTTTACCAGTTTAAAAAAAAAACTTTTTTCAATCATTTTTCTCAATAACTACAAGGTTTTTTGAACAAAAAATGTTCACTTTGCCAAAGAATCAAATTCCACATTTTTGGGCCATTCGTATGACCGGTTGTTGGTAAGTCGTGGACTACCTATAATTCCTTATCCGTGAGGGCTGTGATGTATTCAGACCAGGGTCCGACAAGAAACGGTCACTTGCATGCCTGAAGGTTAAGGGTGCATTTCCACTTTAAACACATGATTCACAATTTTTTCGGATTCGAAACTCTCTTATTAATATATACATATATATGCAAATTTTAATGCGAATTCACATGCACATTCACTTTTTATAAGGAGATCCAAGAAGGAAGTTGACATTATTGAAGGCAAAAAAAGCAAAATTCGCACCTAGTGGAGATGGGCCCTAACTCTTTCAGGCAGGAAAAGGGGGGGGGGGGGGGGGAAAGAAACAGCCTAGTTATTACCGGTAATAGTTTTGGCATAGTACATACACGTGTTTATCTCATCATGTTACCTGTCACCTCAGGTACACATTGGCCTCAATTCAGGTAACTATGTGAGGTAAATATTTTGTTTTTTTGTAGGTAAAATACCTCATAAGGTAAAACATGACTAAAACCTACCAGAATTGCTAAATGTCATTACCTTATGAGGTAAATTACCTCACATGAGGTAATTTGTTTGATAACCCTACTAGATTTGAGGCCATTAAAGGAGAACTCTAGAGTTGTGAAATAAAAATATCTCCCTAGCTCAATAAGCTATTGCAGTACATCTTTGAATGCAGTTTTCCTCTTGCTGGTGTTATACATTAAAATACATTGAAATATTGGGAAAACATCATCTCTGGTACGGAAAAGCTTACACTGTGTTTCAGAAGCCTTTCATAACTTATGATTCCGCTTATAATATACAATACAACAACAAGCTCCTTTCTCCCATAGGACAGCACACAGCTATGTCTCAGATGAGTACATAGGTGAAAGGTTGAGTGTGTTACAGATGTGTTCATAAATGGCAGAGTAAACAGGTGGCTTTTCAGTTTGGACTTAAATGCTTTCAGAGATAGAGATACCCCGATTGGGTGTGGCAGGGAGTTCCAAAGTGTAGGGCAGCATGACGGAAGGCTCTGTCTCCTAAGGATTTGAGATGGTCTCTGGGAGTGACCAAGTTATTAGATCCTTTTGATCTAAGGTTGTGGGAGATGTGATGCAGTTGCAACAAGTACAGGTATCCAGGGCCCAGATTTTGCAAGGATTTGAATGTCAATAAGCCAATCTTTATTAGAATTCTCCATTTTATGGGCAGCAAGTGGAGTGTCAAATCCAATGACTCTTCATAGAAGAGTTCTCCTTTAACTGCCCAACTTAATACCTGTCACAAAAGTGTATGATGGACACGTGTACATAATCGCTTTAAGTGAAAGGACATATAAAGTTATTAACATCTGTTCATCTGTCTGTCAGACCACCTATGATGAGACTTGGGGATGGTGAAAGGGGTGGGGTCAATGCTGGTTTTTTTTTTTCCAGAAAAAGTCAAGATATACATATTATTAGCAGCCTTTACGCTCCCAGCCTAAAGGTCGCGATCGGTGACCCGTTACTCTATTTAAGTCATTGCAGCTGTGGATTGGCCACCTGAGGGTAATTACAGTCCTGTGATCAAAAAGGGAAAGCAAGAGGCCCAATGGTGTAGTATGTTAAATTGAAGTGGACAATGATTTTAGTGAATAAAGTACCGGTAATATTACCACTGAGACAACCACTGTACAGGCAGGTGGGGAGATTTGACCGGATCCCACTCAGGTTAAGAAGTCGCTCTCTGTAGACAGAAGAAAGGGGATAACACCCTATAACTCTGGATGTTTGAACAGAGGTGCCAACAAAAGGATAAAACTGCTAAAAAAAAACATTTTAAAAAATGGAGGTAGTGGTGGACTTTCCTCCCCCAAAGAAGACTAGAACATGTATTTAGACATGTTTAGCACCAGGGATGGGCTTTCGAGTCTAGAAGGACTCGAATTTGGAAATTCAGATGACGTCTAATGACTTCACGTGTGACCGCGGGATAGGGGGGTTAATTTACCCAGAAGTCTTTGTGATGTCTGTGTTCCATTACGCGTCATAGGCGTAATGAAAGTCGCGTTCCATCAAAGAAAGTCCGCGCTTCCTGCTTGAAAGAGAAGCCCGATAGTGAGGCAGGCAACGTGGCTTTCATTACGCCTATGATGCGTAATGAAACAGACATCCCAAAGACTTCTGGGTAAGTTAACACCCCTATCCCGCGGTTACACGTGAAGTCATTAGACTTCATTTGAATCCTGAATTTGAGTCCTTCTGGACTCTAAAGCCCATCCCTGTTTAGCATCGCTTGGCATTTTGAAGACATGTTCTAGTTGCTCTTTGACTTGCCTGATGAAGCAGGATTGCACCTGTGAAACGCGTTGCATCGTTAAGTACTCAAATAGAGATACTTGTTCACCAAAGTCAACAGAATCAAGTATTCTTTGGAGGAGGCAAGTCTACCACTACATTTTTAAACTTTTTTTGTGTGCAATTTTATCCTTTTTTTGGCACCTCTCCAAACATCCAGCGTTATAGTACTGCGATCAAGGCACTAATTGCCACCGCCATATTTTAAATGCCTTTTCATAGTTTCAGCATTATAAAAGCTGTGATGAGGGGTAATCGACAAGTGAAGGTCCGCTGACCAATTATCCCATGTTCATAACGCCCCATAGTGTTGAGTTGACATGAATGTTTAGTGGGCTTTTCTATGCCACTGTTCCATCAGTAGGGCTAGTCAGACTGTTTCCCTGTAGTGATTAATCTACCCTCTCACTGTCCCCCACTGTTTGTTTTTCCCTGTGGGAACGTCAGTAGAAGTTCACATCTCCCCCCCTCCTCTCCATTGAGCAGAGCAAGCAGGGCACGCTGCTGAGTCAGGAGGCATATTCTGTGACTGCACAAACCGCATAGCTGCACAAGCTTTCAAGAGGGTGTGTCTGAGACCTTGCCTGAGGAGCTTTGCTCCCTTTGGTTAAGAGCGGTCTCCCATTACACTACAAGTATTTGCACTGCCATTTTGTCAGCCAGATTAATGTATCTTCTAATGTAAAGGATGAGCTAGTTCGGAAGTAACCTATTTGTGCTAGGAGGGTCCTGTTTTACAGATCCATGTGGATATTTCTCCCTTGCAATTACACTGAACCCCTCCGCTGAGCTGTGTAGCTGTGTGTGTATACAGGAAGCCGCTTGTTGCAGAGTAACAAATGGTCATTGCCAGTCACACAATCCACACACACACACTGGAAGCCAGAAACTTTTTTGTTTTTGTGTGTGCAGGCAAGCTTTATTTTCAGTGTTTTGTTTTGTACAGCTTTGTGAATCGCATGTATCTTATGTATATGCAATAACAGTATGGCAATGTGTATTGGTGCAAATATTCCTCTGTGTCACTTGCGATGTAACTGCGCGGGAAAATAGTACTAGCTGTGGTGACCTGTTGCTTATTCTATCAGCTTAAAAGAATACCTGAGGTAAAAGAAAAAAAAAATAAACTTGCCTCAGTAGTGGGAAGGCTATGGATATTCCATTGATCTTTGTTCCAGCGCAAGCACCCTCCAAGCATATTCAACACAATTGTAGAATATGCTTCCTGTGGCCGCGCTATCATCTGAGTTTGAGCTTCTCCACACTGGGCATGTGCGAGAAAGATCCGCACATGCCCAGTAGAACAAAGTTGTACTTTTTTTTTTTTTTTTTAAATTCTGTACAACAAATGCATTTAATCTTTTGGGCATGTGCAGAGTTTGCTCATGCACACCCAGGACAGAAAGCTTGTACTCGGACCAATAAGCTGTCACAAGAAAAAGAAAGTCCCTGGCAGCAATGGAGGGGTAGAGGAAGATCCCACTACTGAGGCGAGTAGTCTGTTTTTAACCCCCTCCACGCTACAGATTTGCTTTGAGTCATATCTGCCATTTTGCTTTTTACTCTGCACGCATCCAGTGTTTCTCTGAACAACTTTCAAATCTATTTTTATAATGAAAGCCTTTTTTGTAAAAAAATAAAGATAAATATTTAAACTTACTCTTGTTCACTTCTGTCGTATTATTGGTAGACTAAGCTCCGTTGAGCAGCAGTGTACAATAAACTTCTTGCTTCATTTCCATTTAATTTCCTTGCAGTTTTGGTAGCCAATAATGAGCCTAAACTAAGAGCAGATGGCATAAAAATACTGTGACTACCTCCTGTACTGTGTGGTGGAGAAGGGCAGTACAGCTGCAACTACTTCCTGTACTGTGTGGAGAAGGGCAGTACAGCTGCAACTACTTCCTGTACTGTGTGGAGAAGGGCAGTACAGCTGCGACTACTTCCTGTACTGTGTGGTGCGAAGGACAGTACAGCTGCAACTACTTCCTGTACTGTGTGGAGAAGGGCAGTACAGCTGTGACAACTTCCTGTACTGTGTGGAGAAGGGCAGTACAGCTGTGACAACTTCCTGTACTGTGTGGTGGGAAGGACAGTACAGCTGCGACTACTTCCTGTACTGTGTGGTGGGAAGGACAGTACAGCTGCAACTACTTCCTGTACTGTGTGGCGGGGAAGGGCAATACAGCTGTGACTACTTCCTGTACTGTGGGGAGAAGGGCAGTACAGCTGCAACTACTTCCTGTACTGTGTGGAGAAGGGCAGTACAGCTGCAACTACTTCCTGTACTGTGTGGAGAAGGGCAGTACAGCTGCAACTGCTTCCTGTACTGTGTGGAGAAGGGCAGTACAGCTGTGACTACTTCCTGTATGTGTGGAAAGGGCTTCTGATAAGGTTTTAGTGCTGGAAAGTTAAGAGGGTCTTTTTTTTTTTTTCAGCTCAACAAGGCAGAGTGTGGATTCTAAGCAGCAGCTGTGACAGTGTGGTGCAATAGTTTATAAATTAAGCCATTAAATTGAAAATAAAAACATTTCTATGTTAATGTTTTATTTACCACCAAGTACTGCGGAGTCCCAGTTATCCAGAACTCAACTAACCAGAAGTCTCAGCCAACCAGAACAAATCGCCGGCAGTACAGTACAGTGGTGGAGGGCAACTTCTTAGGCTTTTTGTAGGCTCTGCTGTGCTTAAATTGTGACAATAGGACGCAGCGCAAAATTATGAGAGTGGTATGCAGCTAAGAGGTGGGGGCGAGTCCCAAGCCCCAAACGTAGAGATAAAAGACAGTAATGTCTCAGCGCACCAACGGACAAAAAGGATGGCTTTTCCTGCAAGTGTGCCGCCGCCTCAGCGAGCCAGGCCAGCCGATAAAATATGTGAAAGGAGCAATACAGTACCTCTTCCAGCCGTGCGGGTGGTTGTTAGTACCTCTCTCTGTGCAACAACAATCTTGCTGTAATCCCGATATCCAGGAGCGCGATGCCGCTCAGCTCAGCGTGGATGGAGTCTGACCATGTTATCCCCTGGTCAGCTGATACCCGAATTTCCTGTTGCTGGCTTCCTTGCGCTCCAACAGTGGCTCCGTCCCAATGGCAGTGAAGGCAGCAGCGGCGCTTCCTTAATACAGCGGGTGCTGGTGCTGGATCCCCAGACAATAGAATCCAATCGTCAAAGTAGAGATCTGTGTCAGCTACATCAGGTTTCAGATCTCTACTTTGATGATTGGATTCTATTGTCTGGGGATCCAGCACCAGCACCCGCTGTATTAAGGAAGCGCCGCTGCTGCCTTCACTGCCATTGGGACGGAGCCACTGTTGGAGCGCAAGGAAGCCAGCAACAGGAAATTCGGGTATCAGCTGACCAGGGGATAACATGGTCAGACTCCATCCACGCTGAGCTGAGCGGCATCGCGCTCCTGGATATCGGGATTACAGTAAGATTGTTGTTGCACAGAGAGAGGTACTAACAACCACCCGCACGGCTGGAAGAGGTACTGTATTGCTCCTTTCACATATTTTATCGGCTGGCCTGGCTCGCTGAGGCGGCGGCACACTTGCAGGAAAAGCCATCCTTTTTGTCCGTTGGTGCGCTGAGGCATTACTGTCTTTTATCTGCTGTGCTTAAAGAGACTCTGTAACAAAATGTTCAGCCTTATTTCTTCTATCCTATAAGTTCCTACACCTGTTCTAATGTGCTCTGGCGTGCTGCAGCCTTTTCTAGTTGCACTGTCTCTGTAATAAATCTAATCTTCTTTCCTTTGTCAAGCCTTGTCGAGGCAAAGAGGAATGCACTGCTCTGCTGTGATAGGGAGAAGTTATACACACCTCCTCCATCCCCCTGCAGGCTCTGTGTGTATGAGTCAGACAAGGTCTCTGCTCACAGGCAGGCTCAGGAGCTGTGACCTTGTGAACAGCTGTGAGTGCAGAAAGATCTGTTCAGTGCTCAGACAAGCAGCTAAGGCAACAAGTGGTGTAACATTCCAGCAATCAAATCATGTTTGAGAGGAGCCTCTGCAAACAGGCACCTGCTCTGATGATGTATTTCCTGTTTGAAAGCCATCTTTGTTTACAAACACAATGAATAAAACTGTGATTTTATCACCAAGAAAGCAGTGGGGAGCAACAAAAATGTCACAGAGGGGGCTAGGAGAAGACTACAAACAGGCTGATACGTTTATTTATGTAAGATTTTCACAGTACAGATTCTCTTTAAAGACTGGATTCCATGGCCCTCACAAGGTTAATATACTTTCAATTACTGTATTTTAACCACTTCCCCGGGATGAGTAAATATGTCCCTGCAAATTCCCATAACTTCTTGCAGGGGCGTAGCTACTACATCCCTCCCCACTGTGCACTCCCGCTCGCCCCCTTAGCTCGTTACTGTCGCTCGTTAGCTCATTAGCAATTATCTAAATTGCTTGCATTTACCTGTATTCCCCCCCCCCCCCAAGCTATTGTTATCTTACTGTCTGCTTGATTCACACCTCTTTATCCACCCAGCTCTAAGTATTTGCATAGTCCACCCCCATGCTGGTCAACTTCCTGTCCAGCTCACAGCTGATTGTAGTGGAGGCTAATGGTCTCTAGACCAATCTTATTCAAACATTAGGGCTGTGTGGATGTTCATAAGGATGCTGTGTAATCGGCTTTGACGATTGTCGGCTCGCATTTTAAGGATCGCTTTAAGGATCTTACTAATTGAATTTACCAGAATTCACCAGCAATCCAGCAGCATTAAGCAGTCACTAAGGTATTTGCATTATTTACAACTTTAAACACTGCCAAACATCTCGGCCTACACAAACCATCTCTCCCTACTCTCAAACTCCATGACTCCTCCACCTTTCTGCACACCTCTTCCTCCACTATCTACATATCACAATATGCTCTTCCTCCACCTGCTCCTTCACCACCTAGTCCTCAATAAGGTCACCTTATGTAACTCTACCCTCCCATTTTACCCTCCAACCCCACGCAACTCCCATACCACTCCATCACTGACTCCATGCACACCCCACTCTAAACATGTCTCCACCCCCCTCACAGTTCCTTCCCGCACCCACACTCACTCCCTCTCCTCCCTCATTCCCATCCAGACCTCTCACAAGCACACCACCCCTCTCTCCTGCGCCCTCTGGAATGCTAGATCAGTCCGCAACAAACTCACTGAAATCCATGACCTTTTCCTCTCCAACTCCCTCACCCTCCTTGCCCTCACAGAGACATGGCTCACCCCCTCTGACTCTGCTGCAGCAGCGGCCCTCTCCTATGGGGGACTTCACCTCAGTCACACCCCCAGACCAGAAAACAGGTCTGGGGGAGGGGTGGGTCTGCTCCTCTCCCCGTCCTGCACTTTCCGTGTCCTCACGCCACCCCCTTCTTTAAACTTTACATCCTTTGAGACACATGTTATCCGCCTCTACCATCCCCTTCCAGCAGTCATCGCAGTCCTTTACCGCCCCCCATCCACCTCCATTAAACAATTCCTGGACAACCTGGCCTCTTGGCTCCCACACATCCTCTCCTCTGACCTCCCCACAATCATACTTGGGGACTTCAACATACCCATGGACAGTCCTTACTCCCCTGAAGCCTCTCAACTGCTCTCCCTCACTACTTCCCTTGGCCTCTCCCAACACACCAATTCCCCCACCCACCGCGCTGGCCACACTCTCGACCTGATTCTCTCAAAATCAGCCACCCTCCCCAACCTGGACATCACACCCTTCCCCCTCTCCGACCATCACCTTCTCACTTTCTCCATCTCCCCATCATCCTCCCCCAACCCTCCTCCACCCTCAGGTCGTTGGCAGAGAGATTTGCATAACCTAGACCCAACTGCACTAGCCAACCCCCTCCACTCCCTCTCATCCACCCTCCCTAACGTTACCTGCCCAAACCAAGCTGTGGCCAAATACAACCAGACCCTTTCAGCAGCCCTAGACATTGCTGCACCCCCCACATTCCGCCCCAGCCGTCCCATCAACCCCCAGCCCTGGCACAATGCACACACTCGCAACCTCCAAAAACAGACACGCACCTACGAACGCAAATGGAGGAAATCCCGCAGCAACTCCGACTTCTTGGCGTACAAGGCCAACCTGCAGCTGTTCTATACCGCATTAACTGATGCTAAACAAAAATACTTTGCTGCCTTGATCGGATCCCAAGCCTCCAACCCTCGGCGCCTCTTCGCCACCTTCAACTCCCTCCTTAACCCCACCACTCCTCCCCCCACCTCCGCCCTCTCAGCCACTGATCTGTCCACCCACTTTACCGACAAAATAGCCAGCATCCGACGGGAAATCTCATGCCTCCACTCCACCACCTCTTCCTCCCCCACCAATACCTATTCCCCACCCCACCCTCCACTCACTGCCTTTACTCCTATCACAGAGGACCAAGTCAGCCGTCTCCTAGCCACTTCTCCTGCCACCTCCAGCCCCCTAGACCCTGTGCCATCCAAATGCCTCCGTCCTCACTTCCCTGTTCTGGCTCCTGTCCTCACCACTCTGTTTAACCTCTCCCTCTCTACGGGTACCTTCCCCTCTGACTTCAAACAGGCCACTGTACTTCCCCTACTTAAAAAACCCTCACTAGACCCCTCACTTCCATCCAGCTACCGTCCTATCTCCTTACTCCCTTTTGCATCTAAACTCCTAGAGCGTTTAGTCCACCAACGCATGACCCATTACCTTGACTCCAACTCCCTATTTGATCCCCTACAATCAGGATTTCGGCAAGGTCACTCCACCGAGACTGCCCTCACCAAGGTCGTCAATGACCTCACGCTTGCCAAGGCCGAAGGAAAATACACTATCCTTCTCCTCCTAGACCTCTCATCTGCATTCGACACTGTTGATCACTCCCTGCTACTCCAGTCACTGCAATCTGTGGGTATCCAAGACCGTGCCCTAGCATGGTTTTCCTCCTACCTCTCAAATCGCTCCTTCAAGACCTCCTTCAATGGTTCCTCCTCAACCTCCTTCCCACTTTCAGTTGGGGTCCCCCAAGGCTCTGTTCTTGGTCCCCTGCTGTTTTCCATTTACACCGCCTCCATAGGAAAACTCATCTCCTCTCTGGGTTTCAACTATCACCTATATGCAGATGACACCCAGATTTACCTCCATACCACTGACCTCTCCACCACCACCATGGAGAAGGTATCCTCTGGTCTCTCAGCTATTTCATCGTGGATGTCTGCCAGGTTCCTAAAATTAAACCTGGATAAGACTGAGCTCCTAATCTGCCCGCCCCGTGCTGCTTCACCCCCCACTGACCTCTATGTCACTGTCAATGGCACAATCATTCATCCAACCACACAAGCCCGCTGCCTGGGTGTCACCCTAGACTCGGCCCTCTCCTTCACCTCCCACATCCAAACCGTAGCTAGAGCCTGCTATTTCCACTTACGCAACATCTCCAAGATCCGGCCTTTCCTGACCCCAGACACTACCAAACTCCTTGTCCATGCCCTCATCATCTCCCGCCTGGACTACTGCAACTCCCTCTTGTCAGGCCTTCCTCAAAACCGCATCGCCCCCCTAAAATCCATCATGAACGCAGCAGCCAGACTCATCTACTCCTCCCACCGCTCTGTCTCCACAACTCCCCTACGCAAATCCCTTCATTGGCTTCCAATTCACTTCAGAATCAACTTCAAGATCCTATGTTTGGCATACAAATCCTTACACAAGTCCTGCCCAACCTACATCTCTGACCTGGTCAGCAGATATACACCTGGCCGCCCACTTCGCTCCTCCAACGACCTCCTCTTAACCACCCCACGCATCTCGCACTCCCATGCCAGACTGCAGGACTTCACTAGAGCTGCCCCTATCCTGTGGAACTCTCTCCCGCTGCCCATCAGGCTTGCTCCCACCTTCAACACCTTCAAAAAAGCACTCAAAACTCACTTCTTCAAGGAGGCCTACATCAACTCGACACTACCCTAATCCTTTCTGCCAATAACTTCTTGATGCACCCCCTCCTTTTGTGTCACCAGCCCCTCCCTCTAGATTGTAAGCCTTTGGCAGGGCCCTCTTCCCTTGTGTATCATACTTGACTGTGTGCACTTTACCCAGAATTTGGAACTGGTAATTTTTTACCACTACCATTCCAGTTTATGATCTGGCATTGTACTATTATCTGCATTGTGTTGTGTATCTTATTGCTATTACCTGTATTGTTGTATCTATGGTCCGTTACCTGTATTGTTCTGTCAACCCTGTTATCATTGTCTGTAAGCCTATTTATTGTACAGCGCTGCGTAATATGTTGGCGCTATATAAATCTAATAAATAATAATAATAATAATAATAATAGCCGGGAGATCAATGAATGGGAACTCAGTTCCCGTGTAAATGAACGCTGCCGTCTGTTAGATGGCGCCTTCATTCCCAAAACCGATACATACACATCCATGCATAACTTCCTCTTTGCGTAGTAATACTATGTGGCCAAATAGTAAAATTACATCCAAAAACATTTTTTTAAAAATAATACATATGTTTACTTTTTAAATTAACCGTTTACCTCCCACACTCCCCAATAGTTGCCCCGCCCCCCCCCCAAATTTTTTTTTATAAAAAATAAATAAATACATAAATAGTTACTTTAGGGACTCAACTTTTTATAATATGTATGTCAAGAGGGTATATTACTGTTACTACATAAATTATGGTCTTGTAATTAGGTATGGACGCAAAACTGAAAAAAATGCACCTTTATTTGCAAATAAAAGATTGGCGCCATGCATTGTACTAGAGAAAAATTTTGAACATTGCAATCACCAGGACAAATGGCCAAATAAAATGTGTGGGTTTTAATTACGATAGCGTCTATTATTTCAAAACGATAATGGCTGAAAACTGTGAAATATTTATTCCCGTTTTTTTTCCTTTTTCTTGTTAAAATGCAGTTAGAATAAAATAATTCTTTGCAAAAAGTACCCCCCAAAGAAAGCTTATTTGGTGGCGAATAAAACAAGATATAGCTTGTTTCGTTGTGATAAGCAGTAATAAAGTTATAGGTGATTTAATGGAAGGAGCGCTGACAGGTGAAAATTACTTTTTTTTTTTTTTTTTTTTTTTTTAAGGGGAAAAAACCCTTGGAGGTGAAGTGGTTAATATTGAATACAGAGTTCATGGTATGTATACAGAGTCGGGGATTGTTCTGTATTAACTAGGCCTATTTTTAACATTCAGTCTCAAACAACCAGAAAGCACACTTATCTGGTCAGCCATTCCCCGTGGGTGCCAGATAAGGACTTTGCTGAACTACACATACAAATACTGTATTTAATAAGTTTATTTTCACTTAAGGTTTGTTTTATAAATATTCCTAAACTTTTATAACACTGGTTTGTTGTAATTCTACACTATTACGTGCATTGTATATACATGCAATGTCATTATTGTTTGTCATATACTGTAGTGCCCAAGTCAAAAGAACTACAAAGGAATGCTGGCCATGCATGTAGATTTTTATGCCATACTGTATTTTGAAACAAACACACGGCTTTAAAAAAAAATGTATCTAAACGAGCATTTTAATGTTTTGAAAATTTTCCAGCCTACCCATTTATTAAAGGACTACTGTAGGGGTCGGGGGGAAAAAAGTTGAACCTACCCAGGGCTTCTAATGGTCCCCTGCAGACGTCCTGTGCCCGCGCAGCCACTCCCCAATGCTCCGGCCCCGCCTCCGGTTCACTTCTGGAATTTCCGACTTTAAAGTCAGAAAACCACTGCTTCTGCACAGCCGCGTCCTCGCTCCCACTGACGTCACCAGGAGCGTACTGCGCAAGCCCAGTACAGTTTGCACCTGCGCAGTACGTCCCTGGTGACATCAGAGGGAGCGAGGACACGGACGCGCAGGCGCAGTGGTTTTCAGACTTTAAAGTCGTAAATTCGAGAAGTGAACTGGAGGCGGGGCCGGAGCATCGGTGAGTGGCTGCCCAGGCACAGGATGTCTGCAGGGGACCATTAGAAGTCCCGGGTAAGTTCAACTTCTATAGATGCTTTGTATAGTGGTAATTATTAACAAGCTGTTCCCCACCTCCGTCTTGCACCTCTGACACTGTAGTTGCCATTTGCTATGTATAGAGTGCTGGGTAGTCTGTATATTACCTCATAAAAGTAAGAGTGTTGCTACAGTGCCACCCAGTGTTCATTTACTATATTACTACATAAGCTGCAGCTGCGGTTAGCAATAATGATGGGTAACAAATGGTCATTTTATGTGTCATAGGTGCTTATTGGAATTCTTTGATGCAGCTATGATTTAGCATTTTAATGAACTGACATGATCCTGTATATTTTCCTCTGTGCCATGTGTGCCAGATGTCCATAAACGATAGGTAGTCAGGCACCCTTCCCAGCATTTTTGGAGCAGTAGCAGCCTCCATTTTAATTGGCAGTTGGTTGCTGTGTATTATGGGTTGTTGCAAGTGTAGGCTGTGAATGCAAGTGTGAAGACTGATTTACATCTGACTTGGCCACATCCTGCCCTTTACCTGATCTATGGCCTATGGCAGAGCTATTTTTTTATGTTTGAATACCATTTTTTTTTTGCTGCTGAGGCCATCTTTGGCACATACGAGAGGATTCGCTGCCGGGAGACTTGGGCGCAGGATACAGCCGATATGGCTTATCCTACTGCTGCACAAGTCCCGGTGGCATTAATTACTATTCCCCCTCCAGGTAACATGGATGGGGGGAATGATGTAATTCGGCTTCCAACTATTGCTGGCGGCCGAATTACAGTGTTTTAAAAATAACTTCAGCTCTGTCTTCTGACGGCACCGAAGTTACTCACTGTGTGCCGTTATAGCTGTAATTCCTATTACAGTCTATGGTGGCGCCGGCTGCGCCCAAATCTCCTGCACTGAATTGCCAGTGTTCGCTCTCTGGCTATGTATACTAGGGGGGCCCTCTCTATGGATAATTAAAGGGGCACTATGGAGAAAAATTTTAAAATTTAAAATATGTGCTAACATTGTAAAAAACGTACTTCGTATTTGCCAGAGTAAAATGAGCCATAAATTACTTTTCTCCTATGTTGCTGTCACTCACAGTAGGTAGTAGAAATCTGACAGAAGTTACAGGTTTTGGACTGGTCCATCTCTTCATAGGGGATTCTCAGCAAGGCTTTTATTCTTTATAAAGATATACCCTAAAAAGGATGTAAATGATGCTGGCCAGCTTCCCTGTTCGCTACAGTTTTTTGGCAGTTGGACAGAGCAACTGCCATTTACTAAATGCTTTTGAAAATAAATAAATCCCTGAGAATGCCCCATGAAGAGATGGACTAGTCCAAAACCTCTCGCTTCTGTCAGATGTTTACTACCTACTGTAAGTGACAGCAACATAGGAGAAAAGTAATTTATGGCTCATTTTACTCTGGAAAAAAATGTACTTCTTCTTCTTTGTATATGTTTGCACATATTTTAAATTTTACAATTTTTCACCATAGTGCCCCTTTAATACTGGGAGTGCTCTACAAGGGCTGCCTTTAGTGGGGGGTATCTGTGGCTACCTACACTGGGAGCCTACCTAATACCAGGGGGCACCTCTGGCTACTGCATTGCAAGTGTGTTTGAGAGCGTCCTTGCTCCCAGACCAATGGGAGTGAGGATGCTGCGTCAAAGGGCTTCCGACTTGCTTAGGCGAGAGTGCAGCCATGCGAACTATGCAGACGAGACGACTGCAGACTTCTGCTTCCGGATCAAGGCTGCCGACCCAGGAAGAGTCGGGGCCCAGTCCGGACACTTTAGCAAGCTCTTGGAGGAAAACGAGGGGAAAGGGATGGCACAGACCATGTCCTAGGAAGTTTATGCATCTAAATAAGTAATTACTTCTTTTTTTTTAAAAGGCAGCTGCCTTGGATATCCTTTTAGGGATGCAAATAAAGTTTAGTAGAAAGATGTTTATATTTACATAGATCTGTACATCAGTCCTGAAGGGGGGATAAAAGGATTTGGTTCCCAAAAAGTGACAGTTGGAAGCTATGGGAGTCCTAAACATGGCTGCACTTCCTGCTTTGGGATGGCAATGGGAGTTCCTGAGATTCTGCAGTCGCACAAAAGCTAGCAGCATCAGCTATCAGGACTCTGCATCATCACCTGGGTATGAGCAGCTAACAGTCACTACCAGCGATCATGGGAACTGTAGTCCTGACTGTGTCCAACGAGCAGGTCATCGATAAGGTGGCATTACCAGAGCCTTATTGCTAGTGAGCCTAGAAGGCCTATTTCACATCCAGGTGCTCCTGGGGCTGCAGCCACCCAAGGCCTGGGCCTTGGTGGCCTTCCCATAAATCCGGCCCTGCCTTCACAATTACGGCCACACCTGCGCATTTCGCCAGAGCCACTCATGCTACTGCGCATGCGCAGTCTTGGTCGAGCGGCTGCAGCGTGGCCACGGTTGTGCCAGAAGAGGATATTGGCCCCTATCAGCTGGAGGGTCCCAGGCAGTGGCAAGGGAAGCCTCATTAATATCCAGAGGCTTCCCTCTCTTTAGGCAAGTATGTGTTTCTGAACCGCAGCTTCAGATCGGGTTCTCTTTACGCTAACAGGTTTCCTTTAAAGCACGTGTCGAACTCCAGTTCTGGAGGGCCAGATCCATGCCACTGTTTAGGATGGACTGATAAAGAAAGGAATGTGTTCTACCTGATGGACCACACCTTTCCTGATTCAGACCCATCAATTAATTTAAGCTGTATCAAAAATGTGTGAGGATCTCGGCCCTCGTAGGACCAGTTTGACAAACCTGCTTTAAAGTAAACCAGAGCTGTAAAAAAAAAAAAAAATGATTTGATACTCACCAGCAGCTTCCTCCTGCAGCATAAACTTGTCCGAGTCCCATGCCGTCCTGTGATCAGCCCCGGTAATAGGCTCAGTCACGTCAGTCCGGATCTACTGCGCATGCGCAGAAGACCCAGACTGGACCCGACTGAGCCGATGACAGGTTTATGCTGTAGGAGGAAGCTGTGGGTGAGTATTCACTCTTCTTTTTTTCATTTTTTTCACAGCTTTAGTACACTTTAAATTAAGCCAATATGGCGGATATATTTGTCCAAAAGTCACCGCTCAAAGCTAATCTGGACAAATATATCCATCCAGCGTTGTTGCGGCTGTTGCGCACGCATGACTGCGTGTGCAGGTGGTTCCATCCCCGCCGCTATTACAGGGGATCGATTGCGGAAGAGTGTTCACCCCGAGGCAAATGAACCTCTGTGAATAAATCAAGATGCTTCCAATCAGGAGGCATCTTGGTTCATGAAAATGTACATCCACAAATTGTAAAACAAAAATGGTATCTACCAGGAAAGTGCTTAGCCCCACCTAGTGGCCAAAAATCAAAGTAGAAATAAAAAAGTAAAACCAAAGTAGAAATAAAAAAAAACAACACAATACACATTGCATAAAAATTTATTGACCCCCACCCTGCCCAGTAGCTTAAAAAAAAAAACAACAAACCACCTTATAAATAAATAAATCACAGTTTAACCACTTTGGGACCGGCCGCTTAACCCCCCCTTAAGGACCAGGGCATTTTGCGGTGGAGGGGGGGCGCACGTTTTGGGGGGGGGGGGGGGGTCAGGCGGCCGGATCCCGTCTGTGGCTGGCTGTAGTGTCCCCCCTGTAGCTGGCAACCATCACTCACCTTCCAGGCTCCAGCGATGAGCCGCAGAAGCCACCTCTTCTCCAGCCGGCATCTCCGCTCCAAATGACGCTCAGGTCTGGTCGCGGCTTGATGACGTCATCAAGCCGGGACCCGGCGCTGACATCAGACGGAACAGAGATGCCGGCCAGAGCAGAGGGGGGCGCCAATCGTCGCTGGAACGGCAGGGAGGTGAGTGGATCCTCTTCTTTTCCCCCCTGCCGCTGCCGCTGTCAGAGTGATCACTACGATCCGACGGCGATCGTAGTGATCACGTGATCAGCAGCCATACGCGATGGCTGCTGATCACTAGGGGGAGATGCCAGCTGTCGAATGACAGCTTAACCTCCCCCTCCGGGTGCGCACGATCGCGTCGGGAGCGGTGGTTTAGCGCGGACAATGAATGAACGTCCGGTCAGAAGGGTACCACCACCTGCCGGGCGTTGATTCAACCTGCGGCGGTCCCCAATAGGTTAAAAAAAAAAGTAGTTAGTTACCTTAGGCACTAAACTTTTTAATATGTATGTTGTGAAGGTATGTTACTATTATCTTGTGCCTATATGGGCTTGTAATTAGGGATGGACACAAAACTGAAAAAATCCACCTTTATTTCCAAATAAAATATTGGCACCATACATTGTACTAGGGAAATATTTTAAACCTGGCAATAACCGGGACAAATGAACAAATAAAATGTATGGATTTTTAATGATTTTTTTTTCTTATTATTCCAGTTAAATCGCATTTAGAATAAAATAATTCATAGTAAAATGTATCACCCAAATAAAGCCTAATTGGTGGTGAAAAAAACAAGATATGGATCATTTAGGTGTGATAAGTAGTGATAAAATTATTGGAGAATAAATGGAAGGATTCCTGACCAGGGAAAATTGCTTCTGTCCTAGAGGTGAAAACACTTATGGGCTGAAGTAGTTAAATAAATCATTTATTGTTTGTGGCTACAAATATGCTATAAGACACTTACACAGTACGTAATATAATATATGTTGTATATATTGAGAGCATAAATAAACACAGACAAGGCAGACAAAGTACACTGCAAGTGCAGGAATACATCTTATAACAATTCAGATACACAATGCATCAAATACTAACAAACTCTATATTTATATACTGTATATTGAACGGCCTTTTCGTATTAAAAGCACAGTGATGCCCATGTTAAAAGTGCCAAAACCTTACTGACAGGGATCAAACATCGAGTCCAGGATGATGTCTGTCTGTAATCTAGACAAGCTTGTGGCAGGGTAATGAGGCTCAGATGGCTGCTAACATTCACTGATGTGTCCTAAAAGAACGAGGAAACTTTGTGTGTTCTAGAACATAGGCAAACGCAGGGGGGGATTACAGCTGCCCAGAATCCCCCCTCAGGCCAGGGCCGGTGCAGTGTCTGGGGCCAGGCACAAGTTGAGACACCAGAATATCTGCATGCATCCTGCAGCTCACAGCACTGCCCCCTACAGTTGACTTTGGATGGAGCAGCAGTGTGCGTGTGTACAGAGCATGGAGCAGCTCTGGGGAACTTAACAGAGTCAAATATGAGCACAGCCCTGAGTCCTGCTGTGTGAATGATTCACTTTCCCCTTCATTACCAATGTCGACTGTCCTCATTATTATCTGTATCCAAACTGCTCCTGATCGATTCTGTTGTTGGACTGGAAATTGCATTATGTGTACCCAGCATTATGTCCTACCATAATATTATACTGAATTGTGCGTGGCCAAGGGAGACCTTTCAGGAATAACCCCCTTTGATAATCATAAGTTTGCCCCTGCCAGAAGATCATCTTTCTTCAGTTCTAATGAAGGTGGGAGATTCCTCTTACTGTATAAGTACAGGTAATCCACTTAAAGGACACCTGAAGTGAGAGGGATATGGAGGCTGACATATTTATTTCCTGCAGCCATCGGAGAGATATGCAGAGAGCGCACTTCTCTCGTGCAGACTGGCAGCCAGTCTGCGCAAGAGAGGTGCGCTCTCTACATATCTCTCCGATGACTGGCAGAACTTACAGGACCCGGAACCGAAGAGGGAGAAGACTGAGTGAGGATGATGGCGTGGGAGTGATTCGTGCGCACTATGCTGGAGGAAGCCCCAGGAGAGATGGGTTTCAGACTAATTTCGAGTACCAAGTTACACAGAATTTAATAATGAAGCGGTGATTAATCAGCTGTGACCGGGGGGGGGGTGTTAACTGTCCCAGAAGTCTGCGCAATAGTCTGCGCTCTATTACACATCGTAGGAGAACAGTGACCCGCATTCCATGACTCACTACCGCGCTTCCGGCTTAAAGGAGGAAGCGTGGTCGTGGAATGCGGCTCACTGTTCTACGATGTGTAATGGAGCGCAGACCATTGCACAGACTTCTGGGAACGCTAACCCCTCGTCACCCGCGGTCACAGCTGATTAATCAGCGCTTCATTATTAAATTCTGTTTAGCTTGCTACTCAAAATTAGTCGGAAGCCCATCTCTGGCCCCAGGTATGTATAAAACTTTTATTTTATAGCGGCTCTGGTTTCCTTTAAATTGGACTGGATTAGCTGCGTGCTGATCAGCAGGGCTGCCAGGCAACTAGTATTGCTTAAAAGGAAATAAATATGGCAGCCTCCATATACCTCTTTGTGTCCTTTAACCATTTCCTGCCCATAGACCTATTAAACCCACACGCACGCACGCAAGCACACACACACACACACTTTTCTAACTAATAATAATAAATATCAGTCTTTTTTTAGCTGCATGATGACAAATATAAAATATTTTACATTTATTGGAGGAACCCCTCCCTTCCTTTCATATTGCCGGGACAGAATCCGGCAGACTGGTGGAGTAGGTGGTGTCCAGCAAAGGAGGAATTGCTAATGGCTGCCCCCAGTATAACCCTAGTTATAAAAAGAGAAGGGTGAAAAGCATGCACTGAAATGCTTATAGGCTTGAATGAGTGTTTATTTATCTTTGTATGTGTCAGAGCGGTGCAACTAAGTATTTTGAATTAAAAAAATGTTTGCTTTGGGGCTGCTTTAAGTTCCCAGCTGAAGATGTGTATTTCATTTTGAACATCTAAGTAAGCAAGATAAAACAACATTGTACGTTGGTGGTGAATAGGGATGGCCGATGCGATGCAAATATTTCTAATTCCAAGTTGATGCAGGATGATTTGCATCCCATTGACCATGTAAAGGGATTGTTGTACGACACAGATGGCCACTCCCAGCCCTCTTGAAAGACTCTCTGTGTCAAACTGAAACAACAACTATCCCTAATCAGGGCAAGGGGGCATTTGAAATCACAAACACTGGTTCGCACGACAGCCGGGGTCCCCAGTTTCATTCAATAATGCAATGTGTCAAAGGGGGCATTTGACACCATTTATCAATAACACACAGTGCTGTTGTATCATCCTTACCTACTTTAACCACTTTGTCCTCCTTGACGTATAAAAACGTCAAGGAGGACAGGCGCGCTCCCGCGGCCGGTCGCGCTCCCGCGGCCGGTCGCACGCGTGCATGCGCACTCCCGGCAGCGGATTCGGTAGCCATGGAATCAATGTATCGGGCTATGGAGCCCGATCACTGATTCCTCTCCCCCGCTGAAAAAGCGACAGCTTCTCTCTGAAGCTTCGCTCTTTCTGAAGCTGTGTCCCTCTAAGCGTACATTGTACGCTTAGAGTGACGTCATGTAAACAAACTCGAGATTGCCATCTTGTGGCCAAAAAGTAAAACTACAAGTAAATGTAAAAAAACATTACAATACACAAATATTTCCCCAAATAAAACACTTTTAGATCCCACCCTCCCAAAAATGCCCACATAAAATGTTTAATAAAAAAAAACCAAAAAAAAACCAAAACACATAAATATTTACCTAATGGTCTAAACTTTTTAAATATCTATGTAAAGATGAAATATTTCTCTATTTTTTTTATAAGCTTGTAAATAGTGATGTATGCAAAACAGAAAAAATGCTCTTTTATTTCCAAATAAAATATTGTCGCGATACATTGTGATAGGGACATAATTTAAATGGTGAAATAACCGTGACAAATGGGCAAATACAATACGTGAGTTTTAATTATGGAGGCATGTATTATTTTAAAACTATAATGGCCGAAAACTGACAAATAATGAATTTTTTTTTCCTTATTCTTCCTGTTAAAATGCATTTACAGTAAAGTGGCTCTTAGCAAAATGTACCCCCCAAAGAAAGCCTAATTGGTGGTGGAAAAAACAAGATATAGATCAGTTCATTGTGATAAGTAGTGATAAAGTTATAGGCTAATGAATGGGAGGTGAACATTGTTCGGATGCATAAGCTGAAAACGACTGAGATGTTAAGTGGTTAAAGTACACACCTTCAGCCAGGAACATAAACAATTAGCATTATAAATGTCAATTTGCAGGAATGTTGGTGGAAGTATGTTGATTACCCATACTTGATAAAGTTTAGGAATCTCCTCTTCATCATAACTGAAGGTGATGCTCGGTGGGGGCTGATTCACTCCAAAAATCGCTAAGCGTAATCGCAAATGCTTTTTGTAGCAATTCCCGACATTTGCCTAGCGATTTTCTATTGATGATTAGCGATTATTGTAGTTCTTGTGGCAAAACAGGAAGTACACTTTGACCTGGAAGTGAACAGCTTTTGGCAAAAAAAACCTGCTTTTAAAATCATTCTATTCATTCTATTCAGCGATTTTACAGTTTTCCTACAATTTACATTGAAAAATAATAACATCCAAAATCCTGCAGGACCCGTGTTTGCATTTGGGAAAAAAATCACATCGCTCTGGTGTAAACTAGCCCATAGAAAGACATTAGCCAAGCGCTTTTCGAAACAATAGCACTTTTAAAAGCACTCAAAAGCGCTCTAGGTATGAACCAGGCGAGTTTGCTAAAACGACTTCTAGAACTGAAAAAGTTGTCCACGTAATAATCGTATAATCACGTAATGCCAGTAATTATAATTTTCATGCAGATATAATGTAGCCTGCAATTGGGCCAATCACGTAATGCCAGTAATTATAACTTGCATGCACAAATAATGTAGCCTGCAGCTGGGCCAATCATGTAATGCCAGTAATTATAACCTGCATGCACATATAATGTAGCCTACAACTGGGACAATCATGTAATGCCAGTAATTATAACCTGCATGCACATATAATGCAGCCTACAACTGGGCCAATCACGTAATGCCAGTAATTATAACTTGCATGCACAAATAATGTAGCCTACAACTGGGCCAATCACGTAATGCCAGTAATTATAACCTGCATGCACATATAATGTAGCCTACAACTGGGACAATCATGTAATGCCAGTAATTATAACCTGCATGCACATATAATGTAGCCTACAACTGGGCCAATCACGTAATGCCAGTAATTATAACTTGCATGCACATATAATGTAGCCTACAACTGGGCCAATCACGTAATGCCAGTAATTATAACTTGCATGCACATATAATGTAGCCTGCAACTGGGCCAATCACGTAATGCCAGTAATTATAACTTGCATGCACATATAATGTAGCCTACAACTGGGCCAATCATGTAATGCCAGTAATTATAACTTGCATGCACATATAATGTAGCCTGCAACTGGGCAATCTTGCATGCACATATAATGTAGCCTACAACTGGGCCAATCACGTAATGCCAGTAATTATAACTTGCATGCATATATAATGTAGCCTGCAACTGGGCCAATCACGTAATGCCAGTAATTATAACTTGCATGCACATATAATGTAGCCCACAATTGGGCCAATCATGTAAAGCCAGTAATTATAACTTGCATGCACATATAATGTAGCCTGCAACTGGGCCAATCATGTAAAGCCAATAATTATAATGTGCATGCACATATAATGTAGCCTGTAACTGGACCAATCAAAAATGGCAGGAAATGAATTTGAGTGCAAGTTTGAATTGGTAGCATCTTTTCAGCCATCTTTACGAGTCAGTGAGTATTAACCTCATCAGCTTCATTGGAATTGAGGTCACTGGCCCCCAAAATATCAGCTTAAATCCGAGGCTTCTCATAGTATTTCTCAAGTATTTTTGTTTTGTGGTGGTCTCCAGGCAGGTAGTGAAAGATGCTATTTTGAAATGCAAAGAACAAAAGCCCGCCTCCGTTATTTAGGGATTGGTTGCGATACTTTGCAGATATTTTGCACATTACTTCGCTGAAACTCCTAACGTAAGCAGTGATGCAGATGACACAAGCTCGTCACCAGGCCCTGGTGACTGGAGGAACGTGTTGGTCAGGTAACTGGGGTTCCAGGAAACTCCCTTTACACTCCGAGATGCTCAGATGGCTTCCACACAGCCTCACGAACCAATCATCTTCCAGAAGAAAGAGGGACACAGCTGCTGCTGATCAGCCTGGTGGAATTCACTTCTTCTTCCTGGGAGACAGGTGGAACACCAAGAAATACAGAAGCCAAAGAAGCAGCAGGTTGTGGCTCTCCGTCCCGAGACAATGGTCCTGCAACACCTGCTGCACAGAGCAAACACACAGGAGAAGGTTTCTGTAAGATTTATTAACGCTATTTCTCTACTTCACAGGTGTCAAACTCAAGACCCATAAGCCGAATGTGGCTCTCTGAGCCATTTTATGTAGCCCTTGACCAAGAGCTTCAAATGTGCAGTATTGTAAGCAGTAAAAGAATGACAACACACTGCCATCCAGAGGAGCGCACTGGTACCTCCAGCTCCCGATCACGTGACATGCATTCAGAGCCGGCGGTATGCAGCATAGAGCATGTGGCTATCCGGAAGATCAGAGGAGACTGGAAGCATTAACAGATGAAAACCGGTTAAGCCAAAAGCATGCCCGAACGACGATTCGACCAATTTTGGGCCGAAACTGGTCAAATGTGTCGTTCGGATATGCTTTAAGATGTCAGGCCGACATGCTAGATTGGCAGCGTAATGTATTAATGCAGGGGCACAGGGGGTAGATTTATACTAGGGGAGACCACCTGGGGGGCAGGCAAGGCGGTGTTACAAGGCCGATTGCTGAAACATTTCAAGCTGAAATCGGTTGGGAATCGGCCTGTGGTTTGTGGCGGCTAACAGATCTCTCTCCAATCAGAGAGAGATCTGTCTAATGGTCAATAGATGTATGGACACCTTCAGGCCCCTTTTCCACGAGCAGTTGATAGGCAGTGAAAAGCCTCTCAAACTTCCGGACTGCTTGCTGCTGCCTGGTAACTGCTTGCTGAGCACACTGCTCAACTGCCCATGGAAATGAGCCCTAAGACTACTATTTAGATTTTGGCCCCGTACGTGTGGTTGAGTTTGACACCTCTGCTCCACCTCTGCTCCACCTCTTCATATGTAAAATACACAATTTAAACACAAACACATAAAACTACTAAAACCCACCAGGTTCCACTTTTCCCACTGTAGGCACTCAGAAGCAGAGAGTTCTCTTTGACAAATGCCCTTTGAAGTAGCTAGCCAGGAGCCTCTGGCTCAGACTTCCACAGCTGTTGACTGCAATCTATGCAGAGTTCAGTCTTTGCTCCACCCTGTGCAGTCTAAACAGAAGGGTGACACTAAAGGACGCAGCAGCCCCCTTCCATACAGGCTGCTGTTCATTTCCAAAGCTCAGCTTCTTCAGATCAAATGACTACATTAAAAGAAACCTGAGGTGAGAGATATATTTGGAGGCTGCCATATTTATTTCCTTTTAAACAATAACAGTTGCCTGGCAGCCCTGCTGATCTACTTGGCTGCAGTAGTGTCTGAATCGCACATGTGAAATAAACATGCAGCTAATCTTATCAGATTTTTTTGTCATAGACATCTGCTCTGCATGCTTGTTCAGGTGAGCGCTTTAATTACAGCGCAGGAAGATTTGGGTGCAGGCGGCGCCACCATAGACCATAATAGGAATCACAGCTATAGCAGCGCACACAGAGTAACTCCGGCGCCATCAGAAGACAGAGCTAAAGTTACATTTAAAACACTGTAATTGGGCCGCCAGCAATAGCCGAATTACATCATTCCCCACCATCCACGTGAACCTGGAGGGGGAATAGTATTTAGCGCGGCCGGGACTTGTGCAGCAGCAGGATAAGCCATACCGGCTGTATCCTGCGCCCAAATCTCCCGGCGGCGATTTTATATGTATCCTGTTCAGAGTCTATGGCCTCAATTCACTAAGATCATGCTGGAGATAATAAGGCAAGAGAAAACTTACCTCCACATAAGAGAGAGTTATCTTATCTCTTCACTCCTTAAGTTACCTCCTCTGTAGTTAAGTTACCTCCTCTGTAGTTAATTTACCTCCTCTGTAGTTATTTTCACATGCAGTTAATAAACAGCCTGTCTTTAACTCTGGAGTTATTTTAAGGATTGAAGAGTTAACTTAAAGACAGAAGAGTTAACTTTAGGTTTGCCTGAGGTAAAATGTTTCCTGAATACTACATGCCTTATCACCATGGTAACAACTCTAGAAGAGTTATTAAAGACAGGAGAAAAGCTTAGTGAATTGAGGCCTTTGGCTAAATGTATTAAAGGTAGCGGTTTAGGAGGACAGCCAGGCGCTGTGCATTGTTTAAAAGAATGGCCACAAGCACCATTCAGCTACAATTACATGCAGATAAATGGCAGAATTTGGAACACCACGCATGTCATGTTTTACACGTGGTGACATCAGCGGGCAGGTCTCGTCACGTCTAAGGACAGCAACCACCATGCTCAGAGGCCACTCCATGCGGGGGGTGCATGTCCACCACCCATGCCACGTGCCAGTGAGACAACTAAAACCAACCAACCATCTGCTACAAGGAAGAAATCTTTCTTGGTTAAAAACCTGATCCGCCAGGATGACATTTTTGGATACCACCAGGGAAATAAAGCACATATTGGGGGGAAATCCCACCTGTGGCACATGGAAGATCTCCATTCACATCTGCATAGGCGCATAGTGCCCTAATCGACCCATTTATGGGAAGCATCGATAATTACCTTCCAATTACTTACAATCCCGCAAATCGGATCAAGGATCACATCTGAGGAAAATCTTGTACCATTAAGTGGCAGCCTAAAGCAGTCTTTCTCAACCAGGGATCCTGGAGGACTCTGCAGGGGTTTCCTGGCATTTTACCCCCATCGTGGGGGAATTATAATAGACCACATTATAATAGGGGGCACTGTAACAATAAGCACTAAATTGGGGGTCAGAATAATAATGAGCACATTAATAAAAAGCTCTACGATGAAGAGACAGTATGAGTGGCAGTGTAATAGGGAGTAGTGACATAAACTGCCTCACCTACTTTTAAAAGACACCGAGGTGAAAATAACCAAATGAAATAAACAATTGTATCTATCCTGCTTCTCCTAAAAATTACTTTTTAAGAGATTCCACAGTTTTACTTTACATTTAAATCTACTTTTTACATTTTTACTCTTTTATTGTTTGTGCTCAATGACACATTCATTGAAGTATGCCAGGGCTAAAATCTATGAACTATTGACCCTTTTTATCCCTTTCCTGATCTCAGAAGCCATTTTCTGCTAGGGAAGTGTTTTATAGTTGGAATTTCTTATCAGTGAGGGTCACACTGTAGTCTGACCCAGTGCTGACTCAGACAGGAACTGCCACTTACATACTTCATGTTTAACTTTTTCAGGCAGAGAAAGAAAAAAGGGAACACAGCATAGTTATTTGTGTGCTAGGCACTGTTACATACACATGTCTATCTCATGTCACCTTGGGTATTCTTTAACCTCTGTAGCGGTATGCCTGACAACTGTGTCGGGCATGCCGCTGCAGAGGCTTTGCTGCGCATCAGGGATCGCCGGAATGATTTTATTTATTTAGATGTGTAATTTAGATGCTAGCTAGTATTGTCTGCCGGCACCCATAATTGCCCGTTGGATGCATTACCATGCCGGGATCCCGCGATAGGCGCAGCCTCCCGCTCAGCTCCGGTCCTCACTATGGGGAGGACGTCATGTACGATCCTCCCCATAGTGAAGACTGGAGCTGAGCGGAGAGGCTGCGCCTATCGCAGGATCCCGGCATGGTAATGTATCCAGCAGGTGATTGGGGGGATCTGGGAGGTTACGTAGGTGCCAGCAAACAATACTAGCTAGCCTAGTACTAGCTAGTGTCTAGATTACACATTTAAAGCGCGGGGGGGGGGGGGGGGGGCGTCACGGACAATGCAAAACCTCCTGACCATCGTAAGGCCTCTTGCACACTGCACGCTTTCCGATTCAGATTCCGCTTTTTAATCAGTTTTTACATCAGATTCATATTCCGATTTGCAGTGTGCAGGGAGCAAACTGCAAATCAGAATCTGAATCGGATGTAAAAACTGATTAAAAAACAGAATCTGAATCTGAATCGCTTGCAGTGTGCAAGAGGCCTAACGCTCAGGAGGTTATAGTCTATGCCTCCTGCAAAATAAATGCAGGGGTTCCTTGAGATTAAAAAAAAAAAAAATGTTTGCAGGTGTTCCTTGAGATCCAAAACCTATTTGCAGGGTTCCTCCAGGGTAAAAAGGTTGAGAAAGGCTGCCCTAAAGGGAGCACAAGGTGAGAGACATGGAGGCTGCCATATTTATATCCCAACAATACCAGTTGCCTGGCAGCCTTGCTGACCTTTCTGGCTTGTCGTGTCTAAAAATCACACACCTGAAACAAGCATACAAGTAAAAAGGGCGCCAAGAAATTTGGGTGCAGGGTGAAGCCATAAAACAGCTCACCCTGAGGTGGCAAATATCCCAGATGTCTTTATTACTATTCCCCCTCAATGGCGTCATACAGTGGGGGTAAGATGCAATTGTGCCGTTTTTATTGTCCTTTACTCACTGAGCATCACTATAGCTCTAATTCACGTTATGGTCTATGGCGGCATCAAATGTTCTCGGCCACACGACTCCCTTTTTACCTCACTGGCCTGAAACAAGCATGCAGCTAATCTTGTCAGGTTTTTGTCAGAAACACCTGATCTGTTACATACTTGTTTAGGATTTATGGCTAAATGTATTAGAGGCAGAGGATCAGCAGGACATCCAAGCAGTGAGCATTATTTAAAAGGAAAAAAAATATATCCGCCTTCATAGGTCTCTCACTGCGGGTTCACTTTAAGTCTATGGCAGGTGTCAATATGGTAAGCTTAAAGCAGCATCCATAGCCATGAAGTCATGTCAATACAAATGGCAAAATGACTGCAAGAGCAATGTGGATGTTGGGTAATAAAATGAATACTTAGCCTCAAGAAACATGCTGGCATCACATGATCAAGAAGAATGATGTACGGTATTTAACAAGAGGAACAGTAGTAAATATTCTGCAAAGAACAATCTATGGAGACAGCTTGTGGTTCTCATTCCTGCTGTACAGCTGCACATCTCAAGACTTCTCTACTATTCCAGCAGCATGCTGGGATTTGTAGTCCCAAAACCAACTGAGAAATATGGGCTGCCTACTTGCAATCTAGATCAATTTGACCTCTCTTACTGCTTAGGCTGAGAATATCCATACACTGCCCAGAGTGAACTCAGACGTCCATAACTCCTACAGAGTTCCCATACAGTGTTCAGGAAACAAGCCTAGACATTTTCTCTGACCTGGTCACTGCTAAAGCCACACATGTCAAATTTTGATTGGGCAATTTCACCAGTTCCATGTAGTATGAAAACTTACCTGCAGAGTTTGATCAGTGTTCAAAATCTGTTGGTACTCATACTACACGGAGGTGGTAAAATTGGTCAGTCACTGACCAGTGAAAACTGGATGTGTGTACCAGGCAAAAAGCAAACCTTAAAGAAAACCTGTAACAAAGAAAACCTCCCCTGGGGGGTACTCACCTTGGGTGGGGGAAGCCTCCGGATCCTATCGAGGCTTCCCCCGTCCTCCTGTGTCCCACGGCGGTGGCAAAAATCCTCCCGGAGCGCCGGCGATGTAAATATTTACCTTCCCGGCTCCAGCGCAGGGACACAGTATCTGCTCTCCGCTCGGAGATGGGCAGAAATAGCCGATCGCTGTCAGGCCGCTGTACTGCGCAGGTGTAAGTCTCCTGCACAGTAGAGCGGACCCGACGGAGATCGGCTATTTCCACCTATCTCTGTGCGGAGAGCCGCAACAGCGCCCCCGCTGGAGCCAGGAAAGGTAAATAAATCAGCGCTTGTCAGGCTTGTCGAGGGAGGATTCCAGGACTCTTCGGGGGAGCCAGCGCTGGATTGCCTGCAGCTACAGGGGAAGCCTCATTGGGACCCTGAGTCTCGAGGTGAGTACCCCCTGGGGAACTTGTTTTGTTACAGGTTCTCTTTAGCTGAAAAATAAACACACATCATACTTACCTTCCGCGTAGTCTGCTTTTCAATCTCTTTCTCCTCTCCCACATCCTGTTTGTCCACTGTGGAATTTTCTGTGCTCCATTTTAAAATTGCAATGACCCATTAGCAGCTTCCAGGTCTCAACTTCGTTAACCAGTAATATTGCTTGAACCATAAAGAAACGAACATTACCTTGTACATCAGTTGTCCTTTCAGTCATAACTGACAGGAACTGATATAGCGAAAAAGGGACCATTCAGCTTCTCGAGAGACAAGTCTGACTAGATTTAGTCAAAGCTTGAAGAGATCGTTAAAAAAAAATGGTGAGCTTCTGAGAGGAACTGATGTTGAGGTAAGTATGTAATATTCATTTGCAGGTACATCAAGTGTTTATTTTAAACAATTATACTCTGTTCAGGTTCACTTTGAAAAAAAACTTCAAAACAAGTTCTTACCCTGAAGAGAGGGAAGCCTCAAGATCCTATTGAGGTTTCCCTCTCGACGGCAGCCCCACATTACAGAGGGTGGGCCCCCGCAGCTTCACTTCCGCATTAATGGCCGTGGGAGCCGCCCGCTCATGCGCAATAGCACGGAGCTCCGGCTTACTGTGCATGCGGGCTCAGTCGGCTATTGAGCGGCCATGAACAAGTAAGAGGAGCTGTGCGGCCCTGATCTGATTAGCATTGCCTTGTTGCTAATCTTCAGGGGGATAGGGTGGTAGGGCGCTCAGCGACGGGGGACATTACAATACAGAGGAAAGCCTCAATAGGATTCTGGGGCTCTCTTCAGGCAAGTATCTCATTTTGTGTACACTTCAACATATTTATCAGATTCCCCCCTCCCTCCCCCCCCCCCCCCCCCCCCCCCAACATGTTTTATTCACAGTTGTCATACAACTTTTTATATTGCCCATCAGAAAATCACTGCATTTCGCCAATTTTTTATGCCAAAAGTTTGTATGTGTATGGAGGGTGGCCTAGCCATGAGTATATACGGTAGGTACACAAATGCCGGGTTTGATAAAGGGTGGAACAGAATTACACTTTAGAAGGTTTTAGGGTTTTGTTTTTTTTAGATTGCTTAGTACATATTACAAATACTTGTATGTAATGAATAAACTATACAAAACAAATAAAATAGTATTAGTATAGTTCTTTTAATAATGACACAAGACATACGTTTCTACACTCTAAAAAACCACAAGAAAAATGAGAACAAAGCTAGAAAATAAAAGACGTTTATTCACATACAGCCAAAATAATATGCAAAGAAACCAAGGGGAGGGGCAATGGGTTGTGTGACAATCTGATTGGCTGGAGGAGGTTCCAGCACACTGTTGAAGCAGTCCAAAAGTCAAATGATGTCCACGAATGACAATAAAATGTCCAGTCTGGAAGGAGCACAGAAAACTGCTCTACTTGATGTATTTCTCCATGAATTTCTTGTGGAACTCGGATCGGAGGGTATCGTTTACAAATCTCTTGTCCTTTTTCATTTCTTCGACTCCTTTGGCGCAGTTCTTGAATACGACGTCGTCATCCCACCTAGGGGCACAGAGAGAGGTCAGGTGACTAGAGATTAAAGCATGACTTTGGCTAAACACAGCTGAGGTTTGTTCATGTGAGCTGTTCATCTGCTAAACTATTTGTACTTCTGTTCAGTCAGTCTTGTTAGTCACGAAGCTCTGACACCCTAATTTTTTTTTTTAATAAAACGCGCGCATTCCCTGCTAATCCCCGCCCACCGCCCTAGACACCTAACGGCATTAGACGGTTGCAGAGCAGTTAAAGTGCTGGCTTTGATAGTCCCCATATTACTTTGGATAAAATAACTTCTCATCGTGTAAAACCGGAGGATTTATGAAAAATATAATATTGAACTCACAATTTACTGTAGAAACTTGCACAGAGAGTTTTATACACTGACTGTTCCCGATGTGTGGGAAATGGCTACTGGCCATCTCTGTCCTCCGTTCCACTACCGACTGGCACACTCACGATCCACGTGTGTGGGGACATAATGGTCATAGTATCCAGCATTAGAGCCAGAGTGGTGGAGGACGGCCCTAAGTCTCCCAATGCCTGAATAGACCCACATCTGTGGAGTTTTATCACACAGGGTGTGGTGGTAGCATAAGCCTCTGATCGCTTGTGAAGTGGAGTTTGTGTGGATACATCAGAAGCTCTCAAGGATAAATTAGACCTGTACAGCTATATAGGCCACATAGACTATAGTAGTAGTGCATGTGTGGACCATTGCATGGTGTTGAGCAGCCCTATCCTTCTATTGATAGATAAGTGATGGGCTTTCAAGTCTAGACAGACTCAAATTCAGAATTCAAATGAAGTCTAATTACTTCAGGTGTTGGGTGGGGGGGGGGGGGGGGGGTGTGGAATAAGATACCCAGAAGTCTTTCATTACGCATATGAAGCCTAATGAACTGCCGCTGTCCCAAAGACTTCTGGGTAAGTTAACCCCCCATCCCGCAGTCACACCTGAACTCATTAGATTTCATTTGATTTCCGAATTTTAGTCCGTCTGGACTCGAAAGCCAATGGCTGGTTGTCAAAATATATGAAGGAGACAGGGCCGCCATCAGAAATTTCCGGCCCCATACTGTGCAAACCTACTGGGCCCCCCTCACTACCCTTTGCGTCCACAAGGCGAATATCAATCTTTGAAGGCCTGAATACACTAAGGTACATGTGACTGCTTTTCATGCGCTCCCATGGCTGGGAGCATTCTGAATATGCTCAGTTCATTAAGACTGTAACTGCGCTTGTGCAGAACAATCCCAGATACGGGAGCATGATGGAGGAGGCAGGCAGCCTGGAACAGTGCATGAGCAGTGCCCCGCAGCCCCCTGGATTGTGTGGACTTCACAGGAGCAAAGGATGGGACCAGTATTGAGGGAGCTGATTGACTACAGGGGGCTGGAAGGAGCTCCAGGTAAGTAGAAATCCTTTCTCCCATTCATCTCAAAATTACTTTAATCAATAACTGACCAAGTTAACTACTTGATGAGCCACCCGGAACTTCTTATCACATTAATGGGCAGCCCATGTGTAGCACTGTTTGCCGGGCCCCAGATTCACTCGTGCCCCAAATAGAAGTCCCCCTGTTATTCCCTGAAGGCGGCCCTGGAAGGGAGCGACCCAACTGAATCCCTATATTAAGTTGACATTACTGAGCAGCGCAAACCTAGAAAACTGTCATTTTCCTTTGCATCCTACCTTTTCCCCCCTCCTCCTACCTCATCAACCTTTCAGGAAGTTCCTTTGAGTTGCACAGAGCGATGTGAACTGCACGAGTTTCAAACTGCACATGCCCAGTGAAAGAAATCACATAGCGCTTGTAGACATGTGGTAACTTGCGGAGTACGTACAGTTTGGATCTTGCAGCTTGTATTTCAAGCAAACATCTATTTTATTGTTTATGACCTCTTTCGCATCGCTGTGCAAAGTATATTGTCTTGTCACTGACTGGCCCTCAGAAGGGCTCACAATCTAATCCCTACCATAGTCATATGTCCATCATAATGTAAAGCCAAATTTGGGCACTTCACTCTACGTTTTTGGGACATGGGAAGAAACTGAGTGCAGGAACAACTAAAGTGTAGGACATTTTCGAGCCATACTTGGGAGATGAGTTTTACGGTAGCCATACACAGATGGATTTTCTGGCATATTCGATCACTGTGATCTGCCTGCTAACTGCATGTATGTTTACGGATTCCAGATAGTCAACTGTAATCATTATGGCTCTCCACCTTTTCACAAGTGCTTAAAGAGACACTGAAGCGAAAAAAAAGTATATGATTTGTATGTGTAGTACAGCTAAGAAATAAAACATTAGGAGCAGAGACATAAGTCTAATATTGTTTCCAGTACAGGAAGAGTTAAGGATCTCCAGGTATCTATGCAAAAGAGCCACTGAGCTCCACGACTTTCAAAGTCGCAGAGAGCTCTGTCTTCTGAAGCTTGTTATCTGAACGGTCACTGTATTTTCTTTTTTTCTCCAGACGACGGATTAAAAGTTCACTAGCCTGCTCTGTAAAATCATTTAGAATGCTGAGTAATGTGTAAACTGCAAATATTAGAGAATAACGCAATGTTATAAATAACATTATATAACTGAAAATAAAAATGAGAATATTTTCTATGCTACTTAGGCTCTAGTATTTATCCGTACTACACAACCAATTCATCATAATTTTTTTTTTCGCTTTAGTGTCAGCCATTTCAGCCCTCGGGGATTTTTTCACCTTATGCATCAGAGCAATTTTCACCTCCCATTCATTCGCTAACAACTTTATCACTAAACAATTTATTGATCTAGATCTTGTTTTTTCCGCCACTAATTAGGCTTTCTTTGGGTGGTACATTTTGCTAATAATTATTTTTTTATAAATGCATTTTAACAGGATTAATAAGAAAAAATGGAAAAAATGCATTATTTCTCAGTTTTCGTCCATTATAGCTTTAAAATAATCCACGCTACCATAATTAAAACCTATGCATTTTATTTGCCCGTTTGTCTTGGTTAAGACACCATTTAAATTTTGTCCCCATCACAATGTATGGCACCAATATTTCCATCACTATTTACAAGCTTATAATTAAAAAAATGTTCGTAGTATACCCCCTTCAAATGCATATTTAAAAAGTTCAGACCCTTAAAGGACTTCCGAGGCCAAAATTAATAAAATCACACTATACCTTTTTTTTGCAGAATCCACGGAGGACGTCCTGACCGTCCTCCGCTCTGTTCCGCCATCAATGCACGTCTTATTGTTCCCCTACGGCTCGGCCCGACCCACCGAACGGGTCGCATGGATGCCACCTCTAATATGGCCGCCGCCTTGCTCCGCGGCTGCGCAGTACGCTTTGTCGCTAGCGCGACTGCGCAGCCTATTGCCCGCCTCCCGCCGCGTACTAGGTCCCGGCATGCTCCCCAAGCGTACGTCGGGCGGGCGCACACAGGCTGCGCAGTCGCGCTAGCGACAAAGCGTACTGCGCAGCCGCGGAGCAAGGCGGCGGCCATATTAGAGGTGGCATCCATGCGACCCGTTCGGTGGGGTCGGGCCGAGCCGTAGGGGAACAATAAGACGTGCATTGATGGCGGAACAGAGCGGAGGACGGGCAGGACGTCCTCCGTGGATTCTGCAAAAAAAAAGGTATAGTGTGATTTTATTAATTTTGGCCTCGGAAGTCCTTTAAGTAACCATTAATGTTTTTTTTTTTTTACATTAAAAATTAAATTCGGGTAATATTTTGGTGTGGGAAATAAACAGTTAATTTTTTATATTATATGTGTAAATTGTAATGTAAAAAATATGTAGATGTAGTTTTACTATTTGGCCACCTTGAGTTTATTTTTTCTCCTTGTGCTTCTCGATCACCGGAAGCACAAGGAGGACAGGGAAACTTTTTTTTTTGCAGAAAGACTGAAGCCTCTAGAAAGAGCGCTTTGGTTTTTCTGCTGGGGACACGGATCGTTCACTGATCCCAGGGCTACCGGCGGACAGCACTGGGGGGCGCCGAAGCGCGGCACCGCAACAGAGCAGCCGCCTGGACCTGAGGATCACATTTGGGCGGCAGAAATGGTTTTTAAAATGTTGATCTAGAAAAAGCATACTGAAGCTAAAAATCTTGCCTTGAAATTTGGATCAGCAGTTCAGCCTCTTTCAGACTGAGGTTGAACAGCGAACCTACCAATTTTTACAAAGTTTAGAAAATGTGGCAAAATTGAGCATTACATTTCTGATACACAAGCTAAGCAAGCTCAGATCATATGTGCCATGAATTCTAAGAATATGCAAAAAGCTGAACTGAGGGGTTGGCTCATTTCTCACCAATAGGTGGAATTGCACTTTGACATAGAGACAAACATTGTGATATTTACCTCCGTTTTACTTTAAAGATGGCCTGAGCCTGTGCAGGGCCCGTGAGGTTAAGCAGGGGGTTACCACTCAAAATATTCTCCATTCGAATCCGCTCTTCTTCCGCTTTCTGTTCTAGTTCCTTTAAGTAATCACATAGAGGTTAGCAGCCATCTTACAGTACAAGTGAACATAGACTTCTCACAGATAAGATGCTGCCCCCCAGAGGCTCCTTCAGCTTACTGCACACACGTGAGGATGGTCAGGACTGCAGTCATGGACTGACTACTCCCTGGGCAGCACAACAGATGGATATTTCTCTACCGGGAAGTACTCTGGGGTCGGATACACATGCAGTAACTGATCTTTCAAAGTGGCGTTTCCCACTTCCTCCAACACAACAAAAATACCTAAATGACGGTATATGCACTAAAGATCAGAATCAATTTATTTTCGCCAAGTAAGTTTGCACATACAAGGAATTTGTCTTGGCAGTTGCTTAACAAACACAAACAAAAACAATACAAGGACAGACAGTGTGTATATTACAAGTTAAGGACATTATAAGTATAGTGGCAGTAAGCAATGTGAGAATTGTTCATTTTCAGTTCTGTGCTGATTACTTTCAGTCCTAGCAGCTCTAACGTGGTTCAGCATTAAGTATGGCTACCGCTTGAGGAAAAAAGCTGTTCCTGTGTCTAGAGGTTTTGGTAGCGATTGACCGGAATCTTACTCCTGAAGGCATGCGCTGGAAGATGGAGTGAGCTGGGTGAGAGGGGTCAGAGGCAATTTTGGTTGTTCTCTTTCTGCACCTGCTAGCGTAAAGATCCTGCAGGGAAGGTAAGCTACAGCCAATTATCCTTTCCGCTGATCGGATGATGCGCTGCAGCCTCCCCTTTCTAATGCTGAGCAGGAGCCGAACCATACAGTCATAGATGATGTTATGGTGGATTCGATGATTGCAGTGTAGAAGAACTGCACCATTAGATTTTGAGGTAGGCCAAACTTTTTCAGCTGCCGTAGATGGTACACCCTCTGTTGCACTTTCTTGACAATAGTGGCAGTGTTGTTGTCCCATTTTAGGTTGTGTGAGATCGTGGACCCAAGAAACTTGAATGACTCTACTTGGGTTATTGTGGATCCATTTATGGTTAAGGGGAGGTGCTGGGGGGGGGGGGGGAGATCTCCTAAAGTCTATTATCATCTCCATGGTTTTGAGAGCATTTAGTTCCAAGTTGTTGTTGCTGCACTAGGAAGAAAGCTGTCCCACCACATGCCTGTAGGACCTGAACTATTTGCACAGGACACATAGAAAACACAGAACAATCCACCCGGTGTGTATTTAGAGAGAAGGACCTGTCTAATTCCCCCCTCCTCTGAGACTAATCACAAGTGTATGCTTGGAAGAACAAAGAGAAATCGAGAGCCCAATATGGTGTAGTATTGTTAAGTTGGTTGTGGATTAAAGCAAGATATTTAGATATACTCACAAACATGGGTTACCCATAGGCAACCACTTCAAGTGCAGGTGGGGAGTATTAGAACCTGACCCCACTCAGGTTTTTAAGATGTCGCTCTCTGTAGATAGGAAAAGGGGTAACACCTCTGCACCGAGGGTGGAATCAAGATTTCAGCAAGGCTTGGTGTACAGAGGCGTATAAATGAAGAAGTGAGCGCCTCTCTTCACAGGAGGTGCTCACTTCTGCATTTAGACCCATTGAGTTATACTCCTGTTTGCCTGATGAAGCGGGACCACATCTGCGAAACGCGTTGCACTAAGTGGAGTTAAATAAAAACATTTTTGTATTGATATATTGTGACTCAATTGCGTTTTATATTTTCGAGGGAGGTAAGTCCACCTGAACATCCCCCTCTTTTAGACGGTTTTTAAACGTTTTTATTCTACTCTGGCGCCTCTGTACACCAAGCCTTGCTGTAATCACAAGTGTAATTTGAGCTCTCAGCTGTGTCAGCCCCAGAATTCGTCAGCCACAGCCAATATGTAAACACAGGATGTTAACCCTTTCTGCTTCCATGAAACCAGGAAGTAGACACTGCAGATTTATTGCAGGTGTTCTGTAAGATTTAACAAAAAAATGTTTTTCTTTAAAGATTTTTATGATGTTTCTGAAAAAGGAAGTTCTGAGTTCAGGTCCGCTGTAAAAAGGAACTGTAACCAAGGACTGAACTTCATCCAAATCAGTAGCCGATACCCCCTTTCCCATGAGAAATCTTTTCCTTTTTTCAGACAGATCATCAGAAGGCTCTGTGTGGCTGATATTGAGGTGGAACCCCTCCTACAGTGTGATGTCCGCACCTAGGTACTGATATCACACTGTGGGAGCCTTGATGCATTGTGGGAAATAACAGGTGTTTCCAACTGCCAAAAAAAGTAGCATCTCCTACAACAGAGATCACCTGACACCACTAGTGATACATTTCAAAATGTAAACCAGAGAGAGGAAAGATTTTACAATGGGCAACTAATGACTTAATCATTTATCAATTATTATTGTAAAAATTAAATCACTTTTATTCATTACATTATTTTCGCTGCAGTTGCTCTTTAACCAGGTTTTATTCAGTAAAAGGTAACCAAAATATACTAGGATCTTAACCTTCTTTAAAACAAATCTTGATCAATAGGAACATGAAGGTATTGAAGCTATTTTAAGGGGTACATACCGAATAAGGTTGAGAAACACTGATTTAGAGCATCCTGATGTTCTTCATACATATCCCGAGGTGGATTACAAGGGTGAAAACGGGAAATTTCACAAAATCTAATAGTTTGTCTACAGAGAGTTGAAGAAAGCCATGAATCACCAGCGTGTGACGCTGTTACAAAGGCATTGCTATGAATGTCAGAGGAATGTGTAACTGAATGCTTGGAGGACAGTTCCTCTCTGGAGAGTAGGATGCTGGCATTAGATACAGCAGCTGCGTGTGTTAAGCAGGCCATACACTGGCTCGATTCCCGGCCGTTTCGACAGCAGATTCGATCCTGGGATCGAATCTGCTGCCAATCGTTCGCGTTAAACGCAGCCGCCGATCCGATTCCCTCCCGGAATCGGATCGGTCCGTCGATCGCGCCGTGCGGGAAATTACCCTCGATCGCCCGCCGGTAAAGTGCGCGTCGCTAGCGGCGGCCGATCCGATCAGGTATACATTACCTGAGGCTGGCTCCCGGGCGTCTTCTCCGTGCTGCACGGCTCTGTTCCGGCTCCATCCATCCCGGCGCTCCCTGTGTCACTGCAGTGACCAGGAAGTTCTAATAGAGGGCGCTCTATTTGAACTTCCTGGTCACGGAGTAACACAGGAAGCGCCGTAATGGATCCGGAACAGAGCCGTGCAATGCGGAGAAGATGCCCGGGAGCCAGCGTCAGGTAATGTATACTGGGGGGGGGGGGGGGGACAGGCGGCAGGAGCAGCTCAGCAGATGGTGAATCGGTTTCAGGCTGAAATCGATTCACAATCTGTTTGCAGTAAAGGCAGCCATACGATCCCTCTCTGATCAGATTCGATCAGATAGGGATCTGTAAGCTGGTCGATCTAATGGCACATCGACCAGTGTATGGCTACCTTTAGACAAAGCAGTCACTCCCGCACAATGGATGCCTGCTGCTCAAGGTGCCCTCTGTGTAATTAAATAAAGCTTTACAGTCCCGGAAAGGAGACAATACTTCACTGCTAGTCCAATAATGCTTTTCAATTCTATTTCAAGTATTACTTTTATGCATAAGTCAGCAGACAGACCATTTTCAAAGCCTTGCACAGACCTTGGATAAACAGTCCTCCAAACAATGCTTTATGATCACATTGGGTGACATTTTAATGTCTGCACAAGTGTCCCCCGTCCTCCGCAGCCCATGAGACATGTTGAGATTTGTTTTTTTTTTTGTTTTGTTTTTTTAGGGGCTGATTGTGTACTCCACCCAAAAGTGAGAGCGCTGCTACACTCCATCGTTCGCCATAAAATAATGCACACTTCTCTGGGGGGGATGGGGGCTTTCCACGCTCACAGCTCTTAGGCTTCTTGCACACTACATGCAATTATGATTTTTTATATGATCCAATTTTTAATTCCGATTTTAAAAACGTAGCAGCATGCAGTACTTTTTTTTTTTTTAAATCGGAATCAAAAATCAAATTCTATAAAAAAAAAAAAAAAAGTCGCATGTAGGGAGCAAAAGGCCTTAGGGCAGGTATGTCAAACCGGTCCTATGAGGGCCGAAAGCCTCACACATTTTTGATACAGCTCAAATGAATGGATGGGTCTGAATCAGGAAAGGTGTGTCCATCAGGTAGAACACATTCCTTTCTTTCTCAGTCCATCCTAAACACTGGCATGGATCTGGCCCTCCAGGCCTGGAGTTCGGCACGTGTGCCTTAGGGCTAGTTCTTCTGGGCTCTTCCTAGCGACCGCGTTCGTGTCTGCAATTGCAATTTGGCGGGTGAAATCTTGCGATTTGCACTTGTGATTCCCGTTTAATAGAACGAGAATCACAGAGCAATCGCCCCCAAAACATTGCATGCAGCACATTTGTGATTGATCGCAATCGCAAACACTGCAGTGTGAATGTATCCATGGGGATTCATTAGCAGCAGCAAAGCACTGAAAAAGCGCCCAGTGTGAAGTAGCCCTTACAACTGCTGTGACTGGCACATATTTTGAGCTGAAGAAGCCGCTATAGGCTGTGAAACACTGTTTCCCTGTGCTATTAACTGACTTCACAATAAAAATATGAAAAATCAACATGGAGCGGAGCTGCGGCGAGGGCAGAGGATGGCTGCCAGGGGCTGGAGGAAACCGCAGGTAAGTGGATTTTTTTTATTTTTAGTGTTCTCGGATGTGTCCGAGCAAAAACATAGTCCATGAGCCAGGATATACAGAGAAGCTAGCATGAGCAAAACGGCAGTGCACAAAAGTCCAATTGTTAGTCAAAATTGACTAACCTAGCCCCTCTCCCCGCCGCACCTCTCACCCTCCCCATACCCACGAACATTCTCGCCCCAATCTCATTCCCATCCGCCCCATACTCAGACAATCTCTCCCTCTATCTGGCGCTCTCTGGAATGCCAGATCTATCCGCAACAAGCTTACAACTATCCATGACCTCTTTATCTCAAAAACCCTCACCTTTCTTGCGCTTACTGAGACCTGGCTCACCCCCTCTGACCTGCCTGCAGCTGCAGCCCTATCCTACGGGGGTCTACACCTCAGCCATACCCCAAGACCAGATAACAGGCCTGGGGGAGGGGTGGGCCTACTCCTCTCCCCATCCTTCACCTTCCGTGTCCTTACCCCTCCCCCTTCTCTTTACTTTACCTCCTTTGAGGCCCATGTTATCCGCCTCTACCATCCTCTCCCAGCCATTATTGCAGTCCTATACCGCCCCCCCCCCTCCAGTACTTCCTAGAAAACCTTGCCTCCTGGCTCCCACACATCCTGTCCTCTGACCTCCCAACAATCATCCTCGGAGACTTTAACATTCCAATTGATGAGCCTACCACCTCTGCTGCCACTCAGCTTCTCTCGCTCACCAGCTCCCTTGGCCTCACTCAGCATACTAACGCCACAACCCACAGTGCTGGTAATACCTTGGACCTAATTTTCTCCAAAGCCATCGCACTTACCACCCTGGACATTACACCATTCCCCATCTCCGACCACCACCTCATCACCTTCACCCTCACTCCATCCAGCACCCCCTGTCCCCCTCCCCAAACTGGACGTTGGCAGAGAGATCTGCGCAACCTTGACCCCAATGTACTAGCCACACCCCTCCAGTCTCTCTCCTCCTCCCTCCCCAGCCTAACCTGCCCCAACGAAGCGGCAGCTCAATACAACAGTAACCTCTCTGCAGCCTTAGACCATGCGGCTCCCCTTACCTTTGGTACCAACAGTCGCCCCAACCCCCAACCTTGGCACACTGCCCTCACAAGAAAACTACAAAATGAGACACGAGCTGCAGAACGCAAATGGAGGAAATCCCGCAACAACAATGATTTCCTGGGATACAAAACCAAGTTGCAGACGTACCATGCTGCCCTCGCTGATAGTAAACAGATATACTTCACTCACTTGATCGCTACCCAAGCCTCCAACCCACGTCGTCTTTTTGCCACCTTCAATGCCCTACTTAACCCCACACCTCCCCCCCCAACCTCCACCCTCTCAGCCACTGACCTATCAAATTACTTTATCAACAAAATTACAACCATCCGGAGAGATATTTCTCTCCTCCACTCTATCGCCCCCGCCTCCCCACCACATCCGACTCCTTCCTCTTTCTCCTCCCTTACCTCCTTCAATCCTGTCACGGTGGAGGAAGTCAACCAGCTGCTGGCAACTTCACCTGCCACTTCCTGCCCCCTAGATCCGGTCCCATCTGATTCTCTGCGCCCACATTTTTCTGATCTGGCCCCTGTCCTCACCCATCTGTTCAACCTCTCCTTCTCCACCGGCATCTTCCCCTCCGTATTCAAACAGGCCACTGTGCTTCCCCTACTGAAGAAATCTTCACTTGACCCTGCTCTGCCATCCAACTACTGCCCAATCTCTCTCCTCCCTTTTGCCTCAAAAATTCTTGAACGCCTGGCCCACCAACGCCTGACCAACTTCCTTAACTTCAACTCCCTTCTCGATCCCCTGCAATCTGGTTTTCGCACAGCCCATTCTACAGAAACCGACCTCACCAAAGTGGTAAATGACCTCGCCCTTGCCAAAGCCGAAGGTAAATACTCCATCCTGCTCCTCCTGGACCTCTCCTGTCGACCACTCCCTCCTCCTCCACTCCCTGCAGCTAATGGGCATTCAGGACCTAGCCTTAGCCTGGATCTCCTCCTACCTCTCCAACCGCTCCTTTACAACATTTTTCAATGGCTCCTCATCCACTCCTACACCCCTCAGTTGGTGTTCCTCAAGGTTCCGTCCTAGGACCCCTACTGTTCTCACTCTATACTGCCTCAATTGGCAAAATCATCTCCTCCATGGGCTTCAATTACCACCTGTATGCCGACGACACCCAGATATATCTCCACACCCCAGACCTCTCCTCCTCTACCATGGACAAAGTCTCTGCCTGCCTCACATCCATTTCCTCCTGGATGGCTGCCAGGTACCTGAAGCTTAATTTGGACAAGACTGAGCTGCACAGCTGCACCCCTCCCAGATCTGCATGTCACTATTGAAAATACTATAATCCACCCTACCTCCCAAGCCCGCTGTCTAGGCGTTACTCTGGACTCTGAACTTTCCTTTACAGCCCACATCCAAGGTATTGCCAGATCCTGCAACTTCCACCTCCGCAACATCTCCAAGATCCGCTCCTACCTGTCCCCTGACACCACTAAACTCCTCATCCACGCCCTTGTCATCTCCCGCCTAGACTACTGCAATTCTCTTTTATCTGGCCTCCCCTCTAACCGTACTGACCCACTTAAATTGGTAATGAATGCGGCAGCCAGACTGATACATTCTTCTCACCGCAGCGCCTCTACAACTCCGCTCTGTAAAGCACTACACTGGCTCCCCATCAGCTTTAGGATCAATTTCAAAATCCTGTGCTTTGCCTACAAATCAGTGCACAAGACCTGCCCAACCTACATCTCTGATCTGGTCCACAGGCACATACCAGCCCGCCCCCTCCGATCCTCCAATGACCTGCGCCTAGTCGCACCACGCATAACTCAGTCACACGCACGACTGCAGGACTTCACCAGGGCCGCCCCTACTCTCTGGAACTCTCTCCCACCAGCTGTCAGACTCGCCCCCACCTTTAATTCCTTCAAACAAGCTCTCAAGACTCACCTCTTAACGCTCGCATACCCCCCTACACCAGCACCATAATATGTTCTGTTAGACCTCCTCTCAAAAGACGCACCTATTGTCTCCACCCCACCCTTTAGATTGTAAGCCTCCGGCAGGGCCCACCTCCCTAACGTATCCAGCTTGATTATGCAATCTTACTCGCAACCACCCCTCTTGTAGACTCGAACAGTCTCTATTTTGACCTATGACACTGTATTGTTATCAAATCATTTGCATGATCTTGTTTTGTTGTGAGTTTCCGTATGTTCTACCTGTATGTTAACCCATTTATCTATTGTGCAGCGCTGCGTAAGATGTTGGCGCTTTATAAATACAATAAATAATAATAATAATAATAACCAGCTAATGCATAGTTCCAACAGCACTGACAGCGCTGTTTCGGTAAATAGTACTTTTTTCAAAGGGTATTGGGTCTTTTCTCCGGCTGCTGCTGAAACAGCGCTTTCAGGGCTATTGTACATTACTGTATTTGCCTACTGTATATACCTATATGCTGCATCTAAGATCATTGTTGTAGCCACTGTTTGATTTTTGTCTTGTGCTTTGTACTACAAACATTTTGGATCTATATGTTTACTGCAAGCTATTTACAATATATTTTGATTGCAAACAGACATTGGTGTGCTGGCCCATTTCTCTACTTGGTATGGTAGGACCTTTGTTGGTCCGTCTTTATGACCACACACCCGTTTATGCCATTGTCTTTGCTCCTTAAAGTGGATCCAAGATGAAAACCGAACTATAACAAGTAACGTGTGTGTGTGTGTGTGTGTGTGTGTGTGTGTGTGTGTGTGTGTTTTTCTAAAGTTTAGATAGTTTACGCAGCATATCTAGCTGCAAACAGCTTCACCAATTTATGATTTCTTCCTGTGATACAATGACAGCAGCCATGTTCTGTTTGTAAACATTACACACAGGCAAGCTTATCTGCATCTTCAGCTTAGCCTGTGAAAAAAAAACGCATCCTCCCTCCTCCTCCCCTCTGCCTCTGAAATTTCTGGCTAGTAATACCTCCGCCTCCTCCTGCCCAGACTGAGCTCCCATGAGCCCTTGCTACTGTCAGAAAATGCCAAGGCCCTCTGAAAAGCTGTGGGCAAGGCTTGTTTAGTTTATAGGGAATTAGAGTATTAAAACAAAAAAAAGTATTTGGCTTGAGGAATGCCCTATAAACAATAGGAAAGGAACACAATTATGCAATGAGTAAAAGCTCATCTCGGATCCACTTTAAGTTCATAGGTGTGCAGACCACTTTGTAATTAAAGGGATACTTAAGTGAAGGAGAAAAAATGAGTTTAAACTCACCTGGGGCTTTCCTCAGCCCCCTGCAGCCGATCGGTGCCCTCGCAGCCCCGCTCTGATGCTCCTGGACCCGCCGGCGGCGACTTCCGGTTTCGCCGTCACCGGCCGACAGGCATGGAAACGCGAGTGATTCTCCGCGTTCCCAGCCTGTATATCACCCCCTATGCCAGGTGGCCGCAATAGCAGCATAGGGGGCGATATACAGGCTGGGAACGCGGAGAATCACTCGCGTTCCCATGCCTGTCGGCCGGTGACGGCGAAACCGGAAGTCGCCGCCGGCGGGTCCAGGAGCATCAGCGCGGGGCTGCAAGGGCACCGATCGGCTGCAGGGGGCTGAGGAAAGCCCCAGGTGAGTTAAACTCATTTTTCCTCCTTCACTTAAGTATCCCTTTAAAGTGAACTCACTGCCCAGGAAAACTACTCCTGAAAGCACATTCACTTAGCCAATAAGGTACAGCTTATAGTTAGGGGTCCGTCTACCTCAATCCTTTCTAACCGGCCGCACTATACCAAGCCATTGATTTACAGACTGTTTATTAAACCTTTTTTCTTGTTTTTATTGTTTTTGTTCCTGTTGTATTTGCAAAGAAGAGTTTATACTGCGGGTTCCTGGGGTAGCAAATCAGATCCATTGTAAAGTACGGAGCGATTGTCAATCCATGCAGAGCGATGTGACGCAGTTTACGATTATTATCGGATGCAACATGATAGGATTTAGGCCCGGTTCACATTAGCGGTGGCCGTCCGGAATCGCCGTGCCGGAGCCGCACCGCTTGCAGAACGGACGGAACGGACGCACGGCATAGCAATGAAAGCCTATGCGTCCGTTCACATGCGTCCGTTCTGCCGGACCGGAGCCGGGCCGGATCCGGACTCCGGCCTCCGTTCCAACATGCGCTATTTTTTGATCCGGCTCCTCCGGCAGCCGTATCCGGGGCGGAGCCGGACTGCACCATCCGGCCAATACAAACCAATGGGAACCGGAGAGCGCACAACACACTGGCTGAGAAATCCGGATGTTCTACCCCACTTCCTATGCGGATTGTTGCGGCGATATTGGATGGGGACACGTGGGCAAGCATTTTGGAGTGGAGCAGCACAGCTGGATCCGGATCCGGAGATGTTGGCAGCATGTCGCAGGTGGAGGTGAGTGCTAAACAGCAGAGGGCCTGATTCCACAGGTCCCCCTTCTGCTGACCTCCCAGACCCCAACATTTTTTTTGTTTTTTACGTTACTTTTGCCAAACGGATCCGGATCGCATCCTGATGAACACCTGATGCAACCTGACCGGATCCGGATCAGAACCGTACGGTTCCGATCCGGATCCGGTCCGGATCCGGTCAGGTCATCCGGTCCGTTTGGCAAACAACCGCAAGTGTGAACGGGGCCTTACTGGAAGCTTACTCAGAGTTACAATATTTACAGTGTGTTTTGCATTGCTGTAAGTTCTGATTGTTACAATCTCTCAATCAAAATAGAAAAGGTTTTGCCAAAGTAGGCAGTTCTTCTCATCTCTTCTACTATGATGGCTAACACAATAATGCACACTGCGAAGAGCATTCTTTGGTATACAGGCAGTCCCTGGGCTATGAAAGAGATAGCGACTGTAGGTTTGTTCTTAAAGCAGTAGGATCAGCCATACTATGCCAGGGAAAAAAACACATATATAAGTAGATAAATACTTGAGCTACTTACATAACACATGTATTATACTGTCCACGTTTTGATTTCAGTGAATGTTATATAGTAAATGATGAGAATTCTGTTAGTGGTGGGGGCCATGTCTTTTGCCCACAGTTAAGGCTAACTCGTGATGTCATTTCTGCCCTTTACTTTTTTTCTTGTCTCCTCCAATCGCTGAGTCGCCTCAGCCTTGCTTGTAAACACAAGTGAGTAGGGGATTAGGTTTCAGATAAGAAGCTGGCAGGGAAATAAAGGGAAGAGGAGGAATAGATTATAGATAAAAAAGAACCCCCAGCATGCAATTCTTTGGCAACGACTACTAAAGGGCCAGTGTTCCTTAAGTATGTGATAACTCCAAATCATAACAGCAGAAAAAGTTTTGAAAGTTTTGAATGCAGGCTTAGCATCTTTATCCCTTAATATACTCAGACCAGTTGCTGTTGAAATTTGATTTTTATGGTGACAATACCGCTTTAAAGAACACAGGAGGTGAAGAAATAAATCTCTCTTTACTTACCTGGGGCTTCTTCCGGCCTCTAGATGTCACGTGTCCCTTCCCACAGCTGCAGTTTTCTCCTGGGTCCTGCTGGCAGCCTCTGCAGTATTGCATACTCACAATGGGTTGGTGTCTTCTGTGCATGCGTGCACCACAGTCACCAGGAGTGTGCCCACATAATATTGCGCAGGTGCAGCAACTCGGAGGAAGACGTTTATTTGGGGTCCGGTCCCGAATTACCCTTGCGTGGGGTGCGCAATATAGCATTAGTGTTATAACAGTGCCCATGTGCGGAAACCACTTGCTTTGCCTTTTTCTTACCCCAAAAAGTTGGGAGATATGTGACAATGCCATACAAAAATGTAACAAACACTACAATGACTAAAACACTACTAGAGAGCAACAAGTCAGGTCATAATGACGACGACATTCACTGAACACTGTAAACACAGGAGGAAAAAACACAGGAATGCTGCCCCTGCTGGCAGTCTCACCATTCAGTAGCAATAATGAGACATATGTGGACGGTAATGAATGATGTGTGAGGTGGAGCAGCGACAAGCCGTGACTGGTGCATGGTTACCCCTGACAACAGAGCATTGCTGCGCATACGGTGAGCTATTGTCATAGAAACACAGATTCTAAGCAGCAGATCACATGCTCCTAGGCTGAACTCACAGATACTTCTCATACAGAATGGAAGCATCCATATTGCTATAAACCATGAAATCATATAGAATAGGAGCACCAGAACCCATCATTCCAGAAACTCCTCCTTACCTTGCGAGCTTGTTCCTCTGCCCGTTCCTTCTTAATCTTCTCCAGTTCAGCCAGAAGGGCGGCAGTATCATCATCGCTGTCTGCGTCAGAGTCGTCATCTTCCTCTTCCTAATGAGCAATATCAAAATACATTAGTAGCTCTTAGCTGAGATTCTACAGAACACCATAGATAGCTGGAAGCAGCATGCGGAGGTGACCCTTGTCCAAAATAGCCTCAGAACCACCAGTGTTCAGCTGCCAACAGGAGAAGCTTCTCCATCACTCACTGCAGTAATAGCAGTATTGTACCATGTTAGCTAATAAATGGTATCCTGATTTGAAACTCCCTGCTTTTACAGATGGAAAACCTGTAACAACCCCCCCTCCCCCCACATTTACCTCTGGATCCTAATGAGGCATCCCCTGTCCCTCAGTTGCAGCGCTGGCAGCCCCCTAACAGTGGACATGGAGATAGTTACCTTCCCCGGCTCCAGTGCAGTAGCGGCTTTCCGATCGGGCTCAGGCAGACACAGCTGAGTCTGACTGGGTCCGCTCTACTGCACCTGCGCTAGAGTCAGGTAAGGTAAATATTGCAGGTGCTACTGGAAGCGGTTAAAGGACACACGAGGCCAAAAAAAGAAATGTAGTTTTACTTACCTAAGGCTTCTTCCAGCCCCTAGAAGCCATTTGAGTCCCGCGGCACAGCTCTGGTCTTCTCTGGGGTCCTGCATGGCAGCCTGTAAGGATCGCCGACCCCTGATGGATTGATGCCTTCTGTGAATGTGCTATTGGGAGCGGGGCAATACACGCCCAGTGAAGTGGGCACGCTCTCGCACAGGGCGGGTGCACAAAGCCACCAATCCATTAAGGGTCGGCGATCCTTACAGGCTGCCAGTGGATCCTGGAGAAGACCGGAGCTGTGTCAAGGGACCCAAATGACGTCTAGGGGCCCTAGGTAAGTTAAACCACATTTCTTTTTTAGCCTCACATGTTCTTTAACCGCTTCCGGACCTTGATGATTGAAATCTACGTCCTGTTTTGATCCAGTTTTTTCTGCCAGGGCGTAGATTTCAATCATCCCACCGCACATGTTGCTCTCTCCCTGCCGCAGATCACTTGCCCTGCCATCTATATAACGGCAGAGCTGTGTGAGCCGGTCAGGAGCCAATTAAGCAAGTAAGTGTTATTTTACCTGAGGATTGCCTAGGGTTCACTTTAAGAGAAAAAGAGCAACCCTTCTTCTGTTCCTGTATGCTGGCAAGATGTTAAAGCTCTCTGCTTATTTACATTTGAACATCAGAAGGAGGTGCAGAGACTTTTTTTGCAAATATCAATAAATGTCATTCAGATGCCTTTATTACAGCAGGACAGCAGAAGTGTCTCATTGTAGTAACTGAGGACATTCTACAAACTTCACAAGAAAATCCAATAAAGCAGTAATGTCTAATAATAAGAAAACCATGTGAATAAAGCCCGACCGCAGTTAAAATCCTATTCAGGGTTTTTACTTTTATCAGTGTCCCTGATGACCAGTAGAAAAAAGGAAAATCGTACTTGGCTACGGAAGTGGGTAAAACTCAGAGACTGCATGAAAACACATGTAGAATACGTGTAAAAGCTTACTGTCAGGGTTTTACTTAGGGACTCTCTTTACTCTGACAGCATTACCTCAAAATTCAAACCCGTGATGTCACAGGAAGTAAGCAGATTTTTAGCAAATGGGGCAACACACAAAAGTGAAAAAAAAAAACCACACGTGTGGAGGTTCTAACTACTTCTAATATTTCTATAGCACTTTTCTCCCATAAAGAATCAAAGTGTAGAAGTACAGTGGGATGCGAAAGTTTGGGCAACCTTGTTAATCATCATGATTTTCCTGTGTAAATCGTTGGTTGTTAGGATAAAAAAAAAATGTCAGTTACATATATCATGTAGGAGACACACACAGTGATATTTGAGAAGTGAAACGAAGTTTATTGGATTTACAGAAAGTGAGCAATAATTGTTTAAACAAAATTAGGCAGGTGCATACATTTGGGCACCACAAAAAAATAAATGAAATCAATATTTAGTAGATCCTCCTTTTGTAGAAATTACAGCCTCTAAACGCTTCCTGTAGGTTCCAATGAGAGTCTGGATTCTGGTTGAAGGTATTTTGGACCATTCCTCTTTACAAAACATCTCTAGTTCATTCAGGTTTGATGGCTTCTGAGCATGGACAGCTCTCTTTAACTCACACCACAGATTTTCAATTATATTCAGGTCTGGGGACTGAGATGGCCATTCCAGAACGTTGTACTTATTCCTCTGCATGAATGCCTTACTGGATTTTGAGCAGTGTTTAGGGTCGTCTTGTTAAAAGATCCAGCCCCGGCGCAGCTTCAGCTTTGTCACTGATTCCTGAACATTGGTCTTCAGAATTTGCTGATTCTGAGTGGAATCCATGCGTCCCTCAACTCTGACAAGATTCCCAGTCCCTGCACTGGCCACACAGCCCCACAGCATGATGGAACCACTACCATATTTTACAGTAGATAGCAGGTGTTTTTCTTGGATTGCTGTGTTTTTTCCTCCATGCATAACGCCCCTTGTTATGCCCAAATAACTCAGTTTTAGTTTCATCAGTCCACAGCACCTTATTCCAAAATGAAGCTGGCTTGTCCAAATGTGCTTTGGCATACCTCAAGCAGCTTGGTTTGTGCTGTGGGCGGAGAAAAGGCTTCCTCTGCATCACTCTCGCATACAGCATCTCCTTGTGTAAAGTGAGCCGAATGGTTGAACGATGCACAGTGACTACATCTGCAGCAAGATGATGTTGTAGGTCTTTGGTGCTGGTCTGTGGGTTGACTGACCGTTCTCACCATTCATCGCTTCTGTCTATGCAAGATTTTTCTTGGTCTGCCACTTCGAGCCTTAACTTGAACTGAGCCTGTGGTCTTCCATTTCCTCAATACGTTCCTAAATGTGGAAACAGACAGCTGAAATCTCTGATACAGCTTTCTGTATTCTTCCCCTAAACCATGATGCTGAACAATCTTTGTCTTCAGGTAATTTGAGAGTTGTTTTGAAACCCCCATGTTGCTGCTCTTCAGATCAATTAAAAGGAGTTAAACTTACAATTGACCCCTTAAATACTCTCTCACATTTGGATTCACCTGTGTATGTAGGTCAGGGGTCACTGAGCTTACCAAGCCAATTTGAGTTCCAATAATTAGTTCTAAAGGTTTTGGAATCAATAAAATGACAACAGTGCCCAAATTTATGCACCTTCCTAATTTTGTTTAAACAATTATTGCACACTTTCTGTAAATCCAATAAACTTAATTTCACTTCTCAAATATCACTGTGTGTGTCTCCTATATGATATATTTAACTGACATTTTTTATCGTAACAACCAACGATTTATACAGGAAAATCATGATGATTAGCAAGGTTGCCCAAACTTTCGCATCCCACTGTAGTTGAAGTGGGTAGTAGTGGATAAGAATGGCTGCAGTTTACAGTTTCCCATTTAAAATGAATGGCTGATATTTGATTGTTTTATGCTCTGCCCACTTTCCCTGAAATTTCAACCTCAGTCACCAAGTGCCCAACTGTGCCAAGTTTGTGAAAATCAATAGGTGAATTTTGATTGGCTGTTGTAGGCTCCACCCACTTTCCTGAATCTTAATCTCACTCACCCAGTGACCAAGTGTGCCAAGTTTGAGAACCCTGCTATAAGCAGTGTAAGAATGGCTGCAGTTTACATTTTCCCATTTAAAATGAATGGCTGAAATTTAATTGGCTGTCTAATGCTCCACCCACTTTTCCTGGATTTGTAACCCCGGTCACCAAGTGGCCAAGTGTGGGGACTCTGGCTTGATTACTGTGAGAATGGCAGCCTTTTCCATTTTTTCCATTGACATGAATGGGTGAAATCTGATTTGCTGTTTGTAGCTCCGCCCAGGTGTGCAGGGGGGACGCGAGACCCCCAGAACATATCATCCCAGGTAGTAAGGGATCTGTGTACCAAGTTTCGTTCAAATCGGTCAAGTCCTTTTCAAGTAATGATAGATTGATAGATAGATGTTAAAGGGACTCCGAGCAGTGCGGAAACTATGGAAAGATGCATATCATTTTAAAGCTCTCTTTCTCCTCTTTCCAATGATATATAAACCACTGCCCTACGCCTTTTAGTTTTCGTGATTTTCGCGATTAAAATTGCCGCGGCCGCGATTTCAATCGCGAAAATAGAGAAAACTAAAAGGCGTAGAGCGACGATTTAGGGGTCGTCAGAAAGAGGAGAAAGAGAGCTTTAAAATGATATCCATCTTTCCATAGTTACATTGTATTACACAGGGCGACTTTTTCTGCTGAATGGAGCTGCTGACTTTGAGAAAAAGTCGCCCTGTGTAATACAACGTAACTATGGAAAGATGGATATTTTAAAGCTCTCTTTCTCCTCTTTCTGACGACCCCTAAATCGTCGCTCTACGTCTTTTAGTTTTCTTTACTTTCGCGATTGAAATCGCGGCCGCGGCAATTTCAATCGCGAAAATCGCGAAAACTAAAAGGCGTAGGGCGGCGGTTTATATATCATTGGAAAGAGGAGAAAGAGAGCTTTAAAATGATATGCATCTTTCCATAGTTTCCGTACTGCTCGAAGTCCCTTTAAGCATTGGATCAGGCTTGTTTACATGGAATTTCAAAATACAAAATGATCAAAGTGACAGAGCTAAACCTTACATCTGTGAGGGGATCATCTGCATCCAGGTTAGCTGCTGGAATCTGGTCTAGACGAGGCTTCTTTGACACAGATGATGTGTGCTCTGAAACAAAAAACACAGCAACTTATTAAATACAGAACAAGCTGTACAAGGGCTATCTGACACTATCTACAATCTGCAGACAGACGTACACCTCAGCGGCTCATCAGCACTCTCCCAATACATCACACAAGGCAGCACTAGATTGGGACCAAATGTAAAAACCTGCTTCACACTTCCTTTGGGCCTGATCACACCGCATGTGGTGCTGAGAGATGCTGCACAGTTCATTCTCATAAACTTACCCCATAACCTTCCAACTAACAAAGGCCAGTAGAGTGCTGCACAGAAAGCGTAACAGTTTGCTAAACAATACATGCTGTTGAGTGTCGATTGTGACAGCAACCCCTAAAGTGGGCCTGAACTCTTGTACTGGACAGAAGGAAAACAGAGAAATGCACACTGTATGTATTAAGGGCCCTTTTCCACCTGCAGTCGCTAGCGTTCACGCTGAACGCTAGCGATTGCTGAATCGCAAAACCGGCGATTCCCCGACGTTCGCGGACGCGATTTTGCTATGCTATGCACTGCATAGCAAAATCGCGGCAAATATCGCTCCGCCGCGCGTTCGCGTTCCCGTCAAAAACGAATCGCGGTAGTGGAAATGACCTACCGCGATTCCTATGTTAAAAAGCAAACCGTAGCGATTGTAAAATTGCTAGCGGTTTGCTTTTTTGCGATTCAGCCAGCGCAAACGTGCTGGTGGAAAAGGGCCCTTAGAGAGTTTAGCCTGTCTAATCTCCACTCCTCTGTGACTAAACTCAAGTTGTAAATTATTCCCTTAGTTGTGTCAGCTGACTACTATGGCAGAACAGCCAATTTGTAAGCACAGGATTGAGCCCACACTATATCCAAGCTATAATAATAATAAATAAATAAATAGGAATCTGAGGACAACCTAAGCTTAAAGTGGACCTGAACTCTTGCACAGAACAAAAGGAAAACAGAGAAATGCACCCCGTATGTATTTAGAGAGTTTAGCCTGTCTAATTCCCCCTCATCTGTGACCAAGCACAAGTTGTTATTCAATCCCATAGCGGCAGCTGACTGCCACGGCAGACAAGCTCATTTGAAGAGAGGATGTTAGGGCTTGTTTACACGGACGTCTGGCAAGCTTTTGCCTGATGCCGCATTTAAACGCCAGCATTTAACCGCTAGCTTTTGAAGGCTTTTGGGAAGCTTTCAAGGCTAGCGGTTCGGATCCCTACACCGATTTCCTGGCATTCACCGCCTCTGAAAGCAACATGTTGCTTTCGAGACGCGACGCGACACCGGGATCAACCACCAGGAGTTCACGAAAGCCTGCAAAGGCCAGCTCTAAATGCTCCTATTCACTTGAATGGGACAGTGGTAGATCCCAAAAAAGTTGCGTCCAAAACGCCCTTTAAAGTGAACCAGAGATAGTTCACTAGCTCTTATTTATACTTACCTGGGGCTTCCTCCAGCCTCATGAGCATCGTGGGCTTCCTCACCGCCCTCCTCGGCTCCTCCGTTAAGACGCTAGGATTCCAATTAATCCATGCAGACGCAGCCTCGACCACGCGTGCGTTCCCGTCCCCAGGAACGTTCTGCGCCTGTGCCGTACTACTGCGCAGGCTCAGGACGCTCCAGGGGATGGGAACACGGCAGGGGAGCGCACACGGCCGTGCCGCGCATACGCAGAAGACCTTGACTGGTGGCGACTGAGTAGATAACCAGCAGTCGTAGCGCCAGAACAGAGGGGCCAAGGAGGACGACGAGGGAAGCCATAGTGCTCATGAGGCTGGAGGAAGCCCCAGGTAAGTATAAATATGGGCCAGTATGCCATCTCTGGTACACTTCAACAATATGTCTGCTTACATGAAAGCAGGAAGTAGAAACTTATTTTAGGATCCGTATCAGCTGTAAAGAAGAAATGTTTTTCTTTGAAGGTTATTATGCTGTTGTGTATCTTTTAGAGCACAGTGGAACTTCTGAATTCAGGTCCACTTTAACTTGAAGAGTAAGGGTAGGAACAAACTAAGCAGAATCGCATATGCGTTTTCCACTATGTGCTATGGAAAACGCACATGCGATTCTACCTAGTGTGTTCCTACCCTAAATGAATCAGAATGATCTGCAATCAAACACACACAAAACTGATATTGAAGTGAATGTAAAAGGGACTTGCAACAAGACTTGGGACCGTAACGACATATGGTACAATGCAGAAAATTATTTAGAATACCTACTTTTATGTTTAACTGGTTGCCAACTGCTCTACACCAATTGGCATGGCCCAGGACCCCTCAAGGCCAAATGGCGTGAAGTCCTGGGGTGGGGTTTTGCAGGAGATCTCTCTAGGCTGGGAGACTAGCCGTCTATTTACATTGTACAGGGCTGCGATCTACAGCAGCGCTGTACTGGGGACAGCCGTGTGACGATTGTCCCCCTAGGAGGCACAGAAGCCGATTGCTGTGATTGGCTGGCGAGGGGAGGAAGGGATGGGTATTTAACCAGTTCGGCCTTTCTGGACGAGCTTTCTCGTCCAGAAAGGCACTGCTGTGTTCCCTGCGTGGTGCGCGCGATCGGGCGCGCTCCCGCGCGCGCACCCGCCGCCCGCCGCTAGCCCCCAGATCAGTGAATGGGAATATAATTCCCATTCACCGATCTGACTTCCCCGCAGAAATACCGACGCTTTCTCTCCAGAGAGCGTGGTATTTCTGCCCCCCAGGAAACAACTCCTCTGAATTTTAGTTCCTGGATGCGACATAGTTCGCATCCAGGACTTTGCTCACTGTGGCCATCTTGTGGCCAAATAGTAAACTGCACCCACATACATTTTTAATAAAACAATTACATTATTTTACATTAGAAAATAGCAGTTTCCCTCCCACCCCAAAAATTACCCACATACATTTTTTTATTTAAAAAAAACAAAAAAATACAATAAAAAAAAAAAACAAAAACAACATAAATAGTTACCCAAGGGTCTGAACTTTTTAAATATGCATGTCAAGAGAGTATGTTATTATATTATTTAAAATTATAAGCCTATAAATAGCGATGGACGCAAATTGAAAAAATGCACCTTTATTTCTAAATGAAATATCGGCACTATAAATTGTGATAGGGACATCGTTTAAACGGTGAAATAACCGCGACAGATAGGCAAACAAAATACATGAGTTTTAATTACGGTAGCGTATATTAATTTCAAACTATAATGGCCAAAAACTGAGAAATAATGATTTTTTTTCATTTCTTTCTTAATCTTCCTGTTAAAATGGATTTAGAAAAAAATAATTCTTAGCAAAATGTACTACCCAAAGAAAGCCTAATTAGTGGCGGAAAAAACAAGATATAGATCAATTCATTGTGATAAGTAGCAATAAAGTTATAGGCGAATGAATGGGAGGTGAACGTTGCTCGGATGCATGAGATTTTCGGCACTGCGGCGCTGAACCGGTTAAAAAAAAAAAAAAAAAAAAAAATTATAAAAAAAAAAAAAAAATTATATACAAATAAATAAATAATAATAATAAAAAAATAAAATAAACATGTTGCCTGCCAACATGTTTATTTTAATATTATTATTATTTATCAGAGCCTGAGGAACAGAAAGATCTGTTCGTGAGTAGAAAGGAAGGGGGGGGGGGGGGGGGGGGGTTAAATAACTTGTGTGCTGAGTTGTACGCCAGCCCTTAAAGCTGCAGTGGCCTAAATTGTATCAAAATAGCCTGGTCACTAGGGGGCGTAAGCCTATGGTCATCAAGGGGTTAATATAGTTTTAGCATCAGAAACACTTCCTGTATCTAAATATTATTGTATATTGGTATATAATCCCGCCCTCACAGTGATACTTTGCCTAGGCTGTTCAGCTATGCAGAATTCTCCCCCAAAAGAATTCTGGGAGACCAAGCTTTTTTACTTGCTTCGGGAATTCTCAGAAACAAATATTCCACAGAGATCACCTGGCAGGACTAAAAATGTTGCCACCAGTAATAAATGTCAGAAAGTAAATCAGGAAGAGGAAAGATTTTACAATGGGCAAATACTGACTAAATTATTTATAAAAATGATTATTTTGCCTATAGTTCCTCTCTAATGGCAGATGCTATGGGAGAGGCATAAGATTGTATGTGGTCAGCCTGATGCTTCAGCTATGGAGGGGTACCTCGTGGTGGGCGGTCTCTGTTCTTATCCCGTACAGCCACACGCTCTCTCTCCTCCAGCTCCCTCCTGAAGTCACGGCTCCTCACCTCCTCAGGGGCATCCTGGGTAGTTTGCCTGGACATGCAGGACAGAGGTCAGTCACAATACAGGAGAAATAATACATAGCACATTTCACAGGTGCATCATCAAAAAGGGTCTAGGTTTATATATTTTTACTGCAGTTGAAAAACAGGAAAGTTTTGCCTTCCTTTCTGCTGGAGATAGTCCAGCTTTTTCCCTATGCTGTTAACATGATCATTGAAAACAGGAAGTGGTCAAAATATTCAACAATAGGGAAACAAACAGTAATAAAACCTATCCAAAGCGAATAAGAAAACATTGGGTTTGGAGATTAAGACCAACGAAAGACAATGAGATGGCTTATTTTATATTTGTTCACATCGCATTGCTTGCCTATAGAATATTTATACTCAAATGTGCCTCAAATAACTTAAAGGGAACCTGAAGTGAATGGGATACGGAGGCTGCCTTATAAACAATGCTGGCTGCCTGGCTGACATGCTGAGCTGGGTTTAAGGGCTGGTTCAGACGGGCGTTTTTGTGGCGTTTAACGCAGCATTTCAGACGCAGCGGTTTTTGGGATCTACTGCCATCCCATGCAAGTGAATGGGAGCGTTTAGAGCTGGCTTTTGCAGGCTTTCATGAAAGCCTGGCAGTAGATCCCAGCGTTGCGTCTAGTCTCAAAAGCAACATGCTGCTTTCAGAGGCAGTAAACGCCAGGAAACAATAGCAGAGACCAGAACTGCTAGCCTTGAACGCTTTTCAAAAGCTTTCAAAAGCTAGCTTTTAAACGCTGGCGTTTAAACGCTGGCGTTTGAACGCAATGCCAAGCAAAAGCTCAGCAGACGCCCGTGTGAACCAGCCCTAAAGAACAACTGAAGTGATAGCGATATGGAGGCTGCCAAATGTATTTCCTTTTAAGCAATACCAGTTGCCTGGCTGTCCTGCTGATCCTCTGCCTCTAATACTTTTAGCCATAGACCCGGAACAAGCATGCAGCACATTTGCTGCATGCTTGTTTCTGGTGTGCGATTCAGACCCTACTGCAGGCAAAGAGATCAGCAGGGCTGCCAGGCAACTGGTATCGTTTAAAGGACAACTGAAGTGAGAGGGATATGGAAGCTGCTATATTTATTTTCATCTAAGCAATGCCAGTTGCCGGGCCCTCCTGCTTATCCTCTGCCTCTAATACTATTAGTCATAGCCCCTGAACAAGCATGCAGCAGATCAGGTGTTTCTGACATTAATGTCAGATCTGACAAGACTAGCTGCATGCTTGTTTCTGGTGTTATTCAGATACTACTGCAGAGAAATAGACCAGCAGGATAGCCAGGCAACTGGAATTGATTAAAAGGAAATAAATATAGCAGCCTCCGTATACCTCTTACTTCAGTTCCCCTTTAAAATGAAATAAATGTCAGCCTCCATATACTTCTCACTAAAGGTTCCCTTTAAGCAGAACCTTCCACTTAGCAATTATTTTGACAGATTCCAGGAAGTGAGCTGCTGTGGCCAATGCTCAGTATCTGCATAGCTAAGCGCTGGTTCATATGAACATCTGAACCAGCCGCCCGCGGCAGCCCAACGTATCGTTTCAAATGCTTTTCTGCAAGCGTGCAGAAAAGCATCTGTCGGCTTTCGGCGGGGCTTCCCAGCGTGCTGCACTTTTCAACCCCCGCATGGTGTTGCTTCCAGGATTGGCTAAGCACCAGCCAGACAAAAACCCGGTTAGAAATCGTACTAACAGCTGTCCATTCATCTGAACAGACAGCGTACAACGAGGAGCGCCGAGCCCATCGCAGCCGCAGAACCGTCCGTGTGAACCAGCCCTAAGGCAGAGAGAACTTGCACCAACGTTTGCAGAATTCTGCAGATTCTTTTTCCTTACCGCGTTCTACACGAGAGTCTGGCCTGATGCACAGGAGAGGAATGCTGCATTGTAATATTACCTGTACTTGATCTTTGTGTGTGAGGGAAGGTCTCTGCTAGAATACTGTTTGGAAAGCTGGCTCAGATCTCCTTCGCCTTTCCCTCTGCCACCCCTGGCTGGCTCAAACGTAGGCCTGGCCGCGGTAGTCATCTTCTACACTGCTAATAGAAAAACAACATACAGTTATGTGGAAGCATGCACATACATTTTCATAAAGATGCAATTGGATGGAGAAGAGCAGTGTTCTCCCCAGGCTCTTTTAGCCGGTTCTCCACCTGGCTAGTTTTGGTTAGCACCCGGCTGTCATCAGTTCACCTCCTCCTCTGCTGTAAGCAGAGTTGTGCAGAGAAGCGTCGGCCCTGCATTCTCTCATCTCACCCAACCCGGCTACTTTTTCACGCCACCCGGCTGGAAAGAAATTCTGGGGAGAACACCGAAGAGGAACGTGGCACTGTGGATGCTTCTTCACCTTTAATCAGATTCACATAGACCAAGCGGCTAGCAGTGGGGGTTAACAAGCCTGACAGCCATTTTGCATTAAACGCTTTTGCAGGGGCTCGTATCCTTGCAGCCTCTGAGCAAGGGTTCAACGTGAAACGGCTGTCGGGCTTGTTAACCCCCACTGCTAACCGATTTGTCTATGTAAATCGGTGATTAAAGGTGAAGAAGCATCCACAGTGCCTCGTTCCTCTTCTCCAGTTGCATGGTATCTGTTGACCAGCAAGTGCATGTGGATGCATCACACAATCCAGGCTAGCCCACTCAAATTCCAGTCGCATCTAGTGCCAGGCTTTGCATTCTCCAAACTGTTGATATTCATTGAACCAAATCTTGTAAAGAGGAATAGAGTTGTGACAGCATTATACAGGATGCCATCTTATGATTGCTCCACATTTAACTTCAGTGTAAGTTTTTATTGGCTTTGAAGCTACCTCCTTTTCTTATGTGTATTTAGCAAAACTCAGGCCTGCCTCTTCCTTACAGCCAAGCTGCTCCCATTGGCTACTGTCACCATCTATAGTCATGTGATGCTTGTGACACGATTAGTGAGCGCCAGTACTGAATTAGCCTAGAAGAGCTTTTCTTACGAGAGAGATGGAGACTTCGGCGCAGCTGGCGCCACCATAGGCCATAATAAGAATTACGGCTAAAGCGGCGCTCACTGAGTAAAAGGTGGGTACACACATCAGATAAAAGTCTTTGGAAAATGAAAGATCACAGACCAAATGTACCCCCTTCCATGTAGTATGAGAGCCATACTCTACACAGTCTATTCTATTGAGCTGAACTCCCCATCAGATAGAAATCTTTGAAAGATGCTGCACACAAAGATGCTGTACACATGCAACAGATCAGTATCTGCAAAAGATCAGTTCCTGCAAATTGCATTCATAGTCTAGGATATCTGCAGATCTCATACACACCTTGTTTAACGGACATTCATCTGTAGATCAGACAATTATCTGCAGATCTGAAGATCCATCCTGGTGGATCTGATCTGCAGATGAATGTCTGTTAAACAAGGTGTGTATGAGGATCTGCTGATATCATAGACTATGAATGCATTTTGCAGGAACAGATCTTTTGCAGGAACTGATCTGTTGCATGTGTACAGCACCTTGCAAAGATTTTTATCTGATGGGGAGTTCAGCTCCATAGAATAGACTGTGTAGAGTATGGCTCTCATACTATATGGAAGGGGGTAAAATTGGTCTGTGATCTCATTTTCCAAAGACTTTTATCTGACGTGTGTACCCACCTTAATTTGGGCGCCATCAAAAGACGGAGCACAAATTACTATAAAACACAGTAATTCGGCCACCAGCAATAGCTGGAAGCTGAATTACATCTTTCTGCACTATCTACAGCGACCTGGAGGGAGAATAGTAATTAAAGTGCCGGGTCTTTTGCAGGAGCCGGGTGAGATGTTTTTCGGCTTTACCCTGGGCCCAAATGTCCCAGTGGCTTAATTATATGTATGCGATAAACTGCCCCCTAGGACCTCATGTGTGGGAAGCATCTGTGCTTGTTCCTAAAACAAACAGTCATATTTCTTTTTTCGTTTGCAAACCAGCCACAAACACAGTGTACTTTCACACACTCAGAGGAAGGCAAAATCTGACCACAGCACCAGACTTACTGACCACCCAGGAGAGCTAGAAAAACAATCAATTAGAATACCTACAGACCACTAATAGAAATGGCAAGTCCTTATTAATGACCCATTTTTACATAGATGCATCTAATCAACGGGTACCTATATTTAGGACAGGGCAAAAAGTTACTTACCTCAGTAGGTGGAAGCCTCTGGATGAGCTGAGCTGGGACCCTCTAAATAATCCTTGACATTAAAGTCGAGGGTCGCTCAAGGCCGCTCACACTGCACAGGCACACAGATGGCTGCTTCTGTACAGTAGCATGGAGGGGCTTGTGCAGCGGCTCTGTGCTCCTGCGCAGGGGCAGCCATCTGTGCGTCTACACTCGAACACGAAGGGGGATGCGGCGAGGAAAAGAAAGAGTATCCCGACCAGCAGCAGAAAAGTCGTGGACTTTGGTGAAGTTTCTGGATTACCCAGAGGCTCCTCCCTACTGAGGTAAATATAAACATTACAGATGCACTATGAGCTCATTGGCTTGGTTTAAAGTCTCCTTGGCTTTAACCTCCCTGGCGGTACGCAGATGCATTGGCTGCGTCCGCAGGAGGGATTTTTTTTAATGAAATGTTTTTTTTTGTATGTTAGCTAGCACTAGGCTAGCTAACTGTGGCCCCCAAGTCCCCCGGCACCAGTCTGAGCCCCCCGATTGCCGTCGGCAACACTCACCCGTCCGCCGCAGCTTCCCAATTAGCATCACTCATCGCTATGGTGACGATCGGACATGACGTCATGCGCAGTTCCGATCCTCCCCATAGCGAAGCTGGGTGCTGATTGGGAGGCTGCGCCATCGTGGGATCCCTGGGGGGTATGTATACCGGAGGTGATCGCGGACAATCGGAGGGGACCGGAGGGACTTGGGAACCATAGTTAGCTAGCCAAGTGCTAGCTTAACAAAATACCACAAATTTCATTAAAAAAAATCCTCCCGGGGCGATGCAATCCCCTGCGGCGCCATGGAAGTTAAAAGTGAACCTGAATCTATTTTATACATAAAACATATCAATATGTTCCCTTCTGGGCCAGGATTACATACCCCTCATTTGTTTTAGGTTGTGACACCTCAGTACTGTGACCTCCTAACTACCCTTATTAATTCAGTATTCGTCATGTATGACTTATGAAGCACACATTTGAGGCTCTGGGTGTCAGTGGCTTAGCTGTGGACATAGAGGTACAGCTCTGGTAGATTCTGCCACAGTCCCCCCCATCTCTCTTCTGCCCATGCCTGCTCTGTAGGCTACACTGGCAACCTGGGGGGGGGGGGGGGGAGGGGGGGGGTAACACCCAGAACCAGGAGTGAAGCACCCCCAGCGTGAGTGGTCAGCTAGTCTCTGTTAGCGGTGCCCCATAGGCAGTGAAGGCATTCTGTAAAGATGATGATATAGTAATGGGAGTGCAGTCTCTGCCTGGCAGCACCACACGTCCCCATGCCGCATACAGCTCCCTATCTCCGGTCACCCCTCACCATACACACCCTCCAGCCGCCACTCACCCCGGGGCACCCGTCCCTCCACCACCGGAACCCGAAGCTCAGCACACTGCAACTCCGGAGACTTCTCTTCAGGCACTTCCGGTGCACAGCGCGGACGTCACACCGGAGCCAGGCACAGGTCGCCATGTTTGATATGGGCAAAACTAGCTCACTTAAAAAAATATCAGATATTTTTTATGAGCGGTTATGGCTGCAAGTGTAACTTTTAGTTAACAATTCTGCTATTGCAATTTATTTTCACAATATAGAAATGTAATATTAATATCTGCGAAAAAGGGAAATAAAATTAATATTAATGTTCTCATGCTCAACTGACTTCAGATAACCCAGGTAAATGTTGCAAGCTTTTTACATCTAATGCCAGATGATGGCATCCAAGCCAGGATATGAACATTAGTGTGCTGTATATCAGGGGTTTCAGTAAATTAGATCTACAGTATAATAACAAAACACAGAACAGAAGGATGCTGCTTGTTTGAATTTATTTAGTTGCTAGGCAGGAGCTTGTCCAATTGTCGGATATTCTTAATGATGGAGATGATGACGTCTGCGCCTGGTTCTGCGTCGTGTGGTTGGTATTCTGCTCCGCACGGATGATGTTCTGCGCCTTGTAGTTCGCCTTCTTGCCACACTGGCACTGCGCCGCACGGATGATGTTCTGCGCCTTGCAGTTCGTCTTCTTGCCACACTGGCTCTGCGCCGCACGGATGATGTTCTGCGCCTTGCAGTTCGTCTTCTTGCCACACTGGCTCTGCGCCGCACGGATGATGTTCTGCGCCTTGTAGTTCGTCTTTTTACCACACTGGCTCTGCGCCGCACGGATGATGTTCTGCGCCGTCTGCTTGGTGTTCTGCGCCGTGTAGATCGTCTTCGTGCCACACTGGCTCTGTGCCTCATGGTTGATGTACTGCGCCTCATGGATGATCTTCTGCGCCGTCTGCTTGGTGTTCTATGCCGTGTGGCTGGTCTTCTTACCACACTGCTCCTACTTCCCTTTCTTCTGCTCCGGTGGGTGGTTCTCTTTACCAGACCGCTAGCGGTAGGCCTCGCCATCTTAAGCAGCACCACTGATTTAGTAAGGTGTAATCACAGGAGGCCTCAGGTGTTGGCTTACAGTGATGTCCTCTCAGGGAAGTGTGCAGAAAAGGCAGTTGTAACTGCTGAGGTGGATGGCAGGAGCAGTTAGCTGTTATGGTGTCTGGTAAGAGCAGTTATAGCCCGTGAGGAGGAGGGTGCAGTTGGTGGGAGAAGTTTCTGGAAATGACCAGAGACAAGAGGAAAAAAAAAAATCGCAGTTCACACTCATTTGCGTGCGGCGTGCGTTACTGAGTTTTTACGTTCGTTGCACATCTAATTTAGTTTAATGGCATCACAATTGCATTTAGTGTAAGCCAATGGAAATGCAAAAAAAAAAAAGAAATCGCAATATTGTGTAAAAAAATGCATTCCAATTTGAAGTAAAACAGATACATTATCATGTAATTAACTTACATGGTATGTACGCAAAAAATTGCAATAGAAAATCGCAGAGAAAAAAAAACTAAGGATAATGAGTGAAATATGCAAAACGCTGAATCAGTCGTGCGCAAAAATGTAGAAAATCGCCTCTTAGGCTAAGTTCACAGTGGGACGTTAAAGTCGCGCGTTAAAACAGCATTTAACGCAGAATAACTCACTGCAATGAAAAATCAATGCCCTGTTCACAGTGCACACGTTGCGTTGGTGTCTAACGCTGCACGTTAAGTAAAAGTACTGCATGCAGTGCGTTATACACGTTATTAGCTGCGTTGGACTGTTTGCACATGCTCAGTAATGACTTGGAAGCATACTTTTCATTGCCTGTATTTTTTACTGTATCTGCTGTATGCGACGGTAACGCTGCGTTGCCACTTTTTGGGTGCGTTGCGTTGTAAGCTTGCGGTGCGACTTTAACGTGGCATCAAAACGCAACGCCCCACTGTGAATCTATCCTTAAATTCTCCTTTGTTGAAGCATAAATGTCATATACAGGTAGTCCCCGGTTAACTAACATGATAGGGACTGTAGGTTCGTCGAAACACAGTTCCATTTGTTCCCGTACCTCCTCTATGCCCCCCTGTGCCTTCAGTGTCCCCCTCTGTGTCACCTCTGTTCCCTTGTGCCTCCCCGTGTCACCTCTGTTCCCCTGTGTCACCCCTGTGTCACCTCTGTTCCCCTGTGCCTCCAGTGTCCCCCTCTGTGTCACCTCTGTTCCCCTGTGCCCCCCCCTATGTCACCTCTGTTCCCCTGTGTTCCCCCTGTGTCACCTATGTTCCCCTGTGCCTCCAGTGTCCCCCTCTGTGTCACCTCTATTCCCCTGTGCCTCCAGTGCCCCCCTCTGTGTCACCTCTGTTCCCCTGAGCCTCCAGTGTCCCCTTTGTGTTACCTCTATTTCCCTGTGCCTCCAGTGCCCCCCTCTGTGTCACCTCTGTTCCCCTGTGCCTCCAGTGTCCCCCTCTGTGTCACCTCTATTCCCCTGTGCCTCCAGTGCCCCCCTCTGTGTCACCTCTGTTCCCCTGTGCCTCCAGTGCCCCCTTCCCGTGTCACCTCTATTCCGCTGTGCCTTCAGTGCCCCCTTCAGTGTCACCTCTGTTCCCCTGGGCCTCCAGTGCCCCCCCCCCCCCGGTGTCACCTCTGTTCCCCTGTGCCTCCAGTGCCCCCCCCCCCCCCGTTTCACCTCTGTTCCCCTGTGCCTCTAGTGTCCCCCTCTGTGTCACCTCTATTCCCCTGTGCCTCCAGTGCCCCCCTCTGTGTCACCACTGTTCCCCTGTGCTTCCATTGCCCCCCCCCGTCACCTCTGTTCCACTGTGCCTCTAGTGTCCCCCTCTGTGTCACCGCTATTCCTCTGTTCCTCCAGTGCCCCCCTCTGTGTCACCGCTGTTCCCCTGTGCTTCCAGTGCCCCCCCCCCCCCTCCATGTCACCTCTGTTCCACTGTGCCTTTAGTGTCCCCCTACTCTGTCACCTCTGTATCTCTGTTCACTCAGTGTCTCCCTGTGTGCCACTTTTGCCCCACCTTTGTGCCTCCTTCTGTCCTAGGGATGATGTAATGTCCTAATGTCACATACGCAATAGGGACGCACACGCTCACTGGCAGAAGCAGGGACACAATCTTCCGGAGTGTCCCTGCGATGGATCACAGGTTTGCGTGGACAAAATGGGTATACAGAACTTGGAGCTTGCTATATAGTGTACCTCAGCAAAATGTCATTTTACCGAGTTTAAAAACTATTTTTTCTTTGCATTTTTTTAAATCAATTTTCTCAAAAACTATACAGTCTTTCTTAAAAAAAAAAAAAAAAAATACATTTCTTGGACCGTTCTTATTGGCAGGTTATTCGTAAGTCAGAGACTACCTGTATTGTCCTCTAAATAAAAGTTTAATTAACTATTTCAGCCCGCTGGGATTTTTCACCTTATGCATCAGAGCAATTTTCACCTCCCATTCATTCGCCAGTAACTTTATCACTACTTATCACAATTTATTGATCTACATCTTGTTTTTTTCGCCACTAATTAGGCTTTCTTTGGGTGGTACATTTTGCTAAGAATTATTTTTTTATAAATGCATTTTAACAGGATTAATAATGGAAAAAATTCATTATTTCTCAGTTTTCGGCCATTATACCTTTAAAATAATCCACGCTACCATAATTAAAACCTATGTATTTTATTTGCCAGTTTGTCTCGGTTATTATACCATTTAAATTTTGTCCCTATCACAATGTATGGCGCCAATATTTTATTTAGAAATAAAGGTGCATTGTTTCCGTTTTGCGTCCATCACTATTTACAAGCTTATAATTTAAATTTTTTTTGTATTATACCCCCTTCAAATGCATATTTAAAAAGTTCAGACCCTTAGGTAACTATTTATGTCTTTTTTTTTCTTGTATTTTTTTTTTTCCATAAAATTTTTTATTTGGGTAATATTTTGGTGTGGGACATAAACAGTTAATTTTTAATGTTGTTATATGTGTAAATTGTAATGTAAAAAATATGTAGATGTAGTTTTACTATTTGGCCACAAGATGGCCACCTTCATTTCTGTTTTCCCTCCTTGTGCTTCTCGCTAAGCGGAAGTACAAGGGGGATGCGGAAATTTTTCCGGGCAGAAAAATTGAATCCTCTTGTGAGAGCGCTTCGTTTTTTTTGCGGGGGACACGGATCGGTGATCGGGAACCATGTTCCCGTTCACTGATCCCAGGGCTACCAAAAATCAACAGTACGGGTCATTTTATCGTCCACACACGTGTACATCTTCTGTTCCGTTTTGACTATGGTCTTGATTGAGACTACTATCAACCGTAAGTACTATGCACAGAACATACTATACGTTTCTTCATTCCGACTTCATTAGCGATCATGAAAGGGTGGTGTCATATCGTACACATAATCGAGCCGCTTCATCGATCGCGCCAACACACGATAAGATAGTAGTAATTTTCACCGTTTATTTTCAACATGTCCAATACTATTTCGATCGAGAACACACTCAATTCTGCCCATAAAATTGCTCAAGTGTGCTGAAAAATGCTTCCGATTTTGGTTGCGATTCAATTCGTACTATCGATCTCACGGGAAATTGGGTGAAAAAATGTAACGTATGTTCCCAGCATTACATCCTCCCTTAAAGTGGACCCAAATTAAAAATACAAGATTTCAGAAATAAAATCTATTTTCTAAATTATAATAATAAACAGCAGCCTTTTTTCAGCTGCATGATGACAAATATAAAATATTTTACATTTATTGGAGGAACCCCTCCCTTCCTTTCATATTGCCGGGACAGAATCTGGCAAACTGGTGGAGTAGATGGTGTCCAGCAATGGAGGAATTGCTAATGGCTGCCACCTGTATAACCCTAGTAACCCTAGTAATGAAAAGAGAAGGGTGAAAAGCATGCACTGAAATAGTTCATAGGCTTGAAGGAGTGTTTACTTATCTTTGTATGTGTCAGAGTGGTGCAACTAAATATTTTTAATTAAAAAAATGTTTGGTTTGGGTCCGCTTTAAGGCTGCTTTCACAGTGAGACGTTACAGGCGCACGTTAGTGCAGCCTGTAACGCTCCCTAACGCACAGCAATGTAACTGCAATGGGCTGTTCACAGTGCCCACGTTGCGTTACATTGTAACGCTACACGTCAATCTAAAGTGCAGCATGCTATGGCGTTAGAGCGGCTGTGCCGCGTTAGCCTGCTTGCACAGGCGCAGTGATTAGCCACAGGGCTAATTAATATTCACTGCACTGTGCTGACGTCACTGGCGGGACCACGTGATGCGGAGTGTTCCGCTCACGTGGTCTCCACCAGCGCATGCGTACTATAGTACGCATCACGGACGCATCAAAGAGCCGCTTAACGCGGCTCTTTGCTAACGTCCTCTGCCACCACCACCATGCGTTGCGTTAGGTGCACGTTATGCGACCTTAACGTAGCACCTAACGCAACGTCTTAGTGTGAAAGAAGCCTAAAGGTAGGTTAATTAACTGTGCAGGCTGTTGTGGTGCAGCAGGCATTTACTTACCTATGTGGGACTGCTCCATAGCCCCGTGTCCATATGAAAGCCTCCATCTTCTATCCCATCTTGCCGCAGAACCGCAGTTTCACACAGTTTTGTGGTATGTCCCCAGCCGCACAATGCATGAGGTTGCGACCACATCGGGGCCCGAAGGGCCCTCCCTCAACTACAGTATTAGCTCTCTATTGGTCCTGTGCTCATAATAATTACTTCTATATATACTTTGAATAGTAGTAATCATTAACAAGCTGTTCCCCCATCCCCTTCTTGACACTGTGGTTGCTATTGGCAGGTTTTGGAGCGCCGTATCAATTGTTATATATAGAGTGCTTGGGAGGCCCCATTGTAAAACTTGCATCAGGGCCCACAGCTCCTTAACTGCACCTAAACATAGGATTTCTTTGATGTATATATAAGATGTTATTGTGTAATGCAGTAAGTGACTTCCCTTTGTATTTTAGGAAGTGGGAGGAGCATTTGGATGTCTCGATTGACCCTCAACGAAAATCTAAAATATGGGAGTGCGAGGTCAAAAGTGATTATTTTTAAATTATTATCTAGATGGTATAGGGTGCCTATTAAATTAGCCTTGATGTCTCCAGATGTGGATGATAGGTTTTGGAGGGGATGTGGTGGTAGGGGGTTCTCTTTTCAGAGGCGTATCTAGAGGGGTACAGGCATGGCTCATGCCATGGGCGCCACAGCACCATGGGCGCCATCCCTGCTTTTGTGCTCCACCCCCATGCCTGCCCCTCCTCTTTGCTGCCATGCCTGCCCCCTGTGCCTCCCTGTCACTCAGACCTTAGATCAGATTCATTCTCTTATTTGGGGAATATGGCTACTTAATTATGACTACTTAATTTATGTATGTAGGGTGCACTTGGCTTAGTGTTAGAAAAGTGGACAGAGAGGGAATAAATGAGATATTTCCAAAAAAGTAACTTCAGCAGTATCCATAGCCAAAAAACCCACCCATAACACATGTACGCAAGAAAGGATGCTGTTTTTATCGGGGAGGGGGCTCTGACTGGGCAGGGGGCTCAATTTCAGTGTTTGCCATAGGTACTATATTACCCAGATACGCCCCTGTCTCTTTTACATCTCTTTTGGGGTTCTCTACATTTAAGAGAATTTTGGGATAGTGTGCTTTTGATTATTAGTAAGGTTGTTATCCACCCTGTTAATAATGATCAACTTTGAGGCTGCTTTCACAGTGGGACGTTACAGGCGCATGTTAGAGCAGCCTGTGACGCACCCCACCGCACAGCAATGAAAAATCAATGGGCTGTTCACAGTGCCCACATTGCGTTACTTAGTAACGCTGCGCCATAGGACAACGTACTGCATGCAGTACTCTATAAGCGGCAGAGCCGCGTTAGACTGCTTGCACATGCTCAGTAATTTTGGGGAGGAGCGGAGAGCGGCCAGGCACATGGCTAATTAATATTCACTGCACTCAGTGACGTGCAGTGTTTACTTCCTGGAGCGGCCGCTCTCTGCGGCGATTGGCCGGCGGGACCACGTGATGCCGCATGCGTCCAAGAGTACGCATCACGGCATCACGGACGCCAGAGTGAGCTGCAGAACACGGCTCACTCTGACGTCCACAGCAGAGAGCACCAGGCATTGCGTTAGGGGCACGTTATGCGACCATAACGTCCCCTAAAACGCAACGTCCTGGTGTGAAACCAGCCTTAAGGTGCTTCTGCAAGGTACAACAATGTCCATTTTGAAATATAAAAAATCAGTGATGCCTCAGTTGCTTATCGCAGCAAAAATTTTAATACTGGTTTATTGGAGACACCTCATTCCACCTAAGTTATGTGACTGGTTTAAAAAAGTTCAAGTTTTCAAAGATGCGGAAGAGAAGTAGCATTGCAGTTAGATAGATATACGGTAAGTATTTTTGTGCTAAATGGTTGGGTTGAATAGGGTTTTTGGATTCTAGTGAGTACAGAGAGATAATGTCTAGTGGAAGAAGTTGTGTAATGTGCAGGGTTGCCACAGATCTATCTAGCGGTGTCATTTTTAGGGTCCAGTGTTGCTCTGGGAGACATCTCAAGCTCACTCCAACCTGAATTATCGCAAATTCTTTCTGTTTTAGGAAAGCAAACTTTTGTTATTTTTAGGGTCTGAAAGGTTGTAAAAAAATTGCACTGCTTTCAGACACTAAAAACCAGAAATAATCATAACGCCAGGGAGGTTAATAAAGTAGAATTGATATTGATATTTAGTAAAGTAGAATTATATTAAAAAAAGCTGATAACATTGCCACCTATACAGTTCCTCTCTAGTCCCCTCTTCTCATTCTCAAATAAAAGATTTCTCTGGGGATGCTCATTCGGATTCCGCAGAAATGCAATTTCCGAAATTCCGATCGGAAATTGCATTTCCGCATCGGAATGCGGAAATCGGTAATGCAAGTGCGGTAGGCGGATTTCCGCCGGAAATAGCGGAAATTTCCGCCGGAAATCGTGGAAATTCCACCCGACTTTAACATCGATTTTCTCAAAAACTATAAGGTCTTTTTGAAAACTTTTTTTTGCATCTTGTTCACAACATTCAGTTTAATAAACCCTGATGGTGTTTCTAGGACTTTAGGGGGCTTTGGTATTAACCGCTAAAGTCAGCAGATTTTTACTGTAATGTAAAATGCAGGAAATCTGCATCTGCCTATTATCTGCATTTTACATTACAGTAAAAATCCGCCGACTTTAGCGGTTAATAGCAAAGCTTTAAGTCCTAGAAACACCCAAAAAAAAGTTTTCAAAAAGACCTTATAGTTTTTGAGAAAATCGATGTTAAAGTCGGGCGGAATTTCCGTGATTTCCGGCGGAAATTCCGCATCGGAATGCGGAAATTGGTAGCGGAAAGTGGAATCGGTAATTGGCAATGGCGGAATGCGGATTTACCGCAGAATCAGAAATTGGCATTCCGACCATCCCTAGTGTCACATGAGCTCTGGTGGTCAGACCGCAAATGGCCTTCCAAACGGTGCCAGCGCATGGATCGTGCGAACTCTGGTCGCAGTCAATGCGCAGGAACCGTTGGGACAAACCGCAGACAAACCAGAAGGGAGCCTGTGAGATATGGGTAATTACAACCTACACACGATTCCAGGGTATCTGCCACCACCACTGGTATGGGCCAGTGGACCCGATTTACTGACTGACTGGTCCTGCGAATAAAAACGGTTAAAACACGCTGTATTCTGTCTAGCCAACAACAAACAATAGTAACATCTCTTTAGAGGTCTGGTTCAGTTGTTTGCGTGCTGAATAGTAGGGTAGCTAGAACAACAACTGACGATAGCGTCGGTTTATTGAAAGCAATATAAATAATTAATATATACAGACAATTATTAAAATCAACAATTATTAAAACAGTAATAGCCAGTATGAAAAATAAAAGAAGGGAGAAAAAATACTTAGTTCCTGGAAAGATGTCCTTTTTGTGGGAAGAATCATAAAGTTCTTGGTTTCAATCAAAGTTCAGAGTTCAGACCAGGTGGATGCCAGCATATCCTCAAGCTGGCATAGATGAGTTCAAGAAGTTTCAGGGTGGAGAACACTGAGTTTGTCTCCTCTCCCATTCTTATGCCCCTGATCCAGTAGGAGGGAGTGAGGGCAGGGCCACACACCCCCTTAGAACATGAGATGAGTCCTCCCCTTGTCCTGGGGACCAGAAATCATGTCTTAACCACATATGGGCTCTATCTCACAGAACCGTACAGGTCAGGGCAGATTTACTAATATTTTCAGGTCTGCTTCGATTTACCCAGCAGCCTGATACCAAATATGAGGGGTGGGACCCCTGTGGCATCAGGGCACTTTCGAACTGCCTAACTGACAGTCTTTACCTCAGAATGTTCTGAAATGTTCTCAGAACCAGTGCCAGACAGGGCCCTACATGCTCTGTTAGTTTGGAGGGTCTGCCAGCCTGGCAACACAGAAAATATGACACATATAGCAGTTTATGGAATATGATCTGCATCTGGGATTGACAGCAGGTCATCCCTAGGTGAGGTTCTTTTTGCAGCTGGCAGCAGCAAGCCACATGTCGGCTCCCCTGCTGGGGAAGGAGCCCGAGTGTCTGAGTTTTTCCACTCTAGATTGCTTCTGTCATGGTGCTTGTCACCTATACCTGATGGATGGGCCATCAGCACAGCTTGAAGCCAGGGACTCTCTGCAGATGGCTAGGGCCCTTTTGGTGGAAGGAGGGGCAGAGAGAAAAAAGAAAAAAAAAGAAAAAAAAACCCTAGGGATGTCATTTCTGATTCCTGTAATGGTCCTTCCAATTCGCCCGCGTTTCTCACGGCTCTTCCGTGACACCTAGATTTCTCTTGAGGGCTCGTTTCCACTATCGCGAATCCGCATGCGTCCAACGCATGCGGATTCGCACATGGTATGCAAGTGGATGGGCCTGTTTCCACTGTTGCGTTGGTGATGTGCGTTTTTTTCAGCGGTGAAAAAACGCACAAAAGAGCCAACGATTTCGCCTGAGAGTGTAATGCATGCGAATCGCATGCAATGTATTTAATAGGGAAATCGCATGCGTTTTCCCCATGCGTTTTTTGCCGCGAATTCGCATAGGTACAATGTAAATTCACACAGGCAGTGACATGATTAAAATCACATATACCCTCACCTATGCGAATTCGCATGCGAATTCGCGGCAAAAAACACATAGGGAATCGCATCCGCATGCGATTTCATCAGCGGTGGAATCCAGGCGATTCCGCACCGCAACAGTGGAAACGAGCTCTGAATCTCCCCACTCCTCTGGAACTCCCTTCCCCAATGTGTTCTTCACTCACCCACACTGACTGTCTTTAGACGGAACCTGAAAACTAACCTCTTCAGGCAAGCCTATAATCTTACCTAGCTACCAGTGGTATCTAACCTTCAGTGGTATCTAACTTTTTTTTTAACCCTAAAGCTTTGCTTTAAAATGAGTGGAACACCCCTGGGCTGAACGGTTTCATGTGGTGCAAAAACTTGCCTTAAAATTGGAATTCCTGCTCATCTCTTTGTGTTGCTTTAGGATGCAGATATCACATTTTTAAAGTGTTAAAAGGTACAGGTTTAGTGTGCTAATTACCCCTCTCCTTGTTCTCTTAGTTGTTAAAAGTTTCCATTTTCCTTTCTTCTTTTTATTTATTTTGTAGTAGTATTGTTGCTCTTATTGCATGATGTCGCTATTATTTACAATCATGCTTTTGCTGCAGTTTTTATATGCAATTCTTGCTTATAAACAGCAGAGGGCTCTCCAAACTTACAGCTGTAGTGAGAGGGAACCTGAAGTGAGAGGTATATGGAGACTGCCATGTTTATTTTCTTTTAAACAGTATCGGTTGTCGGGCAGTTCTGCTGATAATTCTGGCATCAGTATTGTCTGGATCACACACCTAAAACAAGCAACGCAGCAAATCTTGTCAGATTTTTGCCATAAACACCTGATCTGCTGCCTGCTTGTTCGGCAGCTATACCTAAAAGTATTAGAAGCAGAGGATCAGCAGGATATCCAGGCAACTGGTATTGTTTAACCGCTTGTGGACTGCGGTGTTAAACCCCCCTAAAGACCAGGCCATTTTTTTGTAAAATAGGCCACTGCAGCTTTAAGGCCTCACTGTAGGGCTGCACAACACAGCACACAAGTGATTTACGCCACCTACACTATTTCTTGAATATTTTTCCCTCCCTCCCCCGCCGCTGATCGCTTCTGTTTCCCCCAAGGGGTAGGGGACAGCCGTGTGACGCCTTAGATCGCAGCACTGTGCAGGTATATTAGACGGCGGTTTTGCCGTCTAACAGTCTCCGAGTGGCGATTGCCGTTGGGAGGCTGAAGGCGGAACGGAGGTCCACCTACCAAGTGGAGATGCACGCGCAATCTCCTGCAAACCGCTGCCCCAGGACTTTACGTCAATCGGTGTTAGGCGGTCCTGGGGCTGCTGCTGTGGCCACGCCCATCGGCATGATGCAGTCGGCAAGCTGTTAAACTTCAATAAATATGTCAGCCTCCATATCACTCTCACTTCAGGTTCACTTTAGGCCAGTTTTACATTTGGCCTGTGTGTTTTCCGTGCGGGGTTCCCCCGCCCTGTCATATCGCGCGGCAACGCACAAAATGTCAATCATATGTCCCAGGGTCATATGCATAGCGCTGCACACCCCTCAACGTCCCTCGCCCCCTGTGACATACTCCCTGCTGGACAGAAACTACGTTGCAGGGATTCCCGGGTTGCCCTGTCATATTCCACGCATGCGCGCCACCCTGCCGCTAGAGATGTCGCGAACATCGAATTTTCAGTTTGTGAACATGAACCGCCATAGACTTCAATGGGCAGGTGAATTTTAAAACCTACAAAGACTGTTTCTGGCCACAAAAGTGATGGAAACGTTTTTTCAAGGGGTCTGGATAGGGGCATGCCAGAGGGGGATCCATGCCAAAAGTCCCACCAACAGAGTTGACACAAAGTCGGGTTTTAACCCCTATAGGGCAGAAATCACATTACATTCCTACAAATAATGCACTGGAGTGGTACTGTGCATGCAACTTAATGTAGCAATAATAGCAGTAGTACTGTGCACAGCTCTCGGTGTCAGTGGGGTGCCACACAGAGAAATGTGTCTGCTGACTGTGAGATAAGGGGTCAAAGTTTGGCTCCATGATGATGTATAGGGGGTGGGTTAAACACGCCATATGTTCACCGAGAACGCGAACAGCGAAGTCTGACAGTAACATGTTGTAGAGTTTGTGTGACGCAACGCTGTAAGTGTGCTAGGCCCCATTACCTTGCAATGCCAGATCATCCACAAGGAGAGTTGCCTAGGGCCTGGAGAGAGTCTAGGGGCCTGGTGGACGCCTGCCCCACCAAATCTAACTAAAAAGCTAGGTGAGCCCAGGGCCGGGCCGAGGCATAGGCTGGAGAGGCTCCAGCCTCAGGGCGCAGTGTAGGAGGGGCGCAGAATTCATTCAGCTGTCATTCCTAATTGTGTTTGAAGCAGAAATAAATAAGAATAGGGGATACATAGCAGTGACTGCAAGCCATATAACTAGATATTAAGGTGTTGGGGAGGTTGTGGGCCCTGTGGTGCCTCTTAGTCTAATAGCAATCAGTGTGTGACGGCTGGGGTGGGAGGGATGGAGGGGCGCACTTTGGTGCCTCAGCCTTGGGTGCTGGAGGACCTTGTCCTGGCTCTGGGTGAGCCATCAGCAGTGGGCAAAATCTATCTCTTGACTAGGGCCCCATTTCACAGCAGTTCACAAAGTACAAAATCCCATTCACCTAAGTCCCTAACCCTGGCTAAGCTTACAGTTGTTGTTATTATTAATATACATTTACTGTATTTTTTGGACTATAAGACTCACTTTTTCTCCCCAAAAGTGGGGTAAAAAGTCACTGTGTCTTATAGTCCAAATGCAGGGAGTTCCTGACTTGTGAGCGCTGCCAATACGAACTTCCAACCTGCTGCAATATAGGGGACACCCTGTACTGAGCCTATGCAGAGGAGAACACAGGGGGACAAACAGAGGACACAACGGGACACAAAGGGGCATAGAGGGGGACACAAGGAGGACAGAGGCGGACACATAGGGGACAGAGGAGGATACAGGGAGACACAAGAGATACAAGGCGGCATGAGGTACAAAGAGGGCATAATCCACACGATGCCCCTTCACCAGGGATGCACCATGTTTAGTATATATTTTTTCCCCCTGGGTTTTGTCCTCTAAACCTGGGTGTGTCTTATGGTTAGGAGCGTCTTATAGTCTGAAAAATATGGTATATTTCTCATCATTTGATGAAGATGACTGAACCAATAACACCATTCCCAATCACTCTAATGTCCGTAACGCTGTACAGCAAGCAAGGGCCATTTTTGGGGGGATGCTAGTAAAATTATTGCTGGGAATACTCCATGAGATTTTTTGGCAGATAGATGGTTCGATAGATAATTTCCCACATGTTCGATCTGATTTTTGATCGTTTTTTTGGTGATCGATTTCTTACAGTAGTATATGGAAATTGTTTGGAAAAACTATCGGAAAATCGATCGGGCAGTAAATCTGCTGAAAAATCTCATCGTCTATTCCCATCATAACACTGTGTTTTGGGCATGTGGGAGGAAATTAGATCACCCACAGAAAACTCACAACAAAACAGAGAACTCATACAAATGCCTTTTAATCAGTGTTCTATACTGGGCTCGGGCACAGGACAACAGCGCTGCGTGGGCAGAGTACTAAGTACTTAGCCACCTAGCTGCCTGCTTATGCTAATAAAGCAATACATGTTTTGTTTTTGTTTGTTTTTTTATTACCAAACTGGGCATGACACGTGTTGGAAAGTGGCCTTAGAAAGGTGATCAGTGTTGGGGAAACAAACAATGGTTGGGATTTCCAGATACCATCCCACCTTCGCTCCTCCCAGCAGGGGCCGGTTCTAGGTGAAATGGGGTCCTGGGGCAAAAAAAAACCCCAAGGGGGCACCCTGCACGACAATTGCTGACAGTAACGTGCTGTATACTAAATGAATCCCTGCCGCCCCCCAATAATTCCGCCTGACCCCTTCCATAGTGGTCCTCGTCTCTCAGTTAACTGTAAAGTCGGTAGTGGCTGCCCTAAAACGTTGCCATTTCTGCTGTTATGCTGACTTAAGAAAATAAAAAAGCAAAGACGAATTGGATGGTGCCGGTTTCCTTGGTTTCCACTGTCTCTCAGTTAACTGTACAAGCTCTCCCTCAAACCCTCCCAGCACAGAGCAGCAGAAAATATTGCAGGACTACAGCATCAGATCTGACATCTGCGATTTGCCTGTATGTAACCATGGCTGCCAGTAACATCCCGGAAGTACTGTACACAAAAACAGGATACTGGTTTGCTTTTTGCTCTGCAAGTAAGCTTGTTGCATGAATCTCCATTGATGAACTCTCCATTGATGAACTTTACTGTGGGGTCCGTACGCAGTGCGTACGGACCACCCTGGAAACCCACCCGGAGCCACAATGCTTTGGCCAGGGATTGCTATACAGCCGCAATATGGCTGTCGGCGGTGTTGCTGTGGTGTGTGGTGGTGGCCGGCAGAGATCTTCAATCAAGATGTAACAACAAGAAGGTCGCGAGAAAGAGGATATTGGCGTGGGACCTTTTCTGAGGATATTGGTGTGGGAACTTTTTTTTAAAGGCACAGCTAAGTACGGACCCCCTGGAAACCCCGTCAGGAAATTCATTGCTGTTTCTTTTGATATACTGTATGGAAATTTACACTACCGTTAGGTTTGCTACAGTATCTGTTATTTACTTCATTTAAATGTATACCTTTTTTCCTTTGAAATGTTAAAATAGATTTTCTCAGAAACTATAAGGTCTTTTTGAAACATGTTTTCCTCTTGTGCCCACTGTCCCTGTCCACATCCCCTCCAAATTTGGTGTTTCTAGCATGTAAGGGGGCTTTGCGGGCGTTTGACTGCCATACAAGTCTATGGAGCTCGCTGCGAAAAGCCAGTTCGCAGTTCGCAGTTGTTTTTTTTAGAAAATTTGTGAAGCTGAAAATTCTATGTTCGCGACATCTCTACTAATCTATACTTCATTTTCAAACTGTATGTATTGCTGATCTGCAACTTTCTTTCTGTTATCAGTACTGTCTTGCCTCTACTTTAAGCTGTATGTGCCAAAAATAATTTCTGGTACAACCCGGAACAATAACACATACAGCAGAGATAAGGCAAATAAAAATACAGGCTTGTGCGGATCAGAGTAACATTAAATTCTGCTGGAGATGTATCACTGATCACAGCAAAAATGATAAGAGTACATTAGACATATGGGAACTATTCCTATCAGAGAGAAGAAAAGCTCAGTTTCAAGCTGATTTGCTGAGCAAGATCCTCCAAACCAAATATGTCCAAAGGACATAGAGGAGGCCAACCAGGGAGACCTCAAGCCATAAGGGGCCCATACACTGGTCGATTTCAGCCATCGATCGATTCTAGAGAACTGACGCTATCGATCGATTTGCGGCCGATGCTATCGATCGATTTGCAGCCAATTTCAATTGATTTGATCTATCTGACTGGATGGAAGATCTAGGTCGATCTGCTGCTGGCAGCAAATCGATGGCCCATAGAGTTGCATTGGATCTAATGGTCCAATAATGCATTTAGATCGATTACCAATAGATTTTATTCTGAAATGTATTGGAAATCTGTTCCTAGTGTGTGGCACACATCAGATAGATTCCTGTCAGATTCAACTTGACAGGCATCTGACAGAAATCTATCTGATGGTCAAATCTGCTGCAAATCTATCAGTGTATGGCCACCTGGTGCAACAGGAATCTACCACGCCTCACCCTATTATGTCACCATATTTTAAAGTCAGATATACATACAGTATCTGATTGTGACTGTATATCTGATGAGTACACAGGAATCTTTTATATATAATAACATATCTGCTGTAAGAATAAAGCCTGATGCATTGTTTTGTCACTAGTAGGGAATGCCAATGAGATGCAAATAATTCTGCGTTGATGCAGGTTAATGCAAGTTTTGTATGCAAATGTATGCACTCCCTTTGCTCATGAAATCAATTCATTTGATATGTTAAATGTGGGGTTGGTGACTACAAATTTAGTTATACAGTAGCATTACACTCTACATAAACACTACCAGCAGAGCTGTTGTGAATACACCGAGAATGTTGTGCACATTGAATGCAGAGGTGTTGTCTATCATCCGTAAACCTGGTTCAGATCGTACATGAAGAATGTGTAATAGAGGAAGAATCCCCCCATCCTCCTGCAGAGTACCTGCACATCACTCTTAAAGAGAAACTCCGACCAAGAATTGAACTTTATCCCAATCAGTAGCTGATACCCCCTTTTACATGCGAAATCTATTCCTTTTCACAAACAGACCATCAGAGGGCGCTGTATGACTGATATTCAAGAAACTCTGAGGACCGTGGTACTCCTGGCAGTTTCCTCTCTGTGAACCTCGTTGCATTGTGGGAAATAGCTGTTTACAGCTGTTTCCAACTGCCAAAAAAGCATGCAGCAGCTACATCACCTGCCAACAGTAAAAATGTTACCATGTAATAAATGTCAGAATGTAAATTTATGTAGATTTAAAAGATTTTACAATGGGCAAACACTGACTAAATCATTTATACATAACATTATTGTAAAAATGAAGCATTTTTTTTATTACATTATTTTCACTGGAGTTCCTCTTTAAAGAGGAACTCCAGTGAAAATAATGTAGTAAAAAAAGTGCTTCATTTTTTACCATAATTATGTATAAATGATTTAGTCAGTGTTTGCTCATTGTAAAATCTTTCCTCTCCCAGATTCACATTCTGACATTTATTACATGGTGACATTGTTACTGTGGGCAGGTTATTTAGCTGTTTCTAGCTGCTCTGTCTGTTACAGATAGCTAATAACAGCTATTTCCTGTCTCTGAACATTGTTACATTGTGGCAGTTTGCCAGCAGTACCGCGGTATTCAGAGCCTCTTGTGGGAGGGGTTTCAGCACAAAATCAGTCACACAGCGCCCCCTGATGGTCTGTTTGTGAAAATCATTGTCTTTCTCATGTAAAATGGGGTATCAGCTACTGATTGGGAAAAAGTTCAATTCTTGGTTGGAGTTTCTCTTTAAGCTCAACACATATATGTAGTATAAGGGCCAAAAGATTGAAAATACCTTGAATGATTGATTGGATAGGCTCTTATACTACATCAAAGTGATAAGATAGAACAACCAAGATTGTATGGTGTGTGTTGAGCCTTAGATGTACCCACAGTTAAATTGTCTAGGGCAGGGGTCTCAAACTCAATTTACCTGGGGGCCGCAGGAGGCAAAGTCAGGATGAGGCTGGGCCGCCTAAGGGGTTTCACAATCAGCAGTTCCCGCATAACCCCCCCCCCCCCCGCCATGTTCCCGCCGCAAAACAAGGACTGCAGAGCCCCCAAATCGCCCGGGGGGCAATCCGCCGGCATTTCCTGGAAGGGGCAGAGCTTTCAGCTTCAGCTCTGCCCCTCCTGACGTCAATTGCGGCGCATCACCGCCTCTGCCCGCCCCTCTCACTCTTCCTTCACAGAGAGGGGCGGGGAGAGGCGGCGATCCCTGTGGCGATTGACGTCAGGAGGGGCAGAGCTGAAGCTGAAAGCTCTGCCCCTTCCAGGAAATGCCGGCGGATTGCCCCCCGGGCGATTTGGGGGCTCTGCAGCCCTCGTTTAGCAGCGGGGATGCGGCGGATTACTTGGGAGCACTGAAGCAAACTATAAGGAAGCTTTTGCCAGCGCGGGCCACAAAATATTGTATCGAGGGCCACAAATGGCCCGCCGGCCGCGAATTTGAGACCCCTGGTCTAGGGCCTGATCGAAGTTCTGTGTTCCTGTCCGCACACTCTACAAGTACTCTTACCAAGGACTAGCTACTCTATAGCTATATCCTAAGTTTAGTTAAAATGCATCTCTGGTGTAGATAAAAAACAACAACACAGAGGTACAGCTTCATGGGCACCATGCCTGCTCCTGTGCCTCCCCATCAGTCAGACCTCAGATCAGGTTCATTCTGTTATCTGGGGAACATGGCTACATAATTTATGTATGTAGGGCGCACTTGGCTATTTCATTATTTTATCTTGACACACCTGTTATTTAATTTGTTTATCGTGAGGCACCAGGCTATTTGATTGTTTATCTAGAGATGTATGACTAGTTACATTATTTTATCTGGGTGCTTGTGACTACTTAAAGAGACACTGAAGTAAAAAAAAAATATATGATATAATGAATTGGTTGTGTACTATGAATAATTACTAGAAGATTAGCAGCAAAGAAAATATTCTCATATTTTTATTTTCAGGTATATAGTGTGTTTTCTAACATTGCATCATTCTCTAATATGTGCAGATTACACAACACTCTGCATTCAAAATGAGTCTTTCAGAGCAGTCTGTGAACTAATGACCTCTCCTCTAGCAGATAAAAAGAAAACTGTTCACTTATAGTTGAGATAATAAAAGTCAGAAGACAGCCCTCTGCACCACTTTGAAAGTCGTAGAGATTAATGGCTTTTTGCATAGAGATAACAACTGTAGTTTCTTAACTCTTCCTGTACTGGAAACAATTACATCTGATGTATCTGATCTTAATGTTTTATTTCTTAGCTGTACTACACAAACAAATCATAATATCATAATTTTTTTTTCGCTTCAGTGTCTCTTTAAAGGAAGTCTGAAGTGAGTATAAAAATAAAAAACAGATACTTACCTAAAGCGAGGGAAGGCTTGTGTCCTATAGAGCCTTCCTGTTCTCCTCCCAGAGCCCGCGTTCCATTCTCTTCCAGGTTTACTGGCTTCGGAAGTCTTCAGAAGCACTCGGGCTCCCAAAGTTGGGCCGCTCTGCACTGCTCGCTCTGCACTGCGCGAGCGCCCTCTCCCACACATTTGCACGTGCGCAGTACAGAGCTGTTGGTCTTCAGAAGCCTGAGTGCTTCCAAAGACTTCCGAAGTCTCCCGCAGCAGGAGATTCAAACGGAGGAGCCTGCAGGGGAAAGAGGATACCAGGAGGAGATCAGGAAGGCTCTATAGCACCCAGAACCTTTCATCTCTTTAGGGGAGCATCTGTTTTTTTTATATTTATTCTAACTTCAGACTTGTTTTAATGTTTTTATTAAGGGGCATGTGACTACTTGGTTCTTTTATCTGGAGGCATGAAAATATTTTATTTTTTTAAAAATGTTATTTGGAATCATGTGACTACTTTATTCTATTACCTGGAGGCATGTGACTAGTTAATTAATTGTGAGGCACATGGCTAGGGGACTGTGGCTTCTCAATTTATGTATAGGGGGCATATCAAACTGTTTTGGTAACCCAGCTGCTTAATTCTGGTATCTAGGGACAACACAGTTAAGCTGCCTCTCTGGCAGTATTGAACTGTGGTCTCCCATTGCTTGTTGGACTGAGATATCCCAACTTGCCTTGAAGAGAGTCTGAAGCCTCCAAACAAAACTGTTTTTATTTTATAGTCTTCTTTAGCTTTAATGCCCTAGCTGAAACACTCACTTAATACCCCCAAAATCCCAGGGCAAAAATTCACAACTTTACAGGTCGTGAATATTGCTGCCCGGGGAGGCAGAGCTTAGCGCTATAGCTCTGCCTCTATTCACGTCAATCTGCTCTGATCGCCGCCTCTCCCCGCCCCTCTCAGTGAAAGAAGACTGAAAGGGGCGGGGAGAGGTGGGGATCCGCGCAGATTGATGTGAGTAGAGGCAGAGCTACTGCCCCAAGCTCTGCCTCTACCATCTCCCCCGGGGGTTTCGGGGGATTAATTGAGCGTTTAGCCGCAGGGATGCAGCATTTCAGCTATGGCATTAATGCTCAAGCAAGAAATTACTCAACATAAATCTGATTTTTTGTTTTTTTTACCTACTTTTAGAACATTTTTAATTGTTGAGTGCAGAAAAGTTATTTTTAAGGTAAGGATGAAACATTATCTCCTGGGAGCAGAGCCGGATCATCCACGACCACAAGGCAAACCTAGGCAGTTGCCTAGGGCCTGAAGAGAGTCTAGGGGCCACGTGGATGCTAGCTCCCACCAAATCTTACAAAAAAGAAAACTGCTAGCTTGCCTAGGGCCCTATTTCATCTTGATCCATTTCTGCCTAGGAGACAACTCAGAAGAAAAGTTATTGGATAAGGGCCAATGTCTGTGTTTATACGTTATCTGTTCTGTTCGTTTTCCATCCAGGCTGTTTATTAATGACAGAACTACTGACAGTGGAGCTGAATATTGTGACAAAGCATCCGAGGTTTACAGAGGGGGCTCAGCACCTTATAGAGCATTCAGGAGTATAAAGTGCAGCCTGCGCCATACTTGTGTATACATAACCTTCTCACATACATCTCTCTGTACATTAACATTCAGGAACCTCAGCTCTGCATTATGTCTGATGTGACAGGCTTTTGCACTAGGCACATTGCAGAGGACAGGACCGGAGGTTTGCTTAAATCAAATAAGCTGTGTTATTTCTTTCCATAAAATTGTTTGCTTTGTTCCAAGAAGAAAGTTTAAGGCCCCTTTCACACTGGAATGTTTTCATTGCGGTGCACATGGCCGAATTTCAGGCCACAAAGGCCATAGCCTAGGGAATCGGGAAAGCAAGGGGCGAGGTGTGGGCAGCAGGGTGGCAGTAGCAGTTAGCCTGCCGAACATTTGTCCTGCTACACAGTTTGCACATAGCGGTGGGCATCTACCAACAACCTGATCTACTCGGGGATGAAGGGGCAAGGAATGGACACTTACAGCTTTCTCTGAGCTGCCTGTCACTCACCGAATGTGCCGCTCGCCAAGGAGCTTACAATCTAATCCCCACCATCACTTCACTAACTGTCCTCAGAGGAGCCTGCAATCTAATTCCTACCATGTTGAGGGGAGGGGGACACTTTAGGATGCTGTCGGTCCAGGGGCAGCTGGTGAAAAGGTGGCCTTGGGCGGTAAAAAGTACAAATCCGACCCTGGCGTGTTGAACCGCAGGGTGACACTAGGGCAATGAAAGTCTATGGGGCCTTTCACACTGGTTGCGATGCGCCGGAAGTGGCTCATCTGCTGCAAGAGCATCCATGCGTTGTCGGGTGAGTTGTGTGGCAATGTGCGGCGGACCGGAAGTCATGTAAGTCTATGGTGACGCTGGTTTTTTTAAACTGTTTTCGCTTTCGCTTTGCGGCACGCATATGCGGAAGCCTATTTTTTCAGTACACTTCCGTGCACTTTGTATTTCCGCCACAGGAAGTGAGCGTTAGAGAGATTCACTTCCAAAAGTACAGTAGCTAAAATCTACACACAATCAAATACAGCTTTTAGCCTCTGATATTTAACATGAAAAGTAGAAAAATGTTTACACAGCTACTTAGACATTATTTGTACATTGTCATTTTAGAACACTTGGTTTAAAGGTGCGTACACACGCACTACCAGCGGCAACGATGGGTCCGCTGGACCCTCCCGCTGGGCAGACGTTCAGCTGACAGTAGTGCGTGTGTACGCGCTGAGCGGATCGTTTAGAAACAGCCTTATCAGTCTGCCGACAGCGTGTACGAACATACTACTGTCGGCTAAAAGTCCGCCCAGCGGGAGGTTCTGACGGACCCATCGCTGCCTCTAGTACTGCGTGTGTACGCACCTTTAGGGACCTTTTCCACTAGCGGCGTTTGCGATGCTGAATCGCAAAATCACAAACCGCTAGTGATTTTTTAATCGCTACGGTTTGCACATTAACATGGGAATCGCGGTAGGCAATTTCCACTACCGCGATTCGTTTTTTTGTCAAATGTGATCGCGCCACAGAGCGATCTTTGCCGCGATTTTGCTATGCAGTACAGTGCATAGCAAAATCATGAACGCAATCGTCGGAGGTTTCCTGCTTTTTGCGATTCAGTAATCGCTAGCGTTCAGCGTGAACGCTAGCGACTGCTAGTCGAAAAGGGCCCTTAATCCGCATCTACACGAGTAGATGCGGCCGCGATGCTCCTTATCAATCGAGCCGCTAATGCGGCTCGATTGATAAGATCCGACAGGACGGATCTCCGCACCGCCGATTCCCTGCTCGCTCCCCGCGAGGGGACAATGGCAGGGAATCGAGCGGAAGGTAAGCGGGGACGAGCGGGCACGAGCGGGGAATCGAATGCGGCGCAAGCAGGGACGCGGCGGGCACGCGGAAGGGGCGATCCGGCGGCTAATCGAGCCGCCGGATCGCTGCAACATCTTATAGTGTAGACGGGGCTTTACAGTGTTCCTTTTAAGTACAATGGATCTTGCAAGGATTTTGAGGTATTTATCTCAAATAGATAAGACCCTTAGGGCCCTTTTCCACTAGCAATCGCTAGCGTTCACGCTGAACGCTAGCGATTGCTGAATCGCAATTACCGGCGATTCCCCGACGTTCGCGGCCGCGATTTTGCTATGCTATGCACTGCATAGCAAAATCGCGGCAATTATCGCTCCGCCGCGCGTTCGCGTTCCCTGCAAAAACGAATCGCGGTAGTGGAAATGACCTACCGCGATTCCCATGTTAAAAAGCAAACCGTAGCGCTTGTAAAATCGCTAGCGGTTTGCGTTTTTGCGATTCAGCCAGCGCAAACGCGCCGGTGGAAAAGGGCCCTTAGTTTACTTAGCACCTACATAAACTCCAGCTGACATGGAGAGTTCTTTACAGATTCAATCCTGTTCAGTGTACACTGTTGGAGCCTGGAAACAGTTAACTGTATGTTAACAGACCAGAAGATAGCTGGTAGGAGAGCAGCAGATCCACTCATGTCCTCTCGCCAGTGATTCACAGCCAGGTTCCTCAGCTCGGAAACCAGTCATTCTATTAATTTGTGCTCAAAATCTGAGTGTGGCTAACAAGCCTGTATGTTTGGCAGTGAGCCCAGCAAAGATATTATCGCGCTCCTCGGAGACTGCGGTGGGAATTATGGCACGGTTTATCTTCAGCACCACATTGTGACATGAACAAGAGTGTTTTGTATAGCGGGGTGTCGAGATTAGTTAACCTTGTAACTGGATTAATCTGTGTGCTATTTTCAGGCTTTGTTTAAGGAAGAACACTGATCTAATTAACATGAAGGCTAGTATTTTAAAGTGAACTCGAAGTGAGAGGGATATGGAGGCTGCCATATTTATTACCTTTTAAACAGTACCAGTTGCCTGGTGGTCCTTTTGATCATCTGGCTGCAGTAGTTTCTGAATCACAAACCTGAAACTTCCATGTAGCTCGTATTAACATACCTCCCAAGTTTTTGAGATAAGTAAGTGCTGGCGATTTTTTTTTAAAGCGCTTCTGCGATGTTGCTCTATGTGAGTGTTCTCACACGAGCGATGAGCTTTCTTTCCAAACGCAAACGCGACTCCTGCACCATTTCTTGAGCGTTTACGCTTCAATACAAAGTAAAGGGAGATCGCAAAGCGCTTGAAAAAGTGCTTTGAATAGCGAGTTGACCAGCGCTTTTAAGAATAAATGCATTTATTCAGTTCCAGGTCAAAGAGTTCACTTCCTGATTGTCTTCGGGAAGAAAAAGTAAAATTGCTGGACAAAAGCGATTTAAAAAAGTGCTTAGAAAAGCGATGAACAAAGCAGAAATCGCTGTAAAAGTGCAGGGAAAAGCGCTTTAAAAAGCACTCACAAAAGCGATCAGCGCTTGCGATTGCCCAGGCAATTTATAATGTGAACAAGGCCTTAGAGGGACACTTTAAGAGACACCTGCCTAACCACGCCCCTGCCACACCCATACCAGAAAAAATTCAGAAATGACGACGTTTTAAAATTCAGACCGCACTGGTCCTCTCTATCATCATTAATTCTCCTTCATTTTAACATTTAAAAATAAGAATTATATCTATTTAAATGATAGAAGTAACACATAGATTCTATCAAACTAATTTTTAGTAGAAAAATACATGCATTTACATAGATCTGTGCAGTCCTGAAAGAGGGAAAATTAAGGGAGAAAGAGCAACAGAGAGATTTAGTTCCTAAAGAGGGACTGTCCCTCTAAAATGGGCATAGTTGGGAGCTATGGTATTAAAGTGGCCATACATCTAGCGATTTTGGCGGCTGATCAACCAAGAGGCAGATCGAATATGATCGGAGAGATCTGTTGACCACCATAAACCATAGGTTGAATCCCGATCGATTTAACTGCCTAACGACTGCTCCACGCCGATTGGCGTGAGCAGTGCGGCAGCCCCAGGACAAGTGCTGGGGGGTGGAGATTGCTCTGCTCCGTCATCACCGTCATCAGCCTCCCAGCAGCGATCACCGCTAGGGACTGTAAGACGGCGAAACCACATGAAATCTTGTGGGAATCGGCCTTGTGACACTGCCACACCACCTTGGCGCCTCTTGTCCCCCTAATTCTTTTTAATGCCCCCCTTCCATGCATGTGCATTTATTTTTTACCTGTTGCCGTCCACGATGAGTGTCCTTCTACTTCTGCATTTGTACCCCCATGTGGCTGCCAGCGTTATAGCACATGGGGCGTGTGTGTGATGTCACACAAGCGCCCTACATGCTGTATGCCGGTATTCACATGGGGCCCGAATACGGAAAAAGGGCACAGATGCTCAGTAGAGATGGGAAGTTCGGATCTTTTCAATGATCCGGATGATTCGAATCAGATCATTGAAGAGATCCGGATCTTTGATCCGAATCTCGGATCATTTTACTACCGAAGCATTCGGGGGTGAAATGACTAGCAGGACAGGAGAAGGAGAGGAGGGTGGACACACAGAGAAGGGGAGAAGATGGACAGAGGGCAGGGAGTGGACAGAGAAGGGAGGAGGGACGAGCAGAGAGCAGAAATGTTTGTTTGCACACAATACCCACATGCTGCAATCATATGCTTTACATGTATTTCACCTATATGCTCATCTGTGTACTTTGCATGCAAACGTCGCACAGTGAAAGAAAGCATTCCCAGAAGTAAAGTGCAGCTGTTTAGGAGGATCATATTGCGCTGCAATCACAGTGCCTGCAAAGTTACTGAGCTGTGCTGAGCCAAAAGCTTCCAATGTGTTCACTGTGCACAACTAGGAACAGACAGCCTATAATGGGCAGCACATTGCAGCCAGTATGTGTGCTCTACACATATCTGGCAGTGGCACCCATGTCCCTACTCTCTCGCATCTACCTGTCTCCCTGCAAGGCTGCCTCCCCTCCAACTCAACGATCCATCTCAGCTCTGCTTCCAGGACCCCGCTGCCCGCTGAGAGGGGGCGTGTCGCTCCTGGCCCCGCCCCTTTTGCGATCCGAATCACTCATTTTGATGATTCGAATGATTTGACTCACAAAATAGATTCGGATCAAAGATCCGAATCGTTCATGATCCGGACAACACTAATGCTCAGCCCGGACACCGTGGCATGTAAAGTATAACTGCCCGGCCAGGGGGTCCTGGGGGATGCAACATAAAACATTAGAGGGAACAGTGGCAGAGGCTTTCCATCATGTTCAGCGTTGCAATTGCCAACGCACACACAATCTAGCATGTTGTCCCGAGATCTTCCTGTAAGTCTGATCGATACATGCGGCCAGTTTTCACCGTGAATTGGGCATGCTCTTGGCGGCACCAATTTTAAACAGATTCAATTGATTAATTATCGAATCTGATTGTAGATCGGCTGCCAAGTCTATAGATGTATGGCCACCTTTAGGTCCCATTTCCATTTGTGTGGAAACAAATGTTATTACATAGCTCCCAACTGTCCCTTTTTCGGAGGGACAGTCCCTCTTTGGGAGCCCTGTCCCTCTTTCCTCCTCATTTGTCCCTCTTTCATGAATTTGTCCCTCTTTCTATGTAAATATAAATATTTATCTACTAAAAAGTGTGTTTGATTGACTCTACACTTTATTCCCATCCTTTAAATTGCTATTTTACTAATTTTAAAATGTTAAAATTAAGGAAAATGAACCAGGATAGAAAGGACCAGTGTGGTTTGAAATATAAAGTAACATATTTTTCTCATGAAATTTGTATCGTCTGCGTGACTAGGGGTGTGACGGGGGCGTGATCAGGGGTGTGGCATGGGCGTGGCTCTTTCGCATCTCAAAAAGTTGGGAGGTATGTTATTATCTGTAACTTGGTAGAAGTCTTTCAGGATCTTCTCTGGGACCCCTGTTTTTCATCAGCAGCCTTGATTGCAGTTTGGCTCCTGTTTTGTTGGTAGAAGACGTCTGCCTGTGTTAATAGAAGCCTGGCTACTGTCCTGTTGATGGTCAGTTTGTTAGCCAGTCTTCACAAGGATTAAGGCAGGGTCCACACTTGTCCGTTCAGGATCGGATCCGTTTTTCTAAACTTGTTTTTTTCTTTCCCCCGTTTTTTCCTAAAATGCTTTTTTGCACCATACGTTTCCAGTCCGTGGAAACGTATGCCCAGCCGTGGGGGAAGAGGGGGGCCACCATGCTGGAGGGGTAGCAGCCAGGACTGGGGTGACAGCGGTCAGTGGATAGGGGGGTCGCCACCCCCCCCCCCCCCCCTCCCTCACATGTGTCTTCCGTCCCCGCTCCACCTCCAGCTACTTGTGCAAAATTTGTTAAAATGTAAGCAGGGAGCTTACCTTCTTCCTCCGCTTGCCGCTTGACTTCCTGCAATGCAACCCTCTATATTTCAGAGGAAGTGATGCGGCGAGCAGAGGAAGTGGAGAAGGTAAGCTCCTCACTCGCCGCATACTTTACATTTTAACAAATTTTGCGCAAGTAGCTGGAGGAGTGGGGACGGGAGACCCAGGTGAGGGAGGGGGGGCGGCCCCACCGACCGCTGTCACCCCAGTCTTGGCTGCTACCCCCTCCAGCATGGCGGCCCTCTCCCCACCCACAGGCTGTGACACAGTGACAGATCTGTTTCTGTGTCCAAAACTGCCTATGTAGAGGAGGATCCGTTTTCCTATTGCCCTGCACTACCCCTCTGTGTATCCGGATCCATGTTCGGTCCGGGAAAATGCAGCAAGTCCGGACCGACCGTTCAGGTTTTTAAAACGTATTCCCCTGAATGCAGACGGATCCGTTTGTTTGTTTTTTAAGTGAAGAATGATGCTATTTTTAACATTGGTATCCGTGGCTCCGTTTTGATCCGGGCCAAAAAACTGAGCCACGGATACATTTTTAAAACAAGTGTGAACCTACTCTAATGCCCTCCTCTGCTTAACCAACATATTACTGCCAGCTCCCCCTCTACCTATAGGCTTGGCTAGGCTATGCGGGGTGGTGGGGAAATACTCTTTTAGGGCTGGTTCACACGGGCGTCTGCTGAGCTTTTGCTTGGCGTCGCGTTCAAACGCCAGCGTTTAAACGCCAGCATTTAAAAGCTAGCCTTTGAAGGCTTTTGGGAAGCGTTCAAGGCTAGCAGTTCTGGTCTCTGCTATTGTTTCCTGGCGTTTACCGCCTCTGAAAGCAGCATGTTGCTTTTGAGACTAGACGCAACGCCGGGATCTACCACCAGGCTTTCATGAAAGCCTGCAAAAGCCAGCTCTGAGCCCTCCCATTCACTTGCATGGGATGGCGGAAGATCACAAAAAACACTGTGTCTGAAACCCCACGTTAAACGCCATAAAAACGCCCGTCTGAACCAGCCCAAAGCCAGCTCTAAACGCTCCTATTCACTTGAATGGGACGGCAGTAGATCCCAAAAAACGCCGCGTCTGAAACGCTGCGTAAACGCCACAAAAACGCCCATGTGAACCAGTTTTCTATTAAACTATACATGAAAGAAAAAAAAAACTTGTGTCTTCACGTCACATGTCCTCCTCATCCCCACTGTTGCCACGCATGGACCCTCTGAACATATACAACAAGAGTTTGTTGGATATGTTTGCTTGGCTGTACTCCCCAGCATGTATGAGCGCGACCATCCTGCACCGTAGCATGAAGCTGCTCGTACAGGCGCACCTACAATATAAAAGAGGATCCCAGGCAACGGTGGAGACCACGAGGAGTGCGTGGAAAGTCTCTGGAGGATCCAGAGTTTCCCCTCTTCATACGTAAGTATCACATTTTTTTGTTTATGTTCGCTTAGGGTTTACCTAAAGCTATGACCTATGAGCAAGTTAGCTCAGCCAGATGGCATGTGCACCTTATCGAACATTAGACATGCAGTATGCCAGGGACGGATTCTAGACCAAGTTGCGCCTGGGGCAAGGTCAGGTTTTGATGGTTATGCTCTTATCCCTACTGTTTATACATAATTCGAAAACTCAATGTGTGCATATACCATATTTTTCGCCGTATAAGACGCTCGGGAATATAAGACGCACCCAGGTTTTGAGGGCAAGAACCAGAGAACAAAATATATATACTAAACCTGGTGCATCTATATTCAGGAGCATCTTGTAGTTGTTCCACCCCAACTAATGTCCTCAGGTGTCCCCAATGTGGTCCCCATTTGTCCTCAGGTGTCCCCCATGAGCCCCCAGTGTCCCCCATGAGCCTTTAGGTGTCCTCAGGTATACTCCATGTGCCCTTAGGTGTCCTCAGTGTGGTCCTCAGGTGTCCCCCATGTGCCCTCAGTGTCCCTCATGTGCCCTTAGGTGTCCTCAGTGTGGTCCTCAGGTGTCCCCCATGTGTCCTTAGGTGTTCCCAGTGTGGCCCCCATGTGTCCTCAGTGTCCCCCATGCACCCTTAGGTGTCCTCAGTATGGTCCTCAGGAGTCCCCCATAAGCCCTCAGGTGCCCCCCATGAGCCTTTAGGAATACCCAGTGTGGTTCCTATGTGTCCTCAGCTCCCTGTGTGGTTCGCTCCCCTTCCCCGTGTAATTAGTGTGGCAGTATATATATATATATATATATATATATATATATATATATATATATATATATATATATATATATATATATATATACTGGATGGACGCCCGGTGTTGCCCGGGTATGTATTTGGCTGGTGTTGGACCCGCCCACCTTTCCTAACCCTAACACACAATTACTTAATTACTTAATGACCAAGTTTGTGAGCTTTGCGGTCTTTGGCATCAATAATTTGCATTGAAATAAAATAAATCTCATTGGCTGTGGCTCCACCCCTTTTCTGCATTTGAACCCAAATCACCCAATGGCCAACTGTACCAGGTACAGGTGATTAACAGTGCAAGAGGCTTGTGCCATTAACAGTGCAAGAATGTCAGCAATTAAATATTCCCCTTAAAAATCAATAGGTGGATTTTAATTGGCTTTTGTAGGCTCCACCCACCTTTCTGAATATTAATCCCAGTCACCCAATGACCAACTGTGCAAAGTTTGAGAACCCTACCACTAACAGTGTAAGAATGGCTGCACTTTACATTTTCCCAATGAAATTTGTATTTTTCTCCACCCACTGATTTCCTGACATTGTTCGGGTATCAATTTGGCTGGTGTTGGCTCCGCCTACTTTTTCTAACCCTAACACACAATTACTCAATGACCAAGTTTGTGCGCTTTGCGGTCTTTGGCATTAATAATTTGCATTAAGATTGTAAAACTGTACCAGGTTTAAGGCTTGTGCCATTAACAGTGCAAGAATGGCAGCAATTACATATTCCCCTTGAAAATCAATAGGTGGATTTTGAGTAGCTTTTGTAGGCTCCACCCACTTTTCTTAATATTAATCTCAGTCACCCAGTGACCATTTGTGCAAAGTTTGAGAACCCTGCCATTAACAGTGTAAGAATGGCTGCAGTTTACATTTTCTCAGTGAAATGTGTATTTGTCTCCGCCCACTGATGACCCGGTATTGCCCAATTATGTATTTGGCTGGCGTTGGCTGCGCCCACTTTTCCGAACCCTAACACACAATTACTCAATTACTCAATGACCAAGTTTGTGAGCTTTGCGGTTTTTGGCATCAATAACCTGTGTTAAAATGAAACAAATAAGATTCGCTGTTTGTGGCTCCACCCCCTTTTATAAATTTAAACCCCAGTCACCCAATGATGAGCTGTACCAGGTTTGAGGCTTGTGCCATTAACAGTGCAAGAATGGCAGCAATGTAAATATTCCCCTTGAAAATCAATAGGTGAATTTTGATTGGCTTTTGTAGGCTCCTCCCACCTTTCTGAATATTAATCCCATTCACCCAGCGACCAACTGTGCAAAGTTTGAGAACCCTGCCATGAACAGTGTAAGAATGGCTGCAGTTTACATTTTCCAGTGAAATTTGTATTTGTCTCCGCCCCCTTTTTGGTTACGGGAATAAAAAGTATCCTATACTTTATTCCAGGTAATGTAATATGTGTGTGCCAAATTTCATTCAAATCTGTTCAGCCATTTTTGCGTGAACGAGTAACAAACATCCAAACATCAGAACTTTCACATTTATTATATTAGTAGGATATATATATTAGTGTTGCCGCCCGAATGACTCCCTGGCTCCTTGTGTGGTCTGCGGTGCTGCCCCCCCACCGCTTTGTATCAGGTCAGGTCCCCTCCCAGCTTGTGTCAGCTCCCCCTGCTTGTGTTTGCGCTGCCCCCCGAGTGTCAGCATAGCGGCAGTCATACTTCAGCCGCTCTCCGGAACGCAGACCTGGTCTCCTCTCTGCCGCACCTCTAGTGTTTGGCTTCTGCAATGCGCATCATCAGTGAAGCCAACACTAGAGGTGCGACAGTGAGGAGACCAGGTCTGCGTTTCCGGAGAGCGGCTGAAGTAAGCACGACTGCCGGTATGCTGACACTCGGGAGGCAGCGCAAAAAGAAGCGGGGGGAGCGGACACAGGCTGGGACAAACTGCGCCTACCACCTGGGGCGAGAGACCCGCCTGCTTCCCCCCCCCCCCCCCCTAGATCCGTCCCTGCAGTATGCTACGGTATTCCCTGGTAATATGTGCACTGAGATCCAAAGTTTTCAACGTTTTTGCCCCACCCCCCAGATATTTATGCATGATTCTGATATTGCACCCCAGGGGTGTAACTAGAGGAAAGCAGCCCTAGAGGGGGCTGTAAGGGGGCCCCGTCTACTACATCACTTCCTCTGATACAGGGCTCCATCCTTCAGATCAAGTGTTTTTGTGGCTACACTTGTTATGGGTATGAAGATCCTGATGGCCACACTTGTTGTATGACCCTTGTAGACACAGACAAGACACAGAACATTTATATCGCGCTTTTCTCCTGGCGGACTCAAAGCGCCAGAGCTGCAGCCACTAGGGCGCGCTCTATAGGCAGTAGCAGTGTTAGGGAGACTTGCCCAAGGTCTCCTACTGAATAGGTGCTGGCTTACTGAACAGGGAGAGCCGAGATTTGAACCCAGGTCTCCAACGTCAGAGGCGGAGCCTTTAACCATTACACTATCCAGCAGACTGTGATGGTCACCAAGGGGCCCGAAGACTGTAATGGTCACCAAGGGGATGCAAGGGAAGGGATGTGAACATAAAGGGGCCCCATCGCAGTTTTGCTGTGGGGCCCCATAATTTGTAGTTATGCCCTTGTTGCGCCCCCTGTCTATGCACCCCCAAATATCCATTACCCAGCGCCGGCACTCCTTTTTCAGCCTGCCCCTCCGCATACAGTGCACTCTTTCCTGAGGACCCTGGCTAGTGATCTTTGTTCAGCAATATGTATTGACATCTCAATGTGAAATGTCCTCATCTGATTGACCTTCAGCTAGCTAAACAGCAGGGCAGAGTGTAGTGTGTGCTTGAAATGATCCACAAGCTATTGCAAACATGCTGTAATGTCAGCTTCTAGCTGTTGTGGTGACACAATACAAACAAGGTACAGGGACAAACAATGGCACTACAGATAATAGGGAATAGAATCCCTGGAATGCTAATTATATTCAAACTGGACAAGGACCAAGCCAACAACACACCCAAAACAAACAACAAAAACAGGACTGACTCACTGCCAGATACAACCTACTGGCCCAACAGCAAACACCATACGCTGTATATTAGGGGCAGTTCACATTAGAAGCGCAAATCACAATCACGTTTTGGCATACAAAATTTTGTGTTTTTATCACATTCAATAGAACGAGAATCACAACGCAATCATCCTCAAAGTGCTGCATGCAGCACGTTTGTGATTTGTTCAAATCGCAAACACTGCAGTGAGAATGTTCCCATAGGGATACATTAGCTGCAGCACTTTGCTGATCGCCGGTGATCAGCAAAGCGCTACAAAAGCGCCCAGTGTGAACCATACCTTAAACTTACTTAAGGGGAAAAAAATGACATTTACTCACCCGGGGCATCCCTCAGCCCCCTGAAGCTGGATGGTGCCCTCGCAGCCCCGCTCCGATCGTCCTGTCCCTGCCGGCGGCTACTTCCGGGTTCGGCGACAGCCGCTGACAGGCTGGGAACGCGGCTGATTTTCCGCGTTCCCACTCGCTATATGCTGCTATAGCGTATATAGCTAGTGAGGAGAAAAAAAGAGAGATATTTACCTATGGAGAGGGAAGGCTCTGAATCCTATCGAGCCTTCCCTGTCCACTCTCACTCCCCTCATTCCAGCGCCGCCACCCCCGTTACAACTAACCGGCCAACTGGTTGAATCCACCTTCATGAGCCCTCGGAAGGCTCGTCTCCCCAGGAATTCCCGGAGACAGACGGCTCCATACTGCCCAGAGACAGACGGCTCCATACTGCACATGCCCAAGCAAGTAAACGCTCACGCATGCGCAGTACGCAGCCGCCTGTCTCCGAGAGCACCTGGAGACATGAGCCTTCCGAGGGCTCACGGAGGTGGATTCAACCAGTTGGTCAAATAGCTGTAACAGGGGGGTTGTACGGTGCCGGAAAGAGGGCACCAAGAGGGGACAGGGAAGGCTCAATAGTTTTCAGAGCCTTCCCACTCCATAGGTAAGTATCTCATTTTTGAGTGGTTGCAGTGGGTCCTTTCCTGTTTTATCTCGTTTTTTGTCATTTTAGTTTTACTTTAAATTGTATAAAATCTGCAGGTTGTAATAAAATACTATTATTATGTGTCTATAGTGTGCTGACACCGTCTGTAGCACTTTACAGAGTACAGTCGTGTCACTCTCTCTCTCAGAGGAGCTCACAATCTAATGCTAATGAAATCTTCTGTTAGTTGGGGGCACCACCAGCTACTTAATACTGAGGGTACCTCTGGCTACCTATGGGTACTTCTGGCTACCTAAGGGGCACATATATAGCTACCTATGACAGCCAAGGGAATTAAGAGAGAGGTTACAGCTGGGCCAGCCAACATACTTGCAGTGCAGTTCAGCGGGAGTCTGTAGGTCCATGGAGTGCAAAATCAAGGGTGCCAGGACATCTGTGCCTACAAGCTCCTGTGACAGTGGCTGGATAGTGTACTGATTAAAGGTTCCACTTGTGACACAGGAGACCATGGTTCGCATCTTGGCTCTGTAAGCTGTGCTGGCTTACAGAGCCAAGATGTGAACCCTGGTCTCCTATTCAGTATGAGACCTTGGGCAAGACTCCCTACCACTGCTACTGCCTATAGAGCATGCCGTAGTGGCTGCAGCTCTGGTGCTTTGAGTCCGCCAGGAGAAAAGCGTGATATGAATGTTCTTTGTCTTGTCTTTGTCTAAATCCGTGTGGATTGGCACACTCAGGTTTGCCGATGAGGAGCTAAATACATATTGGAAGTCAAGTAAGACGTAGTGCTCCCCTATTCAGTAAAAGTGGTTTCCATCTCACCAGCTTGTAAACACACCTGTGTGTGTATTTTCTACTTGGCTCAGCACTGCACAGCGGGTGGTGTGGACTGTGCCAAGTCTCTGTATGCAGAGCCCAGGCTGGGGTGAGGAAAAGTGTGCAGAGAGGTGGGTGAAATGGGACCCTAGACAAGGTAGTGCATTTGGCACCACCTTATGGCCCTTTTACTATGACCCAAGCACCACATTTTTTTAATGTGCTTTTTTGGGGGGGGGGGAGTGTTGGGATGAGAGACATTACTTACTTATGGGGGGCTAAGCCTGTGACCTCTTGTCCATAGATGGTCACCATCTCCTCTGCGCAATGTCATACCTTCACTTTTCCAGCGTAGGCAAGCCCATGCCCCCCGCAATGCATGTTGGGAAATGTAGTATGGGGATGCGAGCAGATCTCGGAATGCTGGGCTGGGAAAATGAAAATGCAGCACTGTGCGGAGATGCCAACCACATTACGGTCGAGAGGCCACAGAGCAGCTTCCTCAGCTTGTGATTGGCACAGGGCCGGATTTCCCATAAGGCACTGTATGAAACTCCACCCCAACCCCTTTCCCCCGTACACTATTATGGACCTCCCTTAAGGGGAGGTTCATTTTAAAAAAGGAATTTGGTGCTCAGTTCGTTTTAATAGGATGAGGTGGAGAGGGGTCAGAGGAGGTGGTAGGTGGGCCCCTTGACAGCCACCAGGCCCCAGGCACCTTCCTAGGTTGCCTTGCTAATGATCCTGCTCTGCTTAACTTTAAACTAAGTTACTAAGCATTACTAAGCATTACAAAAATGGCAAAAATTTACTTTAAAAAATCTCAGAATCTTTGATTTGGAAACCTGCTCTAATCTTACTATAGTTTTTCTTGCGCTGATTTTGACGAATCTGCCCGTGAGCAGCATGTTGTCTGAGATACCGTAGGTGCAGGCAATGGGCAGTGGCAGCTCCAGCTTCAAACTTTTTGGGGGGCACAAAGGGGGCATAATGGCTGGTGGGGCCCATCTGAGTGATCAAAATCGATGTTTGTATGGCGAGGTTTAGATATATATATTTTTAACTCAAGGCGGCACTCAAAGGGGCACAGTGATTCCTGTGGGGGAGAGGGCAGTGCCTCAGCGTGCACCAGTGTTGAGCCGTATTGGTATTTAAGGGCAGAACGCAGTGGGCGGAGCATCACTCACTGATACAAGTTGTCTGACCAAACTCTGTGCTTCACAGGAAGTGAGTATTGACCTGGAATGGTATTACTATTCTGAGTGTTAAGAATAAACAATGCAATTATAATTACTGGGTACATCATCATCATCAATATGACATGCCAACTGCTCAGCAGATAAGAGACTATCTTTAGAGTTCCTTCCTTCCTTTACTATGAAATTGTTGCTCTTAAATTAGACTACTGCTTATGAACGACTGAGTGCAAAAGGTTGGAGTGACCTAATGCCTGGCACACACCATGTAATTTTCCATCAGATTTTGGGTTGTATCGATAATTTCCGTCAGGTCAGATCTGATTTGCAGTCGTTTTTCTGATCAGTTTTGTACAGGAGTGATCAGAAAATCGATCAGAAAAATGATTGGAAATCAGATCTGACCTGTCGGAAAATATCACTTGGTGTGTACCAGGCATTAAAAACCTTTAAACAACCTCAAACACTGCACCATCCCTGGAAGCATTTAAGTCTAAACTGAAAACCCACCTATTTAGTCTGGCATTTATGAACACCTGACCAGGGACGGGCCGAGGCAGAGGCAAGAGAGGCTCCAGCCTCAGGGCGCAGTGTAGGAGGGGGCGCACAACTCACTCAGCTATCATTCCCCTATTGTGTTTGAAGCAGAGAGAAATAAGAAAAGGGGATACATGGCAGTGACTGCAAGCCAGATAACTAGAGATTAGGGTGTTGGGGCCCCTGGGGCACCTCTTAGTCTAATAGCAATCAGTGTATGACGGCTGGGGTGGGAGGGATGGGGGGGCGCACTTTGGCGCCTCAGCCTTGGGTGCTGGAGGATCTTGTCCCGGCTCTGCACCTGACTATCTCCTCTGTAACACAGTCCAGCCTGCAACCCTGTATTGATCTGAGACACAACTATGCGCTTTGAGTCCTATGGGAGAAAAGCGCTTTACAAATGTTATTGTATTGTATTGTAAATGACCTGAAGACAAAGATTGTTCACCATCATGGTTTGGGGGAAGGATACAGAAAGCTGTCTCAGAGATTTCAGCTGTCTGTTTCCACAGTTAGAAACATATTGAGGAAATGGAAGAGCACAGGCTCAGTTCAAGTTAAGGATCGAAGTGGAAAACCAAGAAAAATCTCGGATAGACAGAAGCGACGAATGGTGAGAACAGTCAGAGTCGACCCACAGACCAGCACCAAAGACCTACAACATAATCTTGCTGCAGATGGATTCACTGTGCATCGTTCAACCATTCGGTGCTCTTTACACAAGGACATACTGTATGCGAGAGTGATGCAGAGGAAGCCTTTTCTCCGCCCACAGCACAAACAGAGCCGTTAGAGGTATGCTAAAGCACATTTGGACAAGCCAGCTTCATTTTGGAATAAGGTGTTGTGGACTGATGAAACTAAAATTGAGCTATTTGGGCATAACAAGGGGCATTATGCATGGAGGAAAAAGAACACAGCTGTAATACGCGAGGCAGCTGTGGCGAGCAGCACCGCCGCCGCAGCTGCCTCCATTCGGCCATCCGTCCGTGCGGCGTCTAGGACGCCGAGGATGGAACGTTTTCAGCTGCAGGGGGTCGCCGTAGCGCGCGGGCGCGCGCACAGACGGGACCTTTATGCGGGGAGGAAGGCCGTCAGCTGACCTGCTGGTCGGCTGACGTCAGAGGAGTCCCATGGCGCCCAGGATTGGCAGTTTCTGGAAGGACGTGCCAGTGGGGTCTCCTCTGCTTCATAAGCCTGCTGGCTTCATTCACACAAACCGTCTGTTGTCGACAATACTTGCGTGTTAGCGCTCAGACCTTAGGCTAGTTCCCTGGTGTTGATGCTAAGGATTTCACACCAACACTAGGTTATTGCTAACTTGTGATTGTTATTTGTTTAGGCTAGTTCCCTGGTGTTGATGCTAAGAATTTCACACCCAGACTAGGATATTGCTTACTGTTTGATCTCCTGTGTATGACTCTTAGTTTTTACCTCTGACTCTGATCCTGCCTTCCGATCCTGTACTTTCGCCTATCTGCCTACCTGTTGCTGAACCTCTGCCTGATTACCGATTACTCTCTTGTCTCACGATTCAGTACCGATACGTACCTTCCTGTTGCTGAACCTCTGCCTGATTACCGTTTACTCTCTTGTCTCACGATTCTGTACTGATACTTACCTCTCTGTTGCCGAACCTTGCCCGCCTGACCATTCTACTCACTAGTGGGCCCTCGCCACTGGTGAGGTGTTAACTACGCCAGCTCCGTTGGTGAAGCAGCTCTGCTAGGCTTTAGTTCAGCCTTAATTACCTGCTCATTAGGTACCTGTCATTTTAGTATTACTGTATCTCGTAGGCTGCAGTACAGTCTGACTCACCCGCCCCTCGGGTGTTCATTTGCCTGCAGTATATTTTAAATCACCCGTTCCTCGGGAGATTCGGCCTCTTCTGTATTGTTTCTCCACCTTGCTGGAGGTTGTACGTTAGTGCACGATCAGTGTACTGGTTATTCCTCACCAGCCCCTCTGGTGAGGTCTCATTAAAGCATTAAAGTTACGGTTACACCAATCACTACACTCTCTGCTCCTTGCCTGCTATACTAGTATTATTGGTGATTTTGCAGATCACCCATAATTGGGTATAGCGTCTGTATTGTTGGTGATTCTGCAGATCACCATATAATCAGACATCTGAGCAACGACACAAGACCGTTACAACAGCATTCCAAAAAAAACACCTGCTACCTAGAGTAAAATATGGTGGTGGTTCAGTCATGCTGTGGGGCTGTGTGTCCAGTGCAGGGACTGGGATTCTTGTCAAAGTTGAGGGACGCATGGATTCCACTCAGTATCAGCAGATTCTGGAGACCAATGCTCAGGAATCAGTGACAAAGCTGAAGCTGCACCGGGGCTGGATCTTTCAATAAGACAACAACCCTTAACACAGCTCAAAATCCACTAAGGCATTTATGCAGAGGAACAAGTACAACGTTCTGGAATGGCCATCTCAGTCCCCAGACCTAAATATAACTGAAAATCTGTGGTGTGAGTTAAAGAGAGCTGTCCATGCTCGGACGCCATCAAACCTGAATGAATTAGAGATGTTTTGTAAAGAGGATGGTCCAAAATACCTTCAACCAGAATCCAGACTTGCATTGGAAGCTACAGGAAGCGTTTAGAGGCTGTCATTTCTGCAAAAGGAGGATCTACTAAATATTGATTTCATTTCTTTTTTGTGGTGCCTAAATCTATGCACCTGTCTAATTTTGTATAAACAATTATTGCACACTTTCTGTAAATCCAATAAACTTCATTTCACTTCTCAAATATCACTGTGTGTGTCTCCTGTATGGTATATTTAACTGACATTTTTTATCGTAATAATCAACAATTTATACTGGAAAATCATGACGATTAACAAGGTTGCCCAAACTTTCGCATCCCACTGTATAAAGATTTATAAAGTGCCAACATATTCTGTGGCGCTGTACAAAGTAAATCAACCAGAGTGTTTTGTTTTTTCCCCATACCCTGGGATAGAAACAGTGATTCCTCAGTGTACAGTCTGGCCAGCCAGGCAGCTTTCACTGTATGAATTATTCATGGTGAACACGATGACCTCGAGATATAATGGTAAGCAGATATGGCAGCAGCTCCATGTCTCAGCCTTCATCAGCAGACCCATTCCATGCTAGCCAGCAGCATTTGTCTTATTTCCTGACATAGCGGGATGTCTGGATGGTGATTGGTCGGATGTCTCCTGTAACCTGGCTGCCACATTCCTCTCATCTCATCCGCAGTTCATTCATTTCCAGGCGGGATCAGCATGTTCAGCACAGTGTTACAGCCTGTGTGTCATGTGATGACAGGGAAATCACATAATCATGTATTCTGTAACAGCGAAACCAGCGCATTCACGGCCAATTAATTGTGGTTACTCAGCCAGTATTGTTATGCCTAACAAATATTATGGTAGGTTGTCAGGTTACCATAATACTCACACCATGTCATGCTTCTGTCGCAGTGCACTAAGGAATTAACACTCTGGGATTGATTCACTAAACCGTGATAACTCAAATATCACACCTTATTAAGATATCACACCTTATCAAATATATCACACCTTAAGGTGGCCATACACTGGCCCGATTTGCGCCCGTTTCGACAGCAGATTCGATCACTAGGATCGAATCTGCTGCCAATCGTTCACGCTACACGGCGAATTTCGATCCATTACGTCCGATCCCGTCGATCGCGCCGTGCGGAAAATAACCGTCGATCGCCCGCGGGTAAAGAGTGCATCGCTAGCGGCGTTCGAGTGCCCGACGACCGACGCAATAGAGCCGCATACATTACCTGCTCCGCCGGCGCGACTCCCGGGTCTCCGCTCTTCTCAGTCTCCGCTCTGGTCTGCTCTGGTCCCTGGCATGCTTCCCTTCTTCCTGTCCCGGCAGGAAGTTTAAACAGTAGAGGGCGCTCTACTGTTTAAACTTCCCCCAGACAGGAAGAAGGGAAGCATGCCGGAGACCAGACCAGAGCGGAGACGGAGAAGAGGAGCGGTGACCGGGGGCAGTCGCACCAGCGGAGCAGGTAATGTATGCGGGCGGGGGGAGCGGCGGCAGCACCACCACAACAGATTGTGATCGGTTTCAGGCTGAAATCGGTTCACAATCTGTTTGCAGTAAAGGTAGCCATACGATCCCTCTCTGATCAGATTCGATCAGATAGGGATCTGTCTGTTGGTCGAATCTGATGGCAAATCGACTAGTGTATGGCTACCTTTATCAAGATATTACACCTTATCAAATATATCACACCTTATCAAGATACCACACGTTATGAAAAGTTATCACACGTTATGAAAAGTTATCACACGTTATCAAAGTTAACACGCCTTATCAGAGTAGCATAGCGAGCGCTACAAACCCACAGGGGCTCAGGGCAGGACGAGTGCCATTGCCAATGACGTGTGATATCTTTGATTAGGTGTGATATTTGTCTTATCACGGTTTAGTGAATCAAGCCCTTTGTACTCTTGAGGGCAAACCTGAAGATTTGCCCTCAAGAGTACAAAGGGCTTGATTCACTAAACCGTCAGCTCGCTTCCACCCTCTCTTCCATCTTCACGAGGTCCCTCCAGGAAGGCAAAGTTCCCGCGTGCTTCAAGAGGTCTGCCATTATCCCTGTCCCCAAAAAGCAGGGCATCCTCGACCTCAACAACTTCAGGCCCGTGGCACTTACATCCGTGATCATGAAAGCTTTTGAAAGCATGGTGCTACCCCTCCTTAAGCACTCTACTGAGGGACTGCTGGACCCACACCAGTTCGCGTACAGAGCGAACAGGTCCACAAATGACGCCATCAACATCTGCTTGGAGCACGTCTATGATCACCTGGATAGACCGGACTCCTACGCCAGGATCCTCCTACTGGACTTCAGCTCAGCATTCAATACCATCAGCCCTAAAATACTTCAGGACAATCTCGCTGCGCTAGAAGTCCACCCCACCCTACGCCTGTGGATCACGGACTTCCTCTCCAACAGGTCCCAGGTCGTTAGGTTAGGCACCATCTCCTCACAACCTAGGATCACCAACACAGGGGCCCCACAAGGCTGCGTCCTGTCGCCGTTTCTGTTCTCTCTGTATACGAACAACTGCAAATCCACGTCAGACTCGGTAAAAGTAATCAAATTTGCCGATGACACGACCATTGTGGGTCTCATCACCAAAAACGATGAGAAGGCGTACCGCCACCTGGTTGAAAGCATATGCCGCTGGTGCAGAGAGAACGGTTTGGTCCTAAACACAGCAAAAACGGTGGAGATGATTGTTGATTTCAGGAGGCGCGCCTCTACCCCGCCTCCAATCCACATGGATGGCAAGGAAGTGGAAAGAGTCCCCAGTGTCCGCCTTCTGGGCACAACTATCTCCAACGACCTGAGGTGGAACACCAACACTGCCTCAACACAGAGGAAAGCCCAACAGAGACTTTTCTTTCTCCGCCAACTGAAAAAGTTCGGTATGGCCCAAAAACTGCTGACAAATTTCTACTCAGCCACGATCGAATCCGTCCTATGCTCGTCCATCCTGGTCTGGTACGCCAGCTCCTCCGCCAGCGACAAGCTCAAACTGCAGAGGGTCATCAAATCTGCAGAGAGGATCATCGGGAGATCCCTTCCCACTCTGGACCTCCTCTACCACTCCAGGCTGAACACCAGAGCATTAAAGATCGCCAACGACCCCTCGCACCCAGGCTACCGCTTCTTTAATCAGCTCCCCTCGAGCCGGAAGCTCCGGTTCCGATCCATCTACACCAGGACCTCAAGACATAAGAATAGTTTCTTTCCCTCGGCTGTCAACCTCCTGAACTCTCGCCATGGAAATGCCCATCCCCACCCCACAATACCATGACGCCTGAAGCATTCTGAACATAGACGGCGCTCCAGCTCAAGCATACTTTTTTGGTTGTTTTTTATTGTATTGTAACTTATGCCATTGTCTCCCTCTGCATAAATGTTATATAATGTTCTGTTTTTCTGTATAATGCTCTGTTACTACTGCATGTCCTGTCCTGTATCTGTAACTATATTGTGTATCAGTACCCTGTACGTGCCAAGCCCAATTCCGGGCACAACCCAGTCGTGCTTGGCAAAATAAAGTTTCTGATTCTGATTCTGATTCTGAAGTGACTTACTTCAGGTTATTATTGTTATTATTATTGATTTATAAAGCACTAACATATTCCGTGGAGCTGTACAAAGTTTGAAACAAACATGGAGTACATAATAATACCAGAGATGTCAGTGAACAGTGAACAGTGAACAGTTTGGGAACCGTTCGCTGGCGAACCCCTCACCCTGTACTACTTCTGGGTCGCTATGACCCGGAGTAGTATGGCTGCGCTGGGCCGGCGGTGTGCGTCATTGATCGCACGCCTGTTGCCGGGCACTTTCTGTGCATGTGCGTGACGTCATGAGTGATGTCATGCTCATGCGCAGAGAGTGCCCTGCAACAGCCGCGCAATCAAAGATGCGCATCGCCGGCCCAGCGCAGTTGTACTGCTCCGGGTCATAGCGACCCGGAAGTAGTATTTGCCCATAGAGATTCGCTAGCGAACGGTTCGCTAACATCTCTAAATAATACAGACAATGGTGTACACCAAGGGCTTGATTCACTAACCGGCGCTAAGCCGGTTAGTGTGCCTTATCTGCGTTAGTGTGCCTTATCTGAGGTTAGCATGCCTTATCTGCATTAGTGTGCCTTATCTGAGGTTAGTGTGCCTTATCTGAGGTTAGTGTGCCTTATCTGAGGTTAGTGTGCCTTATCTGAGTTAGTGTGCCTTATCTGAGGTTAGTGTGCCTTATCTGAGGTTAGTGTGCCTTATCTGAGGTTAGTGTGCCTTATCTGAGGTTACTGTGCCTTATCTGAGGTTAGTGTGCCTTATCTGAGGTAAGTGTGCCTTATCTGAAGTTAGTGTGCCTTATCTGAGGTTAGTGTGCCTTATCTGAGGTTAGTGTGCCTTATCTGAGTTAGTGTGCCTTATCTGAGGTTAGTGTGCCTTATCTGAGTTAGCGTGCCTTATCTGAGTTAGTGTGCCTTATCTGAGTTAGTGTGCCTTATCTGAGGTTAGTGTGCCTTATCTGAGGTTAGTGTGCCTTATCTGAGTTAGTGTGCCTTATCTGAGGTTAGTGTGCCTTATCTAAGGTTAGTGTGCCTTATCTGAGTTTAGTGTGCCTTATCTGAGGTTACTGTGCCTTATCTAAGGTTAGTGTGCCTTATCTGAGTTAGTGTGCCTTATCTGAGTTAGTGTGCCTTATCTGAGTTAGTGTGCCTTATCTGAGGTTAGTGTGCCTAATCTGAGGTTAGTGTGCCTTATCTGAGGTTAGTGTGCCTTATCTGAGTTAGTGTGCCTTATCTGAGTTAGTGTGCCTTATCTGAGTTAGTGTGCCTTATCTGAGGTTAGTGTGCCTTATCTGAGGTTAGTGTGCCTTATCTGAGGTTAGTGTGCCTTATCTGAGTGTGCCTTATCTGAGGTTAGTGTGCCTTATCTGAACTTAGTGCCCCTTAAGTAGCTTTGTGCATCTTTTAATGTGCACAAAGCTACTTAAGGGGCACTAAGTTCAGATAAGGCACACTAACCTCAGGAAAGGTTAGCGCTGTAGTTTGTGCCCACTAAGTAATAAGGCACACTAACCGGCTTAGTGCTGGTTAGTGAATCAAGTCCAAAATATACAAAATGCAGAATTGACATAAAATATAGAATTGGTAATTACAGTGACAAAAGTAGCATGAATAAAATGTGTAATATGTTCCAAAACACAAAAAGGTGAGAGATCCCTGCTCTTGTGAGCTTACAATCTAAAGGAATGGGGGGGGGGGGGGGGGGGGGGGCAGGACATGAGTGGGGTAGTATACAAAATTAAAACCTAGAGGCAGTGTGTTTTAGGTTATCTAATAGAAGTACAACTTGGCCAGAGGTTAAAGGGGAAATGGTATGCTTGATTATGCTTGTCGGAAAAAGTGAGTTTTGAGGGACAATTTAAAGATATCAAAGGTTAAAGAGTGACGGATGGGTTGGGGAAGGACATTCCAGAGGAGGGGTGAAGTATGTGAGAAAGCTTGTATATGTGAATTTGAGGAGGTGAATCTAGAGGAAGACAAAAGAAGGTCATACTTACCTACAGTGGCTTGCAAAAGTATTCGGCCCCCTTGAAATTTTCTACATTTTGTCACATTACTGCCACAAACATGAATCAATTTTACTGGAATTCCACATAAAAGACCAACACAAAGTGGTGTACATGTGAGAAATGGAACGAAAATCATACATGATTCCAAACATATTTTTTACAAATAAATAACTGCAAAGTGGGGTGTGCATAATTATTTGGCCCCCTTTAATCTGAGTGCAGTCAGTTTCCTATAGACATTGCCTGATGAGTGCTAATGACTAAATAGAGTGCACCTGTGTGTAATCTAATGTCAGTACAAATACAGCTGCTCTGTGAGGGCCTCAGAGGTTGTCTAAGAGAATATTGGGAGCAACAACACCGTGAAGTCCAAAGAACACACAAGACAGGTCAGGGATCAAGTCATTGAGAAATTTAAAGCAGGCTTAGGCTACAAAAAGAGTTCCAAAGCCTTGAACATGCCACGGAGCACTGTTCAAGCAATCATTCATAAATGGAAGGAGTATGGCACAACTGTAAACCTACCAAGACAAGGCCATCCACCTAAACTCACAGGCCGAACAAGGAGAGCGCTGATCAGAAATGCAGTCAAGAGGCCCATGGTGACTCTGGACGAGCTGCAGAGATCTACAGCTCAGGTGGGGGAATCTGTCTATAGGACAACTATTAGTCATGCACTGTACAAAGTTGGCCTTTATGGAAGAGTGGCAAGAAGAAAGGCATTGTTAACAGAAAGCATAAGAAGTTTGCCACAAGTCATGTGGGGGACACAGCAACCATGTGGAAGAAGGTGCTCTGGTCAGATGAGACCAAAATGGAATTTTTTGGCCAAAATGCAAAACGCTATGTGTGGCGGAAAACTAACACTGCACACCACTCTGAACACACCATCCCCACTGTCAAATATGGAGGTGGCAGCATCATGCTCGGGGGTGCATCTCTTCAGCAGGGACAGGGAAGCTGGCCCGAGTTAATGGGAAGATGGATGGAGCCAAATACAGCGCAAACTTGGAAGAAAACCTGTTGGAGTCTGCAAAAGACTTGAGACTGGGGCAGAGGTTCACCTTCCAGCAGGACAATGACCCTAAACATAAAACCAGGGCAACAATGGAATGGTTTAAAACAAAACATATTTATGTGTTAGAATGGCCCAGTCAAAGTCCAGATCTAAATCCAATGGAGAATCTGTGGCAAGATCTGAAAACTGCTGTTCACAAACGCTGTCCATCTAATCTGACTGAGTTGGAGCTGTTTTGCAAAGAAGAATGGGCAAGGATTTCAGTCTATAGATGTGCAAAGCTGGTAGAGACATACCCTAAAAGACTGGCAGCTGCAATTGCAGCAAAAGGTGGTTCTACAAAGTATTGACTGAGGGGGCCGAATAATTACGCACACCCCACTTTGCATTAATTTATTTGCAAACATTTTTGGAATGATGTATGATTTTCGTTCCACTTCTCACATGTACACCACTTTGTATTGGTCTTTCACGTGGAATTCCAATAAAATTGATGCATGTTTGTGGCAGTAATGTGACAAAATGTGGAAAACTTCAAGGGGGCCGACTATTTTTGCAACCCACTGTCTGTAGAGGGAAGGCTCTGGATATCATAGAGCGTTCCTGGTCCTCATTCTGTCCTGTCACTCCTGTGCTGGCGTCGGTGGAAGTTATTCGACCTGCCAGGTCTTTAGGCAGCCTCCGGTACTAGTGAGTATTCCTGAAGGAGGAGCACATCCATACTGAGCGTGCGTGAGCCCGCGTGTGCAATACGGATGTGCTTGTCTTCTATTCATCCTAACGGGTCGATTAACTTCAACCAGGGATGGCGCAGGAGAGATGGGATGGACTGAGAATCGCCGGCTTGCACGATTCTCAACGCATTCATGTTCTGTTCCCGATGGCTACGGTGCACATGGCAGCAACTGGAATTGTTGCCTGCGCGATCGCAAGCGCAAGCAGCAATGGAATGTGCAGAAACCTTGCTGTGTTGATAGCAATTTTGTGAAGAAGGTGGGATCTCCTTTCAATAAGGCCTAAAACTCTCTATAGGCTTCAATTCACTAAGCTTTATCAAACAGTTTATCGAACGTTTGATAATTTACCTCATGAGTAAAATCTAATTTTGAATTCACTAAGGTGTTATAGATTTATTGAAGGTTTTATCGATAAAACATTCGATAAATCTACAACACCTCAGTGAATTCAAAATTAGATTTTATTCATGAGGTAAATTATCAAACGATCAGTAAAGTGTTCGATAAAGCTTAGTGAATTGAGGCCAATGTGCTTCTTTTTCACCCCAAGAAAGTTACAAAGTATTAGTTTTATTCCTAATCATTTTTCACACAAAGCCCATCCATCCCGCGTTCATTACTTGTTTAGTCTGTTGATCTAATCACACTACAGCTGAAATCTGTTACACTGTGGCATTTCTCATTAGCACTGTAGAGAATGGATACAATGTATTTATATCTTTCCTGCTTTCAGAAGAATGTCATTTCCACTCTAAACTCTGCTCTAACATTGGATACATAATTGTTACACTCAGGTATGGCCATCTATGTACAGAAATATTCCAGTGTTCAGGAGGACTGGTACTTCCACAGGAGTCAGTGGCGTAGCTAAGGAGCTGTGGGCCCCGATGCAAGTCTTACAATGGGGCCCCTCAAGCACTCTATACATAACAATTGATACGGCGCACCAAAACCTGCCAATGGTAACTATAAATGTCAGAGAAGCAAGAAGGGGATGGGGAACAGCTTGTTAATGATTACCACTATACAAAGCTATCTATAGAAGTGATTATTATGAGCACAGGACCAATAGAGAGCTAATACTGTAGTTGAGGGAGGGCCCTTCGGGGCCCCTCTGGCCCAAGGGCCCCGATGCGGTCGCTTCCGCTGCACCCCCTATTGCTACGCCCCTGACAGGAGTTCAGTGGGCTATTACCAAGGGCCACAATATGCTTAGGGGCCCCCAAGATAGGAACTGCTAAGGTCAGAACCCCTCTACTTTACATTCAATGCTTACAGCAATCCTGTGTCAAAAATGAGCTTAAAGTGAGGCCGAGGTGAAAATAAACTGACGAGATAAACAATTATATTATCATTCTACTCCTAAAAATGACTTTTAAGTATCTGAGTTTTCTTATAATTGTATTCAAACATTCAGAAAGTAGGTTGAATGTTTTACTGTCTCTAATCAGTGGCAGCCTATTAAGTGTCCCAGAGTGAGGGCCGGTTTCCACTTGTGCGGTGCAAATTCGTCGTGGAAAACGCAAAAACGAATTTGCATGCGGATGCGAATTTTAACGCGACTTTTACCGCAAATTCGCGTACGTTTTTGCATATGCTAGTAAGTATGCGAATGTAAAGCCAATGGGTACCATATTAAAAATAAAAAAGTCGGATACTCACCTAAGGAGAGGGAAGGCTCGGTCCTAATGAGTTTTTTGATTGACCTGAGGAAGCGAGCAAGTACCCGCGAAACGCGTTGTCAATTTTATGAGCTTGAATAAAAGACCTTTTTTTCAATAAACTGGTCCAAATTCTTCAAGAGAGGTAAGATTACCTCTCTGTTTATAAGATTAATAGCTTATTATGTTTTATGCATTGGGCGCCTCCACCCCTGTTTTAAGTGTCTTTTGTACCTCCTTTAGAGGTGATCATTTTTTAGTTGTCCTAAAGAATTTCCGGCGTGCGACCACCCAGTTCCTGTCACAGACCTGGGAAACCGAGCAGGGACGGTTCACTTCCCGCCTGCTCTGATGGTGGTTGCAAGGATTTGCAACCCACCTTTGTGAGCAGGGACGGATCTAGGGGGGGGGGGGGGCAAGCGGGTATCTTGCCCCAGGTGCAGTTTGCTGAATTCTTAAAAGGCGGCAAAATGAATGGCAGTTTAGGCGCCAAAACCTGACCTTGCCCCAGGCGCAACTTGGTCTTGATCTGTCCCTGTTTGTGAGTATATACATCCTTAACAAATTGCTTTTCTGAATCTTACACGATTCTGCACCATTGGGCTCCTGGTCTCCTTTTGTCTTTTAGATGAACCCGGGGTTGTTATAATCAAAGGAACCATCGACATAAGCTATAAAACAAGTGAGGCCATCATGATCTTCACACCCATAACAGGTGTAGCCACAAAGCGCCTGATCTGGAGTATAGCCCCTGTATCGGAGGAAGTGGAGGTTAGTAGTTGGGGCCCCCCACAGCTCTGGGCCCCCCTGCAATCGCAGGTGCTGCTCCCCCCTAGTTACGTCTCTGCCTTGTACCTCACTATGCCTCTGCCCATCACTGCAGGAAGGTCCAGAAGTAGTGGAATTGTCAGGGGCATTGGAAGACCTTGGGGCAATAAAATAATACTAATAATAATAATACATATAAAATTAAAAATGTAATACATTATATGTGATGATAACCTTAGAGTGATCAACAGTTTCTCCTCAGGGCCCTTTCAAACTGGTGCGGTGCGTTGGGGCAAATTGCCGCACTGCTGCTACCGCCGTCTAATGAAAGCCTATGGGGAAGTTCATACTTCTCACATTACGGTACGCTGCGCTGGAAGTGCCCAATTTAACGCTACCGCATACCTAAGTTACTGCGCGGCTCCTGTGGCGATCTGTGTTGGCCCGGAGTTCATGTTAGTCTATGGCGATGCAGGCTTCTTTAACCGCTTGAAGACCATAGGCTTACACCCCTCTAGTGACCAGGCTATTTTTTTACAATGTAGTGCTCTGCAGCTTTAAGAGCTCACTGCAGACTCTGATCGCTGCTGTGATATTTGTTTATTTTTTTGTTTAATTGTATGTGTTTTTTTTTAATACATTTGTCTGTTTTTCTATTTATTTTTATTTCCCTCGCCAGCCAATCCCAGCGATCCTCTCTCATAGGCATCAGCCTATGAGAGGGGATTGCTCTGTGAGCCTCTCTAGGGGACAGCTGAGTGACACGGCTGTTCCCAGTACAGCACTGCAGTAGATCGCAGCGCTGTACAATGTAAATAGACGGCGGTTTCGCAGTCTAAGGCTTCCTGCACACTGCAAATCTGTTTTGCAATTCCGATTCCGTTTCTGATTTGCAATTCCGATTTTCTCTGAATAAAATCAACAGAAAAACAGAGGAAAAAACACAGCATGCAGTAACGATTAAAAATCGGAATCGGATGTAAAAACCGATTAAAAATCGGAATCGCATGCAGTGTGCAGGGAGCCTCAATCTGTAACATTGATGTGCTGATAAAAAGCGGATCAAAGCGCGCAGATGGAAACAAGGCCTCGTTTACATCATACACGCTTCCGTGCGCATTTGGAAGCGCGTATGATGTGCTGAAACGCAGGAACGGCAGAAGTGCATAAACAGCCCTTCTACTGCGCTGCACAGCAGTATGATGCGCTATGAAGTGCTTGCGTACTGCTGCATGCATTGTGCCGGCAAGCGCAGAGCTGATCCCAACACTGTCAATGGACTTGACGCCTTTTCGGCATTAGGCGGTCCTGGGGCTGCCATCTTCCCGACGTCTGTTGGCGTTAGGCGGTCAGAAAGGGGGTTAAAGAAGTTGGCGTTGTGATGTCGCAGTGTGCATGGGCAAAAGCATATTTTTACAATGCACTTCCGTGCACAAGCACGCGTCACTTCCTACTTGGCCGATTGCCAGGCAAGGAACACCGTGTACTAACGCGGTGTTCCCCTAAGGCCTGTTTTCGGCAGTGTGATGCAGTGCGGCGGGTGCTCTCACCGCAACGCTAACGTCAATTTGTAGTGTGAAAGCAGCCTCAGGTGTAATACTTTTCCTGAAGTGGGTATTCTGTCGATGGATGACATCACGAATATAGTAAAAGCTAAGGAGAAAAAAACTAATTGTAAAACACAAAGTCATAAATGAATTAGACCTTGATGTCACATATTAGAATGCCAGATAAAAAAACAGGGATGTCATGTAATAAATGTAAATTCTGTTTGTCATCATGGAATGCATGTAAAGATTTGACAGCTATGTGAGCTCAGAACAACCACATATGTTGCTTTGTATTCATCAATACTGTGATTAGCATGCATTTTTTTTTTAGTTGTGTTTAATATATGCAAATATATTTTAATTTTCTTCTGTTTTGACTTGAACAGATGTAAAAAAGGACAATATATATGTTCTTAAAGTGTACCTGAGAGGAAAGGATGTAAATGTTTTTTACATACCTGGTGCTTCCTCCAGCCCCCTCCACACAGATGGCACCCTCAGCGACATCCTGGATGCTCCGATAGATGCCCAGTCGGGGCAGTGAGTCGGGACAGGCACAGTCCGCCTGCACACTTCCCTGCCGTGCTCCCGCTTTTGGGAGCGTTTTGCTCCTGCGACAGGAGCGTGACAGGGCGCGTACAGCCGAGCTGCGCATGTGCAGTACTCAGATTGGGGCCACTGGCAATTCTAACAGGGCATCTACCGGAGCATCCAGGAGGCGGAGGACAGCGGCGACGGAGCGAACTACGTGGAGGGGGCTCGAGGAAACCCCAGGAATGTATAAAACTTGTACACCCTTTTATCTCAGGTTAAAGTTTAAACATTGTTTGGTTATATTGTGCACGGTGGATCTCCAGTTTGAATCCCAACCAGGACGCTGCCTGCATGAAGTTTGTATGTTCTCCCCGTGTCTGCTTGGGTTTTCTCCGGGTACTCCGGTTTCCTTCCACATCCCAAAAACATACAGATCAGTTAATTGGCTTCCCCCTAAAAATTGGCCCTAGACTATGATACATACACTACACAATACAGACATATGACAATGGTAGGGATTAAATTGTGAGCCCCTCTGAGGGACAGTTAAGTGACAAGACAATATACTCTGTACAGCGCTGTGGAAGATGTCGGCGATTTATAAATACTTAATAATAATAATAATATTAAAAACATACCTGGAAATTGTAATCTGAATATACTCATGGAACTTTTCGGTATTCTTTATTAAAGGATACCACAACTGACATGTGGCATAATGAGATAGACATGTGTATGTACAGTGCCTAGCACACAAATAGCTATGCTGTGTTCCTTTTTTTCTTCCTCTGCCTGAAAGAGGTAAATATCAGGTATGTAAGTGGCTGACTCAGTCCTGACTCAGACAGGAAGTGACTACAGTGTGACCCTCACTGATAAGAAATTCACCCTTTTTTGTCTCTTTCTTGCTCTCAAAAGCCATTTTCTGCTAGGAAAGTGTTTTATAGTTGGAATTTCTTATCAGTTAGCATCACACTGTAGTCACTTCCTGTCTGAGTCAGGACTGAGTCAGCCACTTACATGCCTGATATTTACCTCTTTCAGGCAGAGAAAGAAAAAAAAGAACACAGCATAGTTATTTGTGTGCTGGGCACTGTACATACCCATGTCTATCTCATTATGCCACATGTCAGTTGTGGTATCCTTTAAGTCGGGGAACAGGGCAGAAATATGCCCTTTGTCTGCGGGCTTGTTTCCACTGTAGCGGTGCGGAATCGCCTGGATTCCACCGCTGAAGAAATCGCATGCGGCTGCGTTTCCGCATGCAGATTTACCCGCGATTTCGCATGCGATTTCGCATGGCAAGGAGCCATGCGAATTTAACCATGTCACTGCCTGTGTTAAGTTCCATTGGCTTTCATGCGAAATCGCGGGGAAATCCGCATGACAAAGCCGCATGCGATTTCCCTATTGAATACATTAGCGGCGATTCGCCCGCATTCCCGCCGCACGCGAATCTGCACGACCCTGTCGTGCAGATTTTCCCCGCACCGAAAAACACCGCCGCCGCCGCACACGTGGAAACAGCCCCATCCACTAACATTAAGTATGCGAATCCGCATGCAGTGCCCGCATGCGGATTCGCTATAGTGGAAACGAGCTTCCTCCAGCCCCAAGCTCCCAGCATGTCCCTCGCCGCAGCTCTGCACGCAGCCGTTCGCCGCAGGTCCGTCCCGGTCCCCGGCGATGATGTTAGACCGACCTCCAGGTCGGCCTGTACTGTGCCTGCGTGAGCGGCACTGTCAATCACCTGCGCAGTCTGCTCTGGCCCACGTGGCGGTGATTGACAGCGCCACTCGTGCAGGCACAGTACAGGCCGACCTGGAGGTCGGTCTCACGTCATCGCCGGGGACCGGGACGGACCTGCGGCGAATGGCTGCGTGCAGAGCTGCGGCGAGGGACATGCTGGGAGCTTGGGGCTGGAGGAAGCCCTGGGGTGAGTAGCGCTTATTTTGTTACTTTTGCCTTGATAACTCCTTTAAGGAGCAGCCCAATAGATCTGCCGGGCAACAGGTATTATTTAAAAGGAAATAAATATGGCAGCCTCCATATTCTTCTCACTTCAGTTGTCATTTAAAGGACAACTGTAATGAGATTGATATGGAGGCTGCCATATTTATTTCCCTCTAAACAATACCAGTTGCCTGGCTATCCTGCTGATCCTCTGACTCTAATACATTTAGCCATAGACCCTGAACAAGCATGCAGCAGATCAGGTGTTTCTGACATTATTGTCAGATCTGACAAGATTATCTGCATGCTTGTTGCTGGTGTTATTCAGACACTACTGCGGCCAAATACACCAGCAGGGCTGCCAGGCTACTGGTATTGTTTAAAAGGAAATTAATATGGCAGCCCCCTTATCCCTCTCACTTCAATTGTCCTTTAAGCCTGTACTCATTACTATCAGGAACAGCTTGCAAGTGGCTATTTTAATGCCACAAATGTTGTCCTGGCCAAGCAAGCATGGATAAAGGTAGACAGAGAAAGGAAAGAGGCAATGAAGAATAAGGATCATTTTCCATTGTACAGTGTTTTGTGGATCATTTGCGAAGCACCAAATGCCAGGACACAGCAACGTAATGTAAATTGTGGCAATACGTTTCCATTAGCGCCATCTGGCTTAGGCTGGAAGCTACATACTCACCTCGCGATGCAGGAAGATGGATCCAGCGATGTCTCCCTGACGACTGGCGCTCCCCCGATCCATCTACCTCCATCTTCCGGACGGCGGGTATGCACGACGTCACGCAACGTTACGCGATGGGCGTGAAAATGACTTCAAGCGATCGCAGTACTTAGAGCAGGATTGGATCTTAAAGATCTAATCCTTCGTAACAGTCATTATCGTTGTGTGATGCTAAGTGATGTTCGCGTGATCCTGCGCCTGTACCCACGTCACAAGATTGCGGAAACAAACGCTCCTCACTAAAAAAATCACCAGTCGTCTGGAAAATCACTGGAAGAATCTCGAGGTGGGTACGGACTTTAAAGGATACCCGAGGTGACAAGTGACATGATGAGATAGTTGTAATTTCTTATCAGTAAAGGGTCACACTGTAATCTGACCCAGTCCTGACTCAGACAGGAACTGCCACTTACATACCTGATGTTTAACTCTTTCAGGCAGAGAAAGAAAAAAAGGAACACAGCACAGCTATTTGTGTGCTAGGCACTGTACATACACACTATGGGCTTGATTCACAAAGCGGTGCTAACTGTTTAGCACGGGGGTGCTAAACATTTAGCACGTGAAGTGCCGTTCGCGGACTTTTGCGCACGCAAAGTGCCGCGATTCAGAATCAGAATCAGAATCAATTTATTTTCGCCAAGTAAGTTTGCACCTACAAGGAATTTGTCTTGGCAGTTGCTTAACAAACACAAACAAAAACAATACAAGGACAGACAGTGTGAATATTACAAGTTAAGGACATTATAAGTATAGTGGCAGTAAGCAATGTGAGAATTGTTCATTTTCAGTTCTGTGCTGATTACTTTCAGTCCTAGCAGCTCTAACGTGGTTCAGCATTAAGTATGGCTACCGATTTAGGAAAAAAACTGTTCCTGTGTCTAGAGGTTTTGGTAGCGATTGACCGGAATCTTACTCCTGAAGGCATGCGCTGGAAGATGGAGTGAGCTGGGTGAGAGGGGTCAGAGGCAATTTTGGTCGCTCTCTTTCTGCACCTGCTAGTGTAAAGATCCTGCAGGGAAGGTAAGCTACAGCCAATTATCCTTTCCGCTGATCGCGGACTTTTGCGCGTGCAATTTGCCGCAATTCGTGCGAATCACGGCAGCAAATTGGCGCGCAAAAGTTTATTTTCACCTCGGGTGTCCTTAAAGGGCAAATGTCTGGTCTGCTGCATTTTTTGAGCATTTTGCTTTATGTTAAAATTGCAAGCCAGACACAGTGCTATGTATTCTTGTGATTTGCGTGATTAACCACTTGAGGACCTAGGGCTTTCTACCCCTTAAGGACCGGCCACTTTTTTTCCATTCAGACCACTGCAGCTTTCACGGTTTATTGCTCGCTCATACAACCTACCACCTAAATGAATTTTGGCTCCTTTTCTTGTCACTAATAAAGCTTTCTTTTGGTGCTATTTAATTGCTCCTGCGATTTTTACTTTTTATTATATTCAGCAAAAAAGACATGAATTTTGGCAAAAAAATGATTTTTTTAACTTTCTGTGCTGACAGTTTTCAAATAAAGTAAAATTTCTGTATACATGCAGCGCGAAAAATGTGGACAAACATGTTTTTGATAAAAAAAACCCATTCAGCGTATATTTATTGGTTTGGGTAAAAGTTATAGCGTTTACAAACTATGGTGCAAAAAGTGAATTTTCCCATTTTCAAGCATCTATGACTTTTCTGACCCCCTGTCATGTTTCATGAGGGGCTAGAATTCCAGGATAGTATAAATACCCCCCAAATGACCCCATTTTGGAAAGAAGACATCCCAAAGTATTCACTGAGAGGCATAGTGAGTTCATAGAAGATATTATTTTTTGTCACAAGTAAGCGGAAAATGACACTTTGTGAGAAAAGAAAAAAAAAAAAAAAGTTTCCATTTCTTCTAACTTGCACCAAAAAAAAAATGAAATCTGCCACAGACTCACCATACCCCTCTCTGAATACCTTGAAGGGTCTACTTTCCAAAATGGGGTCATTTGTGGGGTGTGTTTACTGTCCTGACATTTTGGGGGGTGCTAAATTGTAAGCACCCCTGTAAAGCCTAAAGGTGCTCATTGGACTTTGGACCCCTTAGCGCAGTTAGGCTGCAAAAAAGTGCCACACATGTGGTATTGCCGTACTCAGGAGAAGTAGTGTAATGTGTTTTGGGGTGTATTTTTACACATACCCATGCTGGGTGGGAGAAATATCTCTGTAAATGACAATTTGTTAATTTTTTTTACACACAATTGTCCATTTACAGAGATATTTCTCCCACTCAGCATGGGTATGTGTAAAAATACACCACAAAACACATTATACTACTTCTCCTGAGTACGGCGATACCACATGTGTGGCACTTTTTTGCACCCTAACTGCGCTAAAGGGCCCAAAGTCCAATGAGTACCTTTAGGATTTCACAGGTCATTTTGAGAAATTTCGTTTCAAGACTACTCCTCACGGTTTAGGGCCCCTAAAATGCCAGGGCAGTATAGGAACCCCACAAATGACCCCATTTTAGAAAGAAGACACCCCAAGGTATTCCGTTAGGAGTATGGCGAGTTCATAGAAGATTTTATTTTTTGTCACAAGTTAGCGGAAAATGACACTTTGTGAAAAAACACAATTAAAATCAATTTCCGCTAACTTTTGACAAAAAATAAAATCTTCTATGAACTCACCATACTCCTAACGGAATACCTTGGGGTGTCTTCTTTCTAAAATGGGGTCATTTGTGGGGTTCCTATACTGCCCTGGCATTTTAGGGGCCCTAAACCGTGAGGAGTAGTCTTGAAACGAAATTTCTCAAAATGACCTGTGAAATCCTAAAGGTACTCATTGGACTTTGGGCCCTTTAGCGCAGTTAGGGTGCAAAAAAGTGCCACATATGTGGTATCGCCATACTCGGGAGAAGTAGTACAATGTGTTTTGGGGTGTATTTTTACACATACCCATGCTGGGTGGGAGAAATACCTCTGTAAATGGACAATTGTGTGTAAAAAAAATCAAAAGATTGTCATTTACAGAGGTATTTCTCCCACCCAGCATGGGTATGTGTAAAAATACACCCCAAAACACATTGTACTACTTCTCCCGAGTACGGCGATACCACATGTGTGGCACTTTTTTGCACCCTAACTGCACTAAGGGGCCCAAAGTCCAATGAGTACCTTTAGGATTTCACAGGTCATTTTTGTTTCAAGACTACTCCTCACGGTTTAGGGCCCCTAAAATGCCAGGGCAGTATAGGAACCCCACTAATGACCCCATTTTAGAAAGAAGACACCCCAAGGTATTCCGTTAGGAGTATGGTGAGTTCATAGAAGTTTTTATTTTTTTGTCACAAGTTAGCGGAAATTGCTTTTAATAGTTTTTTTTCACAAAGTGTCATTTTCCGCTAACTTGTGACAAAAAATAAAATCTTCTATGAACTCACCATACTCCGTACGGAATACCTTTGGGTGTCTTCTTTCTAGAATGGGGTCATTTGTGGGGTTCCTATACTGCCCTGGCATTTTAGGGGCCCTAAACCGTGAGGAGTAGTCTTGAAACCAAATGTCGCAAAATGACCTGTGAAATCCTAAAGGTACTCATTGGACTTTGGGCCCCTTAGCGTACTTAGGGTGTAAAAAAGTGCCACACATGTGGTACCGCTGTACTCAGGAGAAGTAGTATAATGCGTTTTGGGGTGTATTTTTACACATACCCATGCTAAGTGGGAGAAATATCTCTGTAAATGACAATTGTTTGATTTTTTTACACACAATTGTCCATTTACATAGAAATTTCTCCCACCCAGCATGGGTATGTGTAAAAATACACCCCAAAACACATTATACTACTTTTCCTGAGTACGGCGGTACCACATGTGTGACACTTTTTTGCAGCCTAGGTGCGCTAAGGGGCCCAACGTCCTATTCACAGGTCATTTTGAAGCATTTGTTTTCTAGACTACTCCTCGCGGTTTAGGGCCCCTAAAATGCCAGGGCAGTATAGGAACCCCACAAGTGACCCCATTTTAGAAAGAAGACACCCCAAGGTATTCCGTTAGGTATATGGCGAGTTCATAGAAGATTTTATTTTTTGTCACAAGTTAGTGAAAAATGACACTTTGTGAAAAAAAAACAATAAAAATTAATTTCCGCTAACTTTTGACAAAAAATAAAATCTTCTATGAACTCGTCATACACCTAACATAATACCTTGGGGTGTCTTTTTTTTCTAAAATGGGGTCACTTGTGGGGTTCCTATACCGCCTTGGCATTTTACAGGCCCAAAACCGTGAGTAGTCTGGAAACCAAATGTCTCAAAATGACTGTTCAGGGGTATAAGCATCTGCAAATTTTGATGACAGGTGGTCTATGAGGGGGCGAATTTTGTGGAACCGGTCATAAGCAGGGTGGCCTTTTAGATGACAGGTTGTATTGGGCCTGATCTGATGGATAGGAGTGCTAGGGGGGTGACAGGAGGTGATTGATGGGTGTCTCAGGGGGTGGTTAGAGGGGAAAATAGATGCAATCCATGCACTGGGGAGGTGATCGGAAGGGGGTCTGAGGGTTTGGCCGAGTGATCAGGAGCCCACACGGGGCAAATTGGGGCCTGATCTGATGGGTAGGTGTGCTAGGGGGTGACAGGAGGTGATTGATGGGTGTCTCAAGGTGTGATTAGAGGGGGGAATAGATGCAAGCAATGCACTGGCGAGGTGATCAGGGCTGGGGTCTGAGGGCATTCTGAGGGTGTGGGCGGGTGATTGAGTGCCCTAGGGGCAGATAGGGGTCTAATCTGATAGGTAGCAGTGACGGGGGTGATTGATGGGTAATTAGTGGGTGTTTAGGGTAGAGAATAGATGGAAACACTGCGCTTGGGTGGTGATCTGATGTCGGATCTGCGGGCGATCTATTGGTGTGGGTGGGTGATCAGTTTGCCCGCAAGGGGCAGGTTAGGGGCTGATTGATGGGTGGCAGTGACAGCGGGTGATTGATGGGTGGCAGTGACAGGGGGTGATTGATGGGTGGCAGTGACAGGGGGTGATTGATGGGTGATTGATAGGTGATTGACAGGTAATCAGTGGGTTATTACAGGGGAGAACAGATATAAATATTGCACTGGCGAATTGATAAGGGGGGGTCTGAGGGCAATCTGAGCGTGTAGGCGGGCGATTGGGTGCCCGCAAGGGGCAGATTAGGGTCTGATCTGATAGGTAACAGTGACAGGTGGTGATAGGGAGTGATTGATGGGTGATTGATGGGTAATTAGTGGGTGTTTAGAGGAGAGAATAGATGGAAACACTGCGCTTGGGTGGTGATCTGATGTCGGATCTGCGGGCGATCTATTGGTGTGGGTGGGTGATCAGATTGCCCGCAAGGGGCAGGTTAGGGGCTGATTGATGGGTGGCAGTGACAGGGGGTGACAGGGGGTGATTGATGGGTGATAGGTGATTGGCAGGTGATTGACAGGTGATCAGTGGGTTATTACAGGGAAGGACAGATGTAATTAATGCACTGGCGAATTGATAAGGGGGGGGGGTCTGAGGGCAATCTGAGCGTGTGGGCGGGTGATTGGGTGCCCGCAAGGGGCAGATTAGGGTCTGATCTGATAGGTAACAGTGACAGGTGGTGATAGGGGGTGATTGATGGGTGATTGATGGGTAATTAGTGGGTGTTTAGAGAAGATAACAGATGTAAACGATACATTTGGGAGGTAATCTGACGGCGGGTTTGCGGGCGATCTAATGGTGTGGGTGGGTGATCAGATTGCCCGCAAGGGGCAGGTTAGGGGCTGATTGATGGGTGGCAGTGACAGGGGGTGATTGATGGGTGATAGGTGATTGGCAGGTGATTGACAGGTGATCAGTGGGTTATTACAGGGAAGAACAGATGTAATTAATGCACTGGTGAATTGATAAGGGGGGGTCAGAGGGCAATCTGAGCGTGTGGGCGGGTGATTGGGTGCCCGCAAGGGGCAGATTAGGGTCTGATCTGATAGGTAAAAGTGACAGGTGGTGATAGGGGGTGATTGATGGGTGATTGATGGGTAATTAGTGGGTGTTTAGAGGAGAGAATAGATGTAAACAATGGATTTGGGAGGTGATCTGATGTCGGATCTGTGGGCGATCTATTGGTGTGGGGGGGTGATCAGATTGCCCGCAAGGGGCAGGTTAGGGGCTGATTGATGGGTGGCAGTGACAGGGGGTGATTGACGGGTGATTGATGGGTGATTGACGGGTGATTGACAGGTGATTGACAGGTGATCAGGGGGATAGATGCATACAGTAAACAGGGGGGGGTGGTCTGGGGGGAATCTGAGGGGTGGGGGGTGATCAGGAGGGGGCAGGGAGCAGGGGGGGGGATAAAAAAAAAAATAGCGTTGACAGATAGTGACAGGGAGTGATTGATGGGTGATTAGGGGGGTGATTGGGTGCAAACAGGGGTCTGGGGGGTGGGCAGGGGGGGGGTCTGATGGGTGCTGTGGGCGATCTGGGGCAGGGGGGGGAGAAATCAGTGTGCTTGGGTGCAGACTAGGGTGGCTGCAGCCTGCCCTGGTGGTCCCTCGGACACTGGGACCACCAGGGCAGGAGGCAGCCTGTATAATACACTTTGTAAACATTACAAAGTGTATTATACACTTTGTATGCGGCGATCGCGGGTTTAACATCCCGCCGGCGCTTCCGTATAGCCGGCGGGATGTTGCGGCGAGCGAGCGGTGACAGGCGCCGGCGGAGGATCGCGTCACGGATGACGCGATCGCTCCGCCCATGCCCTTAAATGGACCGCCGCCTCTGTGGGTGAGGCCGTCCTGAAGGGCTCCACTTCCCCGCCGCCCCTGTGTAGTGGGCGGTCGGGAAGTGGTTAAGGGCGCTTTTCCACTAGCGCGATTGCGTTTGCTGAATCACAAATCACTAGCGATTTTAAAATCGCTAGGGTTTGCTAAATAATATAGGAATTGCGGTAGGTTAGTTCCACTACCGCGATTCGATTTTACACAAACGCGATCGCGCAGCGGAGCGATTATTGCCGCAATTTTGCTATGCCCTGCAGTGCATAGCATAATTGCAAACGCTATCGCCGAAAAAAAAATAGGATTTTGCTGAATCGCAATCGCTAGCGTTTAGCGCTAACGCTAGCGATTGCAAGTGGAAAAGGGCCCTTACTTGTTGTTTCCCAATGAATCATTATACAATACATGTGTAAAGCGCTTTTCTCCTATAGGACTTTTAGCGCATAGATAAGTCTCAGACCAATACAAGGTTGCAAGGCAGACTGTATTACAGAGCAAATGTCAGGGGTTCATAAATGCACTTTAAAATCACAATAAACAGGTGTCTTTTAAGTTTAGACCTAAATGGTTCCAGGGATGGAGATGCCCTGATTGGGCATGGCAGGGGATTTCCAAAGTATAGGGGCAGCATGACGGAAGGCTCTGTCTCCAAAGGTTTTTAAGTGGACTCTGGAGGTGACCAAGTTATTAGATGCTTTTGATCTAAGAGAGTGACGCAGTTGCAACAAATCCTTCAGGTATCCAGGGCTATAAGCCAATCTTAAACAGAATTCTAAATTTATCGGTAGCCAGTGGAGTGAGTGAAGGGTTGGTGTTATGTGGCAATGGAGGTGTTGGTCAGTTAATAGTCTGTACTAATTGCAGGTGGTGCAAGTTTTTGTGTGGGAGGCCTATATAGAGAACATTGCAGTAGTCCATCTGTAATGTGATGTAGGCATGAACTAGGGTTGGAAGATACATTAGCTGGATGTATGAGGTGCTTCATTTTTGCAATGATCCTTAGGTAAAAGAAAGAATGTTTCACAGCTGAGATTTGATTACTGAAGCCTAAAGTGGAATTGAAAAAAAAAAAGTTTCACTTACTTGGTGCTTCTGCCAGCCCCCTGCAGCCATCCTGTGCCCGCGAAGTTGCCATACGATCAGGGCCAGCCCTAGACTTTTTGCCGCCTGAGGCAAACTTGGATGAAATTGCCACGCATCTCCCCACTCAAGCCGTGGGTGGGCGGCCGCCGAACTGGAGGGGGTAGCGGATAGGAAGGGGGTATTGGGCCTAGCGGCGGGGAGGGGGGTCGGACCCCCCCTCCCTCGCCTGGGTCCCCCGATCTGTGCTCCCCCTCCAGCTTTAAAAAGTTAAGTAGCAGCCACTACTAGTAAGAGGCAACGGGCGGGGATCACTCACCTCTTCCGCGTTCCAGCGTGCGTTCCACTGTCGTCACTTCCTGCAATGCCGTCCACTTACAATACAGTGGGTGGCATTGCAGGAAGTGACGACAGTGGAACGATGAAGAGGTGAGTCATCCCCGCCCGTTGCCTCTTACTAGTAGTGGCTGCTACTTATCTTTTTAAAGCTGGAGGGGGAGCACAGATCGGGGGACCCAGGCGAGGGAGGGGGGGTCCGACCCCCCTACCTGCCGCTTTGCCCAATACCCCCTTTCTGCCCGCTACCCCCTCCAGGTTGGCGGCCCCCACACCCACAGACAGGCAGGTGCCGCCCCCCCCAGAAGTGCCTCCTGAGGCATTTGTTTCACCCTGCCTCATGGGCGGACCGGCCCTACATACGATCCTCCGTTCCCACGCCGCGGCTCACTTTCACTTCACGCAGTTGCAGTGCACTGCACCCTGGCCACTTGCATCCTCGTTCAAGCTCCCGTTGCCAGGAGCGTACTGCGCAGGTGCAGTAGAGATTTTTTTCTTGTACTGCATCTGCGCAGGACGCTCCTGGCCACGGGAATGCTAGGAGGATACGCGTTGTCAGGGCAGCGCAACAACAAAATAGAAGTTCCCAGCCGCACTCCCCTAATGGTAAGGTGCATATTTATCGCCTTGAAGACAGCAAACCCCGAAACAGCATTAGGCCAGTGTCTGTCGCCATGATTTGCGACACATTCTCTTTGGATTGTGGACTGATTGATGGAGAATTAAAGCGGATCTGAAGAACTGGAAAAAAAACTACTTACCTGGGACTTCCGCCAACGATTTTTCCAAGTGGTAGCATGTATAGGGTGAACAGCAAAGGGGATAGAATGATGCCTTTGGGTACACCATATTTTAGTGGTACAGCGTTTTAGAGAAAGGGCCCCAAAGCTACCCTTTGAATAAGGGCAAATGCAATCACAACATAATAAGTAATCCCACGAAAATCGTGTTGAAAGGGAAGAAAAAAATGCTGTGGTTTAAACAGAAAAATTGTGATTTTATTTAATTTCATTAGCAATCACAAATTGCAGTGAAAAACGAGTCCTAAACCCTTTCAATCCATTTCCTCGATCAGCCACGTCACACCTCCCCCCGAACCTACTTTTATACAGTGCGCAGCAGTGAGAGAATGCTGCAGTGGGGGAATCGTGTCGGGTCTCTACCTCCTCACAATATAGCAAGGAGGGGGCCCAGCATCAGTAGGGCGAGGGTGGGGGGCTTCAGCCCCGACCCCCACTGCATGCGCACCAGTGTAATGACAATATTACGCTGCATGGTGCCGAAGGGGATCAAAGTCCATCACTCTAGTCCACAGTCTGACACCATGCCGGACTAACTCCAGCAATGGTACCCTGAGCGGCGATCCCAAATGCACCCACGGTGGCTAACAGGCTTCTTTTACTTCACTGGATGCTAGAAACAGAAGAAAAAAAACGCAGCATGCAGGGCTTTTTTTAAATCGCATAAAAAAATCGGATTACATGTAAAATCACATCAAAATCAGAAATCGGAATCACATGTAGTGTAAAAGAGCCCTCAAAGTGGGCTGATGCTGTGAGGATGCGCCCCACCCTTCTGCTGTGCAAGTCAAATGAAACACTGCTGCTCTCCTGCCTCCCCCTCCTCACTCACTGTCAGACTCCTCACACAGCACAACAAGCTACTTTTCCCCAATGATGACCTCTTGACCTCACTCTCCTCTCGCTTCGCCTCCTACTCTGACTGCATGCTGTAAGTGTAAACACACAGTACAAGCATGCTGCCCCTATAACCTCTGTGCCTGATGCAAGTGTTTCACCTTGCTTCATGAGAGAACCGGCCCTGTGTACCGGCAACATCGCCCCAAAGGCAGCCATGTTTTCCTATGTCAGACTATTTCCGACATTGGACCTATACTGGAAAGTGGCAATGTTGGACATAGACCGACACAGAATTGTAGAAAGGGTTAAATAAGGAGAGGATGAAGACAAGATGTATGGATAGATATATTCATTTCCAGGCAACAGATTTCTTAGAAAACACCCGCTTGGGTTGTCAGAACTAGTGGCATTTTGCCCAGATTTTACTGTAGTATGACAATGTTAGTTTCCCCCTGGCAGTGAGCTGTTGTCTAGTTTTAAAGTACACCTGAACTGAGAGGGATATGGCAGCAAAGATGCAACAAGCTACCATAGAAGATCACTTTCTGCATTGTTTTTAGTCCATTTGCCAAGCTCATGCATCCTTTAGGGCCTATGGCTGAAAGTATTAGAGGCAGAGGATCAGCCAGAAAGTATTAGAGGCAGAGGACAGCCAGGCAACTGGTATTGCTTAAAAGGAAATAAATATTTCAGCCTCCTTATCCCTTTCATATAATGCAATGTAATTCTTGCCATGGTCTCTGATCTAATACAGAAGATTAAAGATTCATACAAGAGAAATTTAAAGGGACTTTGAGTTAAACTCCTATGAAGCCTTTCGGAGTTGCAAGAACATGACCCTGGCAAAGAAGGGACAGGAGAGGACATGCTACAGTACCATGTAGGGAAGGCAGGTCCTGATACTGGAGAGGACTCTGGCATAGAGGGGTCTGGTAAGGAATTGTGCAGGTATAGTGTAATACAGTACCCATTATAGATTGAAGGTAGAGGACATAACCCTGACACCGTACCATGCAGGGAAGGCTGGTACTGATACTGGAGAGGACTGTACTCTGACACAGAGGGGTCTAGTAAGGCATTGTGCAGGTAATATAGGATAATACAGGACATATTACAGATTGGGGATGTAGGGTAAGATGTAGGGTAGGCAGGTCCTGATGCTGGAGAGGACATGACCCTGGCACAGAGAGGTCTGGTAAGGCAGGTCCTGATTTTGGAGAGGACATGACCCTGGCACAGAGAGGTCTGGTAAGGCAGGTCCTGATACTGGAGAGGACATGACCCTGGCACAGAGAGGTCTGGTAAGGCAAGTCCTGATACTAGCAAGGGCATGACCCTGGCAAAGAGGGGTCTGGTAAGGCAGGTCCTGATACTGGAGAGGGCATGACCCTGGCACAGAGGGGTCTAGTAAGGCAGGTCCTGATACTAGCGAGGGCATTACCCTGGCACAGAGCGGTCTGGTAAGGCAGGTCCTGATACTGGAGAGGACATGACTCTGGCACAGAGGGATCTGGTAAGGCAGGTCCTAATATTGGAGAGGGCATGACCCTGGCACAGAGGGATCTGGTAAGGCAGGTCCTGATACTGGAGAGGACATGACCCTGGCACAGAGAGATCTGGTAAGGCAGGTCCTGATACTGGAGAGGACTCTGGCATAGAGGGGTCTGGTAAGGCATTGTGCAGGTATAGTGTAATACAGTACCCATTATAGATTGAATGGTAGAGGACATAACTCTGACACCGTACCATGCAGGGAAGGCTGGTACTGATACTGGAGAGGACTGTACTCTGACACAGAGGGGTCTAGTAAGGCATTGTGCAGGTAATATAGGATAATACAGGACATATTACAGATTGGGGATGTAGGGTAAGATGTAGGGTAGGCAGGTTCTGATGCTGGAGAGGGCATGGCCCTGGCACAGAGGGGTCTGGTAAGGCAGGTCCTGATACTGGAGAGGACATGGCCCTGGCACAGAGGGGTCTGGTAAGGCAGGTCCTGATACTGGAGAGGACATGGCCCTGGCACAGAGGGGTCTGGTAAGGCAGGTCCTGATATTGGAGAGGGCATGGCCCTGGCACAGAGGGGTCTGGTAAGGAAGGTCCTGATATTGGAGACGAGAGGGCATGACCCTGGCACAGAGGGTCTGGTAAAGCAGGTCCTTATACTGGAGAGGGCATGACCCTGGCACAGAGGGGTCTGGTAAGGCAGGTCCTGATGCTGGAGAGGGCATGACCCTGGCACAGAGGGGTCTGGTAAGGCAGGTCCTGATGCTGGAGAGGGCATGACCCTGCCACCAAAGGGTCTGGTAAGGCAGGTCCTGATATTGAGAGGACATGGCCCTGGCACAGAGGGGTCTAGTAAGGCAGGTCCTGATGCTGGAGAGGGCATGACCCTGGCACCAAGGGGTCTGGTAAGGCAGGTCCTGATATTAGAGAGGCATGACCCTGGCACAGAGGGGTCTGGTAAGGCAGGTCCTGATATGAAAAGACATGGCCCTGGCACATAGGGGTCTAGTAAGGCAGGTCCTGATAGTAGAGAGGGCATGGCCCTGGCACAGAGGGGTCTGGTAAGGCAGGTCCTGATACTGGAGAGGACATGACCCTGGCACAGAGGGGTCTGGTAAGGAACAGATGACCCCTGGCACCAGCAGGAGGCTTGCCTGTAAAAAAGTAACGGATTGGGGAGAGGTCCCTGGTGCACCAGCATGGAAGGTCAGATGCCCCCCTGGCACCAGCAGGAGGTGTGCCTGGTAAAGAAGTGACAGAAATTGGGGAGAGGTCCCTGGTGCACCAGCATAGGACAGATACTCCCCTGGTACCAGCAGGAGGCTTGCCTGGTAAAGGAGTGACAGGGATTGGGAGAGGTCCCTGGTGCACCAGCATAGGACAGATGCCCCCTGGTACCAGCAGGAGGTGTGCCTGGTAAAGAAGTGACAGAAATTGGGGAGAGGTCCCTGGTGCACCAGCATAGGACAGATACTCCCCTGGTACCAGCAGGAGGCTTGCCTGGTAAAGGAGTGACAGGGATTGGGAGAGGTCCCTGGTGCACCAGCATAGGACAGATGCCCCCTGGTACCAGCAGGAGGCTTGCCTGGTAAAGGAGTGACAGGGATTGGGAGAGGTCCCTGGTGCACCAGCATAGGACAGATGCCCCCTGGTACCAGCAGGAGGCTTGCCTGGTAAAGGAGTGACAGAGATTGGGAGAGGTCCCTGGTGCACCAGCATAGGACAGATACTCCCCTGGTACCAGCAGGAGGCTTGCCTGGTAAAGGAGTGACAGAGATTGGGAGAGGTCCCTGGTGCACCAGCATAGGACAGATACTCCCCTGGTACCAGCAGGAGGCTTGCCTGGTAAAGGAGTGACAGAGATTGGGAGAGGTCCCTGGTGCACCAGCATAGGACAGATACTCCCTGGTACCAGCAGGAGGCTTGCCTGGTAAAGGAGTGACAGGCTGCATCCCATTAGTAGTGAGCAGTAGGGAGGGATCTCCCAGCACGCCTTGCGCCCCTGCAGGCAGTCAGGCTGACACTGCAGCAGGCTGCTTCCATTCCGTATGCTGGGGAGGGGAGCGGCTTCTCCCTCCTCCTCCTCCCAGATTCCTGTGTCCTCCTCGGCTGTAGGCTCTCTGGCCACCAGGTAGCAGTCATACGGGAGGAGGAAGATGAGGGCGCTGCTAATGCTGTTCCTGGCGGCTCTGCCGTGCCTGCTCCATGCTCGGCTGCTGCAGGAGGCTGAGGAGGGCTTCGCGGAGTGCAATGACTTCTTCCACCAGGGCAGCCCCCCGCAGGGCTTCAGCGACCCCTCGCATGCCAGGATCTGCCAGAGGTACCAGGGGGACAAGCACTTCGCCACCCTGTACAGCCCCCAGCACAAGATCCCCGTCTACTCTGCCTTCCTGTACCGGGAGGGGGCGGACAGCGCACAGGGGGACTGGCTGCTGGAGCCGCAGGTAAGCGGAGACAAAGGATGCTGCGCCCAAATCAGCTATGTCACTGCAGACATTTACCAATACTCATGCCTGACCAACCACCTAGCAACTAGCACTGAGCATTTCTTGCGATAATCTGGCTATATGGGGGTTAATATTGAGGCAATAATGAGCACTTGTATCTGTTGGAGATGCCTGACCAGCCATTCAGCAACTGGCACTGAGTATTTATTTCAATAATCAGGCCATATAGGGGTTAATACTTGGGCAATAATGAACACTTGTGCCAGTTGGAGATGCCTGACCAGCCACCCATGCACTGACATTGAGCAATTATTGTAATAATCAGGCTATATAGAGGTTAATACTTAGGCAATAATAGCGATTGTGCCAGTTGGAGATGCCTGATCAGCCATCCACCTACTGGTATCGAGCATTTCTTGTAATAATCAGGCTATACTTAGGCATTAATAAGCAATTGTGCCAGTTAGAGATGGTTGACCAGGCATTCAACCACTGGCACTGAGCATTTCTTTCAATAGTCAGGCTATATAGGAGTTAATACTCATTCAATAATGAGCAATTGTGCCAGTTGGAGATGCCCAACCAGGCATCCACCTGCTAGTATTGAGCGTTTTCTTTCAATAATCAGGCTATATAGGGGTTAATATTTAGGCAATAATGAGCATTTGTATCTGTTGGAGATGCCTAACCAGCCATTCAGCAACTGGCACTGAGCATTTCTTCTAATAATCGGGCTATAGATGAGCTAATACACAGGCAGTTATGAGCACTTGTGCCTGTTGGAGATGCAGCTTATTGTGCTCCTCTGCCAAGGGGGCCTTTGTCTTCATAGGAAAGGGAAAGACCTATATTTCCCATTGCTGCTGCATTTGCGTCACATCAGATGCCTGTCCACCATAGATGATTGGCGAATTCTGAAGATGACTGAGAAAGAGAAGGATGGACAGACGTCTAGGCTTGCATAAGCTGCCTACAGACAACTGGGAGAATATGCAGGAAAAGTATGTGTCCCATACCATTCCTGGTGGTCTGATCTGTCAATAGGGGTATGGGGTTTCAGCCTGTAACAGAATTGCGGAAAAGGGGGGGCATAAAAAAGCCAATAAAATACAGCTGGCCATACATGGTTTAACTTTGCCATTCGGTCAAGCTCATTCAATCCTGCCATCAAAGTGAATCTAAAGGGGGGTACACACATCCAATCTTGATTAGGCAATTTGAACACATCATGCTGTATGAGAGCTTACCTGTGCCATCCGTTCAAAGCAGTCAAAAAACAGTTGATCCTCATACCAAATGGGAGTGGTAAAATTAGCCAATCAAGATTGAGCGTATGTAGGCCCCTTAACTGTGTGTGTTCAGTCAACTAAAAACGATTGTCATTGAGTGTAAAACTGAAGATACATTTTCTCCTTTAAGCTGAAAAATTTCTGAGGGGCCCTTGAATCCTCTTGACCTTTTCCTGTTTTGACGGGATTTGGACGCACGTGCTCTGATCTTTACTGCACTGTTAGTCATCACTTCCGAATCAGCTACGAATCGATTACAGTGTGCGGGACTGCAATGATTCATTCTGATCAACAGACAATACAACTATTGATTGATCGATCGAATAGAAATCGAAACTAAATCAATGTGCATATGGCTGGCTTAAAGAGAATCTGTACTCTAAAATTCTTACAATAAAAAGCATACCGTTCTATTCATTATGTTCTCCGGGGCCCCTCTGTGCTGTTTCTGCCACTCCCTGCTGCAATCCTGGATTGTAATTGCCAGTTTTAGGCAGTGTTTACAAACAAAAGACATGGCTGCTAACAGCATGTAATAGGCTGAGAGTAGCTCAGTGTGTGAGTCATACAGAGCCTGGATGGGGCATGGAGAGGGTGTGTATAGCTTCTATCCTATCACAAGCAGACCAGCACATTCCAGTCTGAGTGCCTGAGCCCGACAGAAGAGACAAGATTAGATTATGTACAGAGATAACACAGCCACTATGCAACTAGGAAAGGCTGCAGTAAGCCAGAGCACATTAGAACAGGTATAGGAATTTATAGGATAGAAGAAATAAGGCTGAAAATTTTGTTACAGAGTCTCTTTAAAGGCTCTTTCACACCAAGAAATGCAATCGCAAAAGCACAAAGTGTGATTTTCACTATGTTAGCCTCAATTGAAACGCAGGAAAAATGCAGCAGAACTACGATTGTCTTTTTAGAAAACCGCAAATGCGTTCAGTATGAATGCATTCCCACGATTTCAATTGTAACTTTACTGTATTTGTGTTTAGAAAATCGCATACCGAAATGGAAACGCAGCCGGGGTGAAAGGGCCCTCACTCTGACGCAATGGAAAGGGTGTGCCATACTTGAAAAACGGTTGTTTTAAGGGCCAGTTCACACAAAAAAATCGCTAAGCGTAATCGCAAATGCTTAGCACTTGTAGCAATTTGCAGCAGCAATTCCCGGTAATGCCCAACGATTTCCTATTTATGCCTAGCGATTTTGGAGCATTGCGTTCAGTGATTTTGTAGTTCTTTTGGCCAAACAGGAAGTACACTTTCACCTGGAAGTGAACAACTCTTGGCAAAATATGCTTTGAAAATCACTCTGTTCAGCAGTTGTACAGTTTTTGCTATATTTTACATTGAGGTGTCACCACCCCTAAATGCTGCAGGACCCATGTTTGGGGGGAAAAAAAAATCCCATCGCTATGGTGTGAACTAGCCCATACAAACACATTAGCCAGTTCTGGTTCATCCACAAGACAAGCCTAGGCAGTTGCCTAGGGCCCTGAGAGAGATTAGGGGCCTGGTAGATGCTAGCACCCACCAAATTTTACTAAAAAAAAAAACAGCCAGATGACCATTAGCGGTGGGCAAAAACTGCTATCTTGGCTAGGGCCGCAATTCATCTTGATCCATTTCTGACATTAGCTAAGCACTTTTAAATTAAAACCATTCCAAGGCTCTGCCTTAAATCTGAACCTAGTATGGCAGGGTACAAGTCAAGTCATGTAAAGGGAGAGGTAAGGAGGTGCCAGATAGTATAAAAAGATTAACAGCAGCATTAATGTGCAATTAACCTTCTAATGAACCAATATGCAGAGCTTTTATTAGGTGCTAAAAACAATGTTTTTCACGTGTTATATCCGTCTTCCATGTAATAAGGCTGTGCAAGCTCCGTCAGCAGGGAGTGTATGCAATGCCTCCAGATGTCATCTGAGCTTAAATCAGGAATACTGTACTTGGAAGCAGGGACAAAACTATAGAGGAGCAGCCCCTGCGATTGCAGGGGGGCTCAGAGGTGTGGGGGGCCCCCAACTACTAACCTTACCTTCATCCACTACATACATGCAAAAATGGCGGCGGGAGATCTGGACCCAGGGTGAAGCCGAAAAACGTCTCACCCTCCTCATGCAAACGTCCCGGCGGCAGTAATTACTATTTCCTCTCCAGGTCACATTGGACTCAGGGGAAAGACTTAAGGTGGCCACTAACGGTCCAATTTGTAGCGTAAAATCGTTCGATCAGAAATTCTGATCGGACGAAAAATCGTTCATTACACCATCAACTAACCAATCATTGTTCCTATCTATCACGACCAACAAGAAAATCCAAATTTTGGTTCGACGAAAATTCAATCGGACGACATTTTTTTTTCATAATCGTTATTATTGATTGTGCCCATCAACTGAGATTATTTATAACCAATCTGATCAGAATTTCTGATCGCTTGAACGATTTTTTTGCTAGAAATTGGACCGTTAGTGGCCAGTTTTAATTTGGAGGCCAGCTATTGCTGGAGGCCAAATTATGCTCTTTTTAGGGCCCATTCACACTTAAAATCGCCAAACGCTAGCGTTCAGCTCTAGTGATTTTACCGCGATTAGTGCTTCATAAGCACTGTACCGCGGTCGCTGCAGGTAACACGTTTGCAATTGGCGCTAATCACAAAATGCCCGGGAACGGCGCCAATTGCGGCAGTGAGAACACTGCCATAGGGTAGCAAAGCACTAGCGCCCGCTAATCACTTAGGTGTGAATGGACCCTTAAAGTATTTTGGGCTCCGTCTTTGGACAGGGCCCAAATTAGGCCCGGTTCACATTAGCGGTTGTTTGCCAAACGGACCGGATGACCTGACCGGATCCGGACCGGATCCGGATCGGAACCGTACGGTTCTGATCCGGATCCGATCCGGATCCGGTCAGGTTGCATCAGGTGTCCATCAGGATGCGATCCGGATCCGTTTGGCAAAAGTTCGTTAAAAACAAAAAAAATGTTGGGGTCTGGGAGGTCAGCAGAAGGGGGACCTGTGGAATCAGGCCCTCTGCTGTTTAGCACTCACCTCCACCTCCGACATGCTGCCAACATCTCCGGATCCGGATCCAGCTGTGCTGCTCCACTCCAAAATGCTTGCCCATGTGTCCCCATCCAATATCGCCGCAACAATCCCCATAGGAAGTGGGGTAGAACATCCGGATTTCTCAGCCAGTGTGTTGTGCGCTCTCCGGTTCCCATTGGTTTGTATTGGCCGGATGGTGCAGTCCGGCTCCGCCCCGGATACGGCTGCCGGAGGAGCCGGATGAAAAAATAGCGCATGTTGGAACGGAGGCCGGAGTCCGGATCCGGCCCGGATCCGGTCCGGCTCCGGTTCGGCAGAACGGACGCATGTGAACGGACGCATAGGCTTTCATTGCTATGCCGTGCGTCCGTTCCGTCCATTCTGCAAGCGGTGCGGCTCCGGCACGGCGATTCCGGAGGGCCACCGCAAGTGTGAACCGGGCCTAACTGTCTGAGCACCGCTTTAGCCACATGGTGCGCCCAAATTATCTGTGCCGCTTTGGGCAGATGAAGGGCACCAAGGGAGGCAAGGGAAGGGGTGTGAAAATTTGGGGGGGCCCATCAGTTTTGCTGGGGGTCCCCATGAATTGTAGTTACACCCCTGCTTGGGGGGACACCATGACTCATCAGGTTTTTTTTTTTGGGGGGGGGGGGGGGGATGGGGTGTTAGACAATTGTTTTTCTTTCATCTCACTCTTCCAATAACACTCAGGCTGGAGTGTGTGGCGAGCCTCCAGTCCTAAAGGTCACAGATCTCTTTGAGATGAGCTCATGCTGTTATTCGTAGGCCTGTGGATATGGGGTGATGGTGGTTGTGTGGTGTGGGGATCAGTCCTGTGATGGAGATTGCTGGTACCGTACAACACAGCTGACTGACAGTGGCTCTGCTGAGGACTCCACTGGATAGAGAGACTGCGCCAGAATGACATTTTCAGCTAGCGCCTTGCTGTAAGGACAATGCCAGGAGATATAGCGTATCATCATTCTGTAATCTGCGTCTTTGCACAGAGCTTGTGTGGAAGCTGTGCAGCGTGTGTAGATTTGGCAGGGGTTGCTCTGGGCGGTGGGCTTTGCGTTCTTGTACAGAGGAGGCGTGTGCTTCATTCTGCTAGATTATCTGGTATTTTACAATAGCAGCCATGATGCCCCCGCTGTGCTGCCAGTTGTAGTGATGGGTCTCCTGGCCGACCTTCCAGATGTGGGGTCCGCTGGCCGACCTTTCATATGTGGGGCTGAGCTGTACTGCGTAGCCCAGCCCTTGTGTCCAGGTCAGTGGCTGCTACGTGCCAAGCTGTCAATGCATTGTCCTGTAGGCAGCCATCAGACATGCATTCGCCATGGATACTGTGTAACTGCTCCTTATCAATAGAACAACCATAACAATAGCAGTTAATGCAAAGCAAATTGGATAGGCCTACATATTGCTGTGACAGAATTAACTGTATTGTTCTAGGTTTTGTTTTTAATTGCTCCCAGTCACTTTTATATAACTTCATATTATTTAAAGTTAAAGCAAATAGGCAAAAATCATAGAATGGGGTTCTGCATTACTGACTGGAAATGGAATGAAAAGGGAATACTACAAGTACCAGCATGCATTGCCTGTGTCTCACCGATCCTACATGCTAAAGCTTGTATGTCTACACACGATGGGAGAATACTAACTGCCCCATCTGCAGTGTGGGCAGGCAGGACTCTGAAGTGAGAGGGATATGGAGGCTGACAATTTTTAAGGAAAACAGAGAAATCCACCCTGTGCGTTTAGTCATGTTTCCCCTCATCTGTGACTAATCACAACTGTAATTTGATCTCTCAGCTGCGTCAGCTGGCTGCATCTGCAGAGCACCTATGTCTGCTTCCATGAAAGCAGGAAGTAGACACACCAAAGATTTATTGCAGGATTTCTATCAGCTGTAACAAAGAAATGTTTTTATTTAAAGGTTATTGTGCTGCTGCTTATCTTTTAGAGCAGAGAGGAAGTTCTGAGTTCAGGTCCGCTTTCAACAATACCAGTTGCCTGGCTGTCCTGCTGATTCTGTGTCTGTAAAGGTAGCCATACTATAATTGATTTTTCCATCAAGCGATTAAAGGGAAGATCTACTTACCCGGCGCTTCCCAGGCCCTTGGAAGCCTACCAATCCTTCGCCGCAGCTCCGCTCCTCACCAGGTCGGCATCTTCTGCACCTGCACAAGCTCTGCGTTCCCGTTGCCGGGTGCGTTCTGCACAGTACTGTGCTTGGGCAGAACCAACTCTCCTGGCTATGTGAGCATGGTTGCTGGCGTAGGCACAGAAGATACTGGTCTGAATCGGAGGGGACCTCGAACTACTGGCGGGGAGTGGCAAGGGACACATGAGCTGCCAGGGGCTGGAGGAAGCACCAGGTAAGTAGATTAGTAGTTTTTTGTTTTTTTTCAAGCTCGGATTTTTCCTTTAAAGGGACTCCGAGCACCTCTCATGGGCATGCTTTTAAGACACCGACCAGTACTGCAAAGTACTTAAAGATGCATACCTTTCTGTAGCTTGTGCTCTCCTCTTTCATTTGATGCCTGAACCAAATAGTTTTCGTTCAATTTAATAATCGCGGCTGCCATCTTGGCTATGTTATAACTTCCGGGTCACCCCTGTCTTCTCTGTTAGAGAAGTGCATCACTGAATGAAGCAGGAAGAGGAAGTGACACGCATGGCCATTGCAAGAGGCTCCTCCAGAGGGGGTCATAGCACGACTTTGTTGGAAGTCGTCTGGCTTAAAGGCAAGCCCATGAGAGGTGTTCGGAGTCCCTTTAAGGGATTGGCTTTATTGGGTAATCAGTGTGGTTGATTTGAAAGTTGTCCACACACTACAAGCAAAATCCTATGCGATTCTCCTTCACAGTGGAACAGAACGGACGGCGAGGGAGCCCACACGCCTCAGGGGGCTGGAGGAAGCCCAGGTAAGTATGTACATAGGCTTTAGGGCCCGTTCACACTTATAATCGCAGAATGCCGGCGATTACCGCCGGCGTTTTGCGTGAGTGATTTTCCCGCGATTAGCACGGAAAAGTCACTGGACATTGCGGCAGTTTTGGAGCGATCGCGATTAGCGTGCTTTGCACGCCAATCACGATCGCTAATCGCGGAACGCTCGTCGCCGGCAAACCGCCGCATGCAGCGCGGTTGCGGTTATCGCTAACTGCAACAGTGGCAGTGAGAACACTGCCACTCGCTACGTTGTGTAGCGTTTTTTGCTAAACCGCTAGCGGTTTGCCGTGAGCGGGAATTGCGCGATTCCCGTTCAGGTGAGAACGGGCCCTAAGGCTCTCTTTAATACTTATAGCTGTAAACCCTAAACAGGCATGCAGATCAGATGTTTCTGACCCAAGTCTCATCTGATAAGCTGCATGCTTGTTTCCAGGGGCATAACAACTGCGATAAAGAGGCAAGGGAAAGGGCACAATATTGGGGGAGGGGTGGGCATGATTTGTAGTTACGCCCCCCCCCCCCCCCTGATTGTTTCAGGTGCACTTCTGCAGTCAAAGAGATCAGCAGGGCTGCCAGGCAACTGGTATTGTATAAAGGGAAATCAAATATGGCAGCCTCCACATCCCCCTCACTTTAGGTTTTCTTTAACCTCCCTGCCGTTATAAAAAATTGCTGCGCACGGCAGGGAGGGTGTTTTTTGGCATTTTTTTTTTCTTAGTATGTAGCTAGCCTAGCGCTAGCTACATGCTTCCCCCCCCCCCCCCCTCCCTGCGGTGTCCCCCCGAATGCGCCGATCGCCGCCGGCGCATATACCCATCCGGAAATCCTGTTCTGAACGGGATTTCCAGGAGGGCTTCCCCCGTCGCCATGGCGACGGGCGCGATGACGTCAGAGGGAGTCCCGAACCACCCCTCGACGCTGCCTGGCACTGATTGGCCAGGCAGCGCACGGGTCTCGGGGGGGGCACCCTCTGATGCGGCGAATCGGCGCGGAGCGGCGGCTATTGTAAGTTACACGCAGCTAGCAAAGTGCTAGCTGCGTGGAACAAAAAAAAATTATGCAAATCGGCCCAGCAGGGCCTGAGGAATCCTCCGCGGCAGGTTACCCCGAGCTGAGCTCGGGATAACCAGCAGGGAGGTTAAAGGAGAACTGAAGAGAGAGGTATATGGAGGCTGCCATATATATTTCCATTTAAGCTATACCAGTTGTCTGGCTATCCTGCTGATCCTCTGCCTCTAATATTTTCAGCCATAACCCCTGAACAAGCATGCAGCAGATCAGGTTTTTCTGACAATTTTTTTGACAGATATGACAAGATTAGCTGCATGCTTGTTTCTGGTGTGATGCAGCCACTACTTCAACCAAATAGATCAGCAGGGCCGCCAGGCAACTGGTATTGCTTAAAAGGAAATAAATATGACAGCCTCCATATACCTCTCACTACAGTTCTCCTTTAAGACTTGTGTGCAGAAATATCATCCTGATCCACTCATGTCATAAATTCACCCCCCCCCCCCCACGGTACAATCACGTTCTTGTGATGCGTCAGTAGTTTGAACATTCAACGATATGCAAATCTAAAACGAGCCTTTTATTACCCCCCAGTGTAACAACACAATGCCGTGAATGGCGATACATTGGATCCCTGTGTTTTGTATTTGAATAAAGCGTGCGCAAAGGCAGCAATCACGTTCCAGGAAATGACATTTTAAATTGCAGCCGCCCGCACGGGCTTTGTACAGTGAATAGCTATAGAGACAGGACTCCTTTTGTGTCATTTAACTGCTTGTTTTGGATTCCATCTGAGGATCACAATTGCTATATAAGCTCTTCAGCTGAGCTAAAGCCAGATCTTTGTTCAGTTCTGTATTCTCCTCATAACCGCTCCTTGTGCACATCATGGCATGCAGCAAATATGATTACACTATCATGTGCTGCACAGCCTGCCTCGCCTTGGAGACCGCCAGCCTTACCCAGACATGTGGACCTGACAATGCTTTGACTGACAGCAGGGAATGAATTTAAAGAATCCATATATTTTGCATGGCTTTCCGCTATGTCTGGTGTGACAGGAGGCAGCGTGTTGTGACAGGAATGCAAATGATATCCTGACGGATCAGCTGGGGAGAATGAAGGGCTTGTGGTTGACATTGCAGATCGGCCTGACGTCATCTCTGAACAAGGGGCATTGTCACCGCGCCTGGTATTGTGACTGGAGTCCCGTGCCATTGTGGCAATTCTAGGGATGCGGCGGGTTAAACACCACACAATGGTTTCACAGGGATAACCGATTGGCTTTGTCTGAGAAAATACCGACAATCTTCCCCTTGTGAAAAGCCTGGATATTTCAGGCGTTGCCAGTGTAATTGGTAGGATCAAAGGAAAGCTATCCAGGAGGAGGGTTGTGTGCCATGCTTAATACACACGATGCAATTTCCGTCCGATTGACGGGAATTGGACAATTTCTTTCCGAAATGGATCTGGTCCCAAGCAATAACAGGAACAATTTTATTGATCCCGTTGTCGATCAGGAGCAGTTTGGACATGTACACACAATACAACTTCCCGTTAGATTACCCGGCGATCAGACGTGAAATTGCATGGTGTGTACCCAACATTATACACAGGTCAGTGATCATTATCTACTAGATATTGTTTTTCTGTGTGGGTTTCCTCTGGGCACTCAGGTTACCTCCTACATCCCCAAAACATACAGATAAGTTAATTGGCTTCCCCCTAGACTGCGATACATACACTACACCATACATACATAGACATATGACTATGGTAGGGATTAGATTGTGAGCTCCTCTGAGGTACAATTAAGTGACAAGACAATATATACTCTGTACAGCGCTGCGGAAGATGTCAGCACTATATAAATCGAAATAATACAGCAATAATAATTTTCTTGGTATACCACTTTGCACCAGTAGATATTAGACAGCAAAAAGGACACCGTAGTTAGAGGGATATGGAGGCTGCCATATTTATTTGCTTTTAATGGACCACTGTCGCGAAAAATTGTAAAACTTAAAATGTGTGTGAAAATATATGCAAATAAGAAGCATTTTTCTTCCAGAGTTAAGTGAGCCATAAATTACTTTTCTCCTATGTTGCTGTCACTTAGTAGGTAGTAGAAATCTGACAGAACCGACAGGTTTTGGACTACTCCATCTCTGCATGGGGGATTCTCAGCAAGGCTCTTATTTTTTTTTTTTTTTTTTATACAGACATTCCCTGAAAAGGATTTATACAATGATGCTGGCCAGCTTCCCTGCTCGCTGCACACTATTTGGCAGTTGTACAGAGCAACTGCCATTCACTAGGTGCTTTTGAAAATAAATGAAACCATAAGAATCTCCTATGAGGAGATGGGCTAGTCCAAAACCTGTCGTTTCTCTCAGATTTCTACTACCCACTGCAAGTGATAGCAACATGGGAGAAAAGTAATTTATGCTCATTTTATTCTGGAAGAAAAATACTTCTTAAAGGAATACTTAAGTCATTTAAAAAAAATGACTTTTACTCACCTGGGGCTCTTCTCAGCCCCCTGCAGCTGAACGGTGCCCTCGCCGTGTCCCTCCGATGCGGCTGGTCACGCCGGCGGCCACTTCCGGTTTGGCCGTCACCGGCCGACAGGCTGTGAATGCGGCTGATTATCCGCGTCCCCGGACGCAATAGCATTGTAGAACGCGCTATTGCGTCCGGGGACGCGGATAATCAGCCGCGTTCACAGCCTGTCGGCCGGTGACGGCCAAACCGGAAGTGGCCGCCGGCGAGTCCAGGCGCATCGGAGGGACAGGGCGAGGGCACCGTTCAGCTGCAGGGGGCTGAGGGGAGCCCCAGGTGAGTAAAAGTCATTTTTTTTAAGTGACTTAAGTATTCCTTTAATTGTATGTGTCTACATGTAGTTTACATTTTACGATTTTCCTGATTGTGGTCCTTTAAAGAATGACTGTTCCCTGGCAGTCCTGCTGATCTGATTGGTTGCAGGAGTGTCCGTATCACACACATGAAACAAGTGTGTGGCTAATAGCGCCAGACTTTTATCACAGCACCCGATGTTCATTCTCTTTCTGGGTCTGTGGCTGAAAATCACACTAGTACATTTCGGCAGCGTTTTGCCTCAATGCAAAAATGCATGTCATGATTTTTTTGTGGAGCCTGTTGCTATGTGGGGAGGCGGAGTGATGACAGAGCGGCACTGATATGACATCACGCAGGGGGCGACGTGCACAATGGAGTTGGTCGTCGCTCAGCCAAGTTATCCACCAGGCGGATCACATGCAGAGCGGCGGTCGGGGGCCGCTGTACACAAGCATGATTATCGGGTGAGGCGGTCGTTATTGGCCACCTCAGACGACTTTCTTCATGCGTGTGTACGAACCTTAAGGGGCCCATACACTGGTCGATTTCAGCCATTAATCGATTCTATAGAATCGATTGATCAGAAATCTATTCTTTTAAATTCCCCATTCCATCCATTTGCGGCCGATTTTTCGATCTGACAGGATGGAAAATCTAGGTCGATCTGCTGCTGGCAGCAGATCGATGGCCCATAGCGTTGCATTGGATCTAATGGTCCAATAATGCATTTAGATCGATTTCCAATACATTTAATTCTGAAATCTATTGGAAATCTGTTTCTAGTGTGTGGCACACATCAGATTCCGGTCAGATTTGACTTGACAGGCATCTGCCAGAAATCTATCTGATGGTCGAAACTGCTGCAAATCTAAGTGTATGGCCACCTTTAAGATGTTTGTGGCATATGGATGTGGAAACACAGAAATGCAAATAATGTCCATGGCAGTCTCAGGGTTAAGAAGGCAAATGGTGCTCTTGTGTTGGTATAGCTGGGGAATGCAAATTGATTGGAAAGTCAAGCCGAACTGGTCAAACCACTAACCTTGTACTGCTCAATGCAATAATAACAGTCATTGATCTTTGGCCACTCCCCTCGCTCCCATCGAAAAGTTGATTGATTGAAAGAGATATTGGCAAAAGCTTCCTGTAGAAAACGTGGCTAAAGGTGGTTTGGAAGGCGAGTGACAGAGGCAGTGATGAGGGTGGAGCATGGAAATAGCTGGCATATTTGTTTTCTTAGCTGCACAGTCCACCTCTTCCATATTCAGATCTATGAATAGTAGAAGGGCTTGTTCGTGTATCACTCACTGTGTTGGTATGTAGTCCACAGGAAGTAGGTGGTGAGGAAGTGCAAGATGTCTCTTTCTGAACAAGGACATCTTTGTAGAGATCTTACATTTGTCTGGATAGGTGCACAGCTGCAAGCAAGCCTAGCAATACAATGGATGTTTAAGCATTTAAAGGAAACCAGAGACCGCAGATACATACCTGGGGCTTCCTCCAGCCCCATAGGCACGGATCGCTCCCACGCCGCCGTCCTCCGCTGCCTGCAGCTCCGGTACCGGGTCCTGTAACTTCCTCCAGTTGCAGCCAGTCTGCGCAAGAGGAAGTGCGCTCTTTACGTATCTCTCCGGCGGCTGCTGGAGAGATATGCAAATAGCGCACTTCACTTGTGTCAGACTGGCCGCGACTGGAGGAAGTTACAGGACCCGGTACTGGAGCTGCAGGCAGCGGAGGACGGCGGCGTGGGAGCGATCCGTGCCCGTGGGGCTGGAGGAAGCCCCAGGTATGTATAAAAGGGTAAGTGGCTGCGGTCTCTGGTGCACTTTAAATGCAGAGTAAAAAAGAATACTTCTGATTTACACAAATACGCATTCAGTGTTTTTTTTTACTAGCAATTTGAAAATGCTCTTCCACTCGCATGAATGAGAATCATGGGAAAAATCGCCTACATTTTTAAGATTTGGTTTAAACTATTTTACTGTGATTCTAATTCAAGTGAATGGGAGAGCGTTTTCAAAACTCTGGAAAAAACGCTGCAATGTCCTAACCTATTCTCACACAGAACCCTCCCTCCTAACACTAACCTTACCCCCATACGCTTAACCCTTAACACCACTCCGATGCCTAACCGTTAAAGAAAACCTGAGATTGCATGATGTAAAAAAAAAAAAATTCATTCCTGGGGCTTCCTCCAGCCAGCTCCAGGCTTATTGCTCTTACGCCGCCCTCCTCCGCTTTCTCATTGGGCCACAACTGGTCCCGGAAAGCCCTCCGGTCCGGTGCCAACTGCGCATGCGCTGCACACATGCTCGCAACGCACTCGGCAGGACTGCGCCTGCGCCGACTGGCCTTGAGTGGAGGATTTTTCGGGGCCAGTTGCGGGCGAACGAAGAGGCGAGTGAGGACAAGAAGGCGCAATCAGAGGGCAGGAGGAAGCCTATAATTTTCTCCCTCATGCCTAACCCTTAAGACCCCCTCCCACACATGCACCTAATCCCTTAAGACCTCCGCCCCCCCAACACACACAAACATGCTGTAAGAAATGTATCCTTATGGGATAATTCTCATTGCGACGTTTGCCGTTTACATAAATCGCAAACATGCTGCATACAGCATTTTGGAATTGATTGCGATGTGATTCTCGTTCCATTGTAACAGGAATTGCAAATCGCGGCAAAATCGTGAAATTTCGGCCCGTGTGTGCAATTTCTGAACTGTGCTTAGTAAAATGACGGTTGGTCCTGACTGCTTGCTGGATCCTCCTGTTGGAATACCTCACACATGAGGCACGCTGTGAGCTGTGTGTGACTGGACGTTACAGGTTGGGCAGAACCTCCACATTCCTGGTTTCCTGTTGTTCCTGCTCTAGTGCAGTCACATGGTGTAACTCCGCCCACACATATGGTGAGCTGCAGCGCGCCTCGCCCTCAGGGGCTTCTCTCCTCTCTGATAACAAGGAGGGGCATGCTTTTCTTGAAGAGAAATTCTAGTTGCGTAAAGACATATTATTTTACCACTAACCTCTCCTGCAGCATTTCCAAATAAAATGATTGCTTCTGGGTACTCCATCTGTGAGTGCCGAATGATTGCACAGTCACAAGGTCATGCCAAGCTTCCCTATGTCGGATTCTGCCTTCAAGAGAACCTGAGGCGAAAATGATTAAAAAACAAAACTATATACCTACTACACTAGATACACATTCTGGATCTTTAACCACTTCAGCCTACAGTGTTGTTCACTTGCATCCGAGCAACTTTTACCTCCCATTCATTCGCCAAAACTTTATAACTACTTATCACAATTAACTGATCTATATCTTGTTTTTCCCGCCACTAATTAGGCTTTCTTTGGGTGCTACATTTTGCTAAGAATTATTTTTTCTAAATCAATTTTAACAGGAATATTAAGAAAGAAATTGAAAAAAAATCATTATTTCTCAGATGTTGGCCATTATAGTTTGAAATTAATACATGCTACCGTAATTAAAATTCATGTATTTTATTTGCCCATTTGTCCCGGTCATTACACCGTTTAAATGATGTCCCTATTACAATGTGTGGCCCCGATATTTTATTTAGAAATAAAGGTGCATTTTTTTTTTAATTTGTATCCATCACTATTTACAAGCATATAATTTAAAAATAATAATATACTCTCTTGACATGCATATTTAAAAAGTTTAGACCCTTAGGTCACTATTTATGTTGTTGTTGTGTTTTTTTATTTATTTATTTTTTTTAATTGTATTTTTTTTTAAATTAAAACATTTATTTGGGTAATTTTTGGTTTGGGAGGTAAACAGCTAATTTTAAATGTAATATAATGTAATTATATTACACTTGCCGTTCCAATTATGTCGGCAAGGGGGCGGCGCAGCACTTTTTTTTTTTTTTTTTTAAATCATGTAGCTAGCCTAGCGGCATCCCCCCCACCCCCTCCGATCACCTCCGGCGATCTGCGCAAGCAGGAAATCCCGTTCAGAACGGGATTTCCTGCTTGGTTTCCCCTATCGCCATGGCGACGATCGCAATGTCATCGACGTTAGGACGTCAGAGGGAGTCCTGATCCACCCCTCAGCGCTGCCTGGCACTGATTGGCCAGGCTGCGCAAGGGGTCTGGGAGGGGGGTGTGAGGCGCGGCGGGTAGTGGCAGCGATCGCGTACTACACGCAGCTAGCAAAGTGCTAGCTGCATGTAGAAAAAAAAATTGTGAAAATCGGCCCAGCAGGGCCTGAGAAATCCTCCTGTGCAGGTTATCCTGAGCTGAGCTCGGGCTAACCGGCAAGGAGGTTAAAAAAAAATGTATGTGGGTGTAGTCTACTATTTGACCACAAGATGGCCACAGTCAAAAAGTTCTGGAAGCGAATGATCTCGCTTCCAGGAACAAGGAAGAGGACAGGAAACTTTGTTTTTTTTTCTTTTGCAGAAAGACCACGGCCTCTGATAAGAGACCGTTGGTTTTTCTGTGGGGGACAGGGATCGAAGTATATTCACTTTGATTGATCAGGGGGCTAACGGTAGGCGGCGGGAGCGTGCGCGCCTCAGGCAGCACGAGCAGCACAGTCTATCTGGACGGATATGTCCATCCAGATAGACTTAAGTGGTTAACAGGGGTTGCAGCGTCAAAAAATAGTGAGTATTTATATGTAAACCCTTTTTTTCCTAAAATAGGTCCCTATATGTTCCCCGTGTGTGCTAAGCTTGCAAATAACTAGAAGCTTTTTATATTGGATAAGATAAGGACACTAGGACTAAAAGGTAATTAAATCCCCCTAAACCCTTTACAGAGTTTACACTAGTGAAGTAACCATGTTGTTGTCTAGGTGATATTTGCTGTGGGAGAAACAGTAAGGGCTCATTTCCACGGAGTGCAAAATCTCAATGCAAATTTTCGCATTAACACTGAAACCAATGCAGTTCAATGGGAGTAATTTCCGTTGCGGTTTTCCAAATGCGTTGTGATGCAGAGATAATATAGGCTGCATGCTGCAGATTTGCGCACTGCCCTGCGTTAAATGAAAGTCAATGATCCTGCATACGAATAAAAATTTTTGCTTTTTTTGATGCAAAGTTTTGCATTCATTTTCCCATCTAACATGCTTCTGATTTCCTGTGTAGTCGGTCATACTTTGTTGCTATGGAGATTAAAACTCGGATGCAGAAATGTGCATTAAAACACAGATCGCATTCAATTTGCATATTTGACTTTGTATGTGACACGCACAATATACTATTGGAAAAAGGCCCTGAGCTGGTTTGAACAAAAAAAAAGGCAGAAGTGATGTCACTTTTGGCATCGCAGAGAAACGGTAAAGATGGAAACCAGCAGAATTTTTTTTTTTTTTTTTTCATATCACATTTTTCCTAAATCTGACAGTGAACACTAAAAACTGAATAGGAAAGCTAAATAAGTAATTTCTCATTGGACTGACCTGAATATTGCATACAAGGGGCTTGATTCTCTTAAAGAGACTCCGTAACAAAAATTGCATCCTGTTTTTTATCATCCTACAAGTTCCAAAAGCTATTCTAATGTGTTCTGGCTTACTGCAGCACTTTGTACTATCACAGTCTCTGTAATAAATCAATGTATCTTTCCCTTGTCAGACTTGTCAGCCTGTGTCTGGAAGGCTGCCAAGTTCTTCAGTGTTGTGGTTCTGCTATGCACTCCCCCCTCAGGGGGGAAAGAAACACACAAATGATCTCTTGAGATTCAAAAGGAATGCTGTATACAGCCTGCTTGTGTATGGATGTATTTTCTATGTGTGGACATACTGTACATCAACCTACTTCCTGTTTTGGTGGCCATTTTGTTTGTTTATAAACAAACTTTTTAAAACTGTTTTTAACCACTTTTAATGCGGCGGGGAGCGGCGAAATTGTGACAGAGGGGAATAGGAGATGCCCCCTAACGCACTGGTATGTTTACTTTTGAGCGATTTTAACAATACAGATTCTCTTTAAGTGTGATAACTGCTATCACAGCTGTTATCACGCAGTGTGCGGCACGCAAAGGTTTTTACGGGAACATCGTTAGTTCATGTGATGAGCGAAGGTTTGCGCGCGATCATGTGCACGTTTTACGTGAACCGCGCATGTGATTGCGTGCAAACCTTTGCTTATCACGTGAACTAACGCGGTTCACATGAAAACCTTTGAGTGGCAGATAGCGTGATAACAGCTGTGATAGCAGTTATCAGGCTTTAGAGAATTGAGCCCAATGTGTGGCCTGTAGAAGCAGGGCTGTGGGGTTGGAGTGGTAGCAATTTTGGGTACCCGGAGTCGGAGGTTTCATAAACTGAGGAGTCTGAGTTGGATGATTTTTGTACCATCTGCACAGCCCTGGTAAGTATTAGATTGCGGAGGAGTCTGAGAAATTTTGGGTACCTGGAGTCGGTGGTTTCATAAACTGAGGAGTCTGGTTGCGTATGTATGTGCATATCGCCAGAGAGTTGGGCACAGGGCAAGCCGAATGACTGCTCATCCTGCTGCCGCAAAACTCCCCGGCGGCGTTGAATACTATTCCCTCTCTGAGTTGTTGTAACTCGGAAGTAGATATAATTCGAGGTCCGGAAACCACCAGAGCCCCGACTTTCCCTTACATGCCCCACGTAGCATAAAATTGGTGCTATGGGGCTGAGCGCCGAAACAACCTGCTTCATTCTGGCTGGTGTCGTAGTCCGATGATTTTTGTACCGACTCCACAGCCCTGTGTATAGGACAGCCAGTGACACATTTTAAGAAGCTTTTCCACTTGCGTTTAGCAATTTACATGTAAATTACGCCGCTCCTTTGTCATTAGCACAATTAGTTTGCCAAAATTGCAATCACCGGCCTGCACGATTTTCATTGCGATCGCGCTTAGTTCCTGACTGCTTCGTGGTGCATTTGCGGCTAGTGGAAATAGCAGGTTGTGCGATTGCAAACGCAGCGCAGATCACACTTCCAAATGGAAGAGGGCCCATGGTGTTATTTCCTATACCGGAGAAGGCTCATTGAGTATCTTAACAGGGCCGGTGCTTCCTTGGGGCACACTGGGCAGTTTTCTGGGGCCCTGAGCACCTTTGGGACACCTAAGTCAGGGATTACAGAGGTCATAATTATTTAGTGGTCAGTAGAGTAAAACACTTCATGTTAATTTTTACCCAGGACTTCATTTTGTCTAAAATCTTTGTCTGCCCCTCCTGCATTCAGCATCCTTGTACACAACACCACAAAATGGTTCATTTATAAGACAGGTTTATCCAGACACTCTGTTGCACTGCTGTATTTAATAAGCCTTAATATCGGCAGTGAATGAGCAAAGCCATTACGGAGCCCTCCTCACACACAATGGCCTGAGCTTTCCACATGGCCTGCACATAGGAAGGACATGGATCCATATCCATTATATAGATCTGCCTGTGGTGAATCAATTAGGCTGAGAGACTTTTTGAGGTTACAGGCTCTATTAAGCATGATGTCATCTCCTGCATTGGCTGGGAGGCGGCGGTGCATTAGGCCTTATCCCAGCTACCAGATGAGTGTGCCTGGCGTGCTGTAATGGAGGCTTGTCCTCTCAGGAAATAACTAACGATCGCACGCGTTCAGCAGAGATTGTTCTATACATCCTTCGCTTATCGTCAAGCCTGACACATCAGCTCCATTGAGCGGTGCTGCTGCTGGCATTGCGAGATCATTTCCAGATAGACGTTCGCTGCAGATCTGGGTGTCGCTGCCTCTCATGTATAGAGCTTTCATAGTAACCTGAAGCAATGTGTACCCAGTTCAGTGCATGTGCATTGTGCATTCTGCTGTTCTTTCGTAAATGCAGTTTTATTTGAAGAACCTACAGTATTCTTATACATTTTTTAAAGAGGAACTCCAGTGAAAATAATGTAATAAAAAGTGCTTCATTTTTACAATAATTATGTATAAATTATTTAGTCAGTGTTTGCCCATTGTAAAATCTTTTAAATTCCTGATTTACATTCTGACATTTATTACATGGTGACATTTTTACTGTTGGCAGGTGAAGTAGCTGCTGCATGGTTTTTTGGCAGTTGAAAACAGCTGTAAACCGCTATTTCCCACACTGTAACAGGGTTCACAGACAGGAAACTGCCAGGAGTACCACGGTCCTCAGAGTTTCTTGTGGGAGGGGTTTCACCACAAGATCAGTCATACAGCTCCCCCTTATGGTCTGTTTGTGAAAAGGAGTAGATTTCTCATGAGCAAGGGGGGTATCAGCTACTGATTGGGATAAAGTTCAATTCTTGGTTGGAGTGTCTCCTTAAGATTACAGATTGCCCAGCTAGCTCATGGTGAACTTGAACTGGTGTGTAAGGGGCTGAGATAGACCAAAAATCCTCCTTACTGAAATGCAATGCAAAACAGAAGATTCCCTTCTTAAAACAGGAGGTATTTGTGATAATTCAGGTTGGAGTGAGCAAACTTTTGTTTAGAATGTTATTTATAAAGTGACTAAAAAAGGGGCTCACCGATGTCACGCTGCATGGACCGGTTGCTCTCCCCTTCGCGCCACTCTCCCGTCGCTGAAGCCCACTCGCTCTGCCCTCGCTTTGCCAGCCGAGCTCAGTGAGCTAGTCAGGAGCCAATTTCATTGGCTCCTGACCCTGTGATCACTGTGAGCCAATGTGATTGGCTCACAGTGATCACTGAGCCAATGTGATTGGCTCACAGGGTCAATGGCCAATGAAATCTGCTCCTGACCTGCTCAAAGAGCTCTTCTGTCATACCAACAACAGGGTGAGTGGGCTGCAGCTGCACGATTGGTGGGTATGTGCAGCGCGGTAATTGAAATCTACGCCCTGGCAGGGATAACCGGTCCCAAACAAGGCGTAAAATTCAATTACCAAGGTCCGGAAGCAGTTATAAAAAAAAGGCCAACACTGACTAAGTAATTTATAAAGCAATATTTAAACAAAACAAAAAAGCAATTTTATTAATTACACTTTCTCTTTAATGCCGCTTTTCCCATCTTTACATTCTGATGCACGGGTGCCCATAGTAAGTTAGGCCATGTGAGTAGCTTGCTCTGAATAATAATCTAGGTTTAGGAGCTATTCTGTTATTATTGGCAGAAATTAGTACTTGCTAAGAGCAATGGCCAGAGCTATACCCGAGGCCTTATCCTCAGGCTGGTAAATGAACTTGTGCAATAAGAAATCTCTTTTGCTAGAACTGCCCAAACAGCCAGGGGACCACCTGTAGCCCAGGAAGAGGGTTTGGCCTTCACGGCTCTGATCTACACTAGAAGGCTGATGGGTAGTACTTTATTTATAGGCAGCTGACTTAGTTTTTCTGGTTTTATTCGGTGTCAGCAGAGCGAGGGATAGGCACATACCTTCCAACAATTCAAACAGCCACAATGGCACACTCGAGATTAATGTAAACACGCGTTCTCCTCCTCTGATTTCAGCCTGTGGACACACCTGCGCATTGTATTAATGAAACACAACTCTCACAGTGCCAAAGATAACAGACAGCCACTGACCCCGCAAATTATTTGCACTTTGCATAGTCAAACTTGTGAATGGAAGTTTGTTTTACTTTTTAAGCGGAACTTCATTCAAGCATAACATACTAATAAGCCTTTCTCCCAATCCTTGTTGACTGTACAGTGATCCTACCTGCTTGTAAGCCAAAGTAATGTTATCTGTGGGTAAATTGGACTACCCCCACCCCCTCCTTCTCCCCCATTTTTCAGCAGCTAGTCCTGCGCACAGCCATCTTGCATAAGAATGTAATATCTATTATTATTGATTTATAAAGTGCCAACATATTCCATGGTGCTGTACAAAGTATCTAGTTCATTTAGTAAATTGAACTCTGCTGTTTTCCTGAAATGTATAAGCTTTGTCAATTAAAGTGGATCCAAGAAAAACTTTCACTCATTGCATAGTTGTGTCCCTTTCATATAGTTTGTTCTCAAGCCAAATACTTTTTTGTTTTAATACTCAAATTCTCTATAAACTAAACAAGCCACGCCCACAGCTTCTCCAGTGCCTTGGCACTCTTAGTGCAATGTAGCAAGGGCTTATGGGAGCTCAGTCTGGGCAGGAGGAGGAGGTGTTACTAGCAATAGATTTCAGAGGCAGAGGGGAGGAGGAGAGGGGGTTGAGCTAAGGGCTGGAAATGCTATCAGCTTGCCTGTGTAATGTGGCAAGCAGAACATGGCTGCTGTCATTGTATCACAAGTAGGAATAATCATATACAGTTGAAGCTGTTTGCAGCTAGATTTGCTGTGCAAACTATCTACATTTTAGATAAGAGATATAGACAAGTTACTTGTTATAGTTAGTTTTGTTACCCTGGATCCACTTTAAGCTTACACATAGGAGCAGTTTGCTCTAAAATAAAACTTTATTCAGCCATGAAATAACCCTGAAAAGGCTCCTGGCAAAAAGCAACCTTATTTACAACCCTTTGTCATTAAAAAGACAAAAGCTTGTTCTGAGAACTTCTAAAAGTGTGCCTAATTTATTATTATTTAGTATTTATATAGCGCCGACATCTTCCACAGCGCTGTACAGAGTATATTGTCTTGTCACTAACTGTCCCTCAGAGGGGCTCACAATCTAATCCCTACCACCTAGCTCCCAACTGTCCCTCTTTTGGAGGGACAGTCCCTCTTAGGGAGCCCTGTCCCTCTTTTTTCCTCATTTGTCCCTCTTTCAGGACTTTGTCCCTCTTTCTATGTAAATATATATATTTATCTACTAAAAAATCTTTGACTCTAAACTTTATTCCCATCCTTTCAATTGATATATTAATAATTTTAAAATGTTAATATGGAGGAAATGAACCAGAAGAAAAGGACCAGTGTGTTTTGAATTATAAAACATATATTTTTCTGATTAAATCTTTATGGCTTGTGTGACTAGGAGTGTGCAGGGGTGTGGCAGGGGCGTGGCTTAAGTGTCCCTCTTTCTCATCTCAAAAAGTTGGGAGGTATGCCCTACCATAGTCATATGTCTGTGTATATATTGTGTAGTTTGGAGTGGAGAGGGGAATTTGTAGATCTGTTTTAAGGGACACCTGACCTGAGGCAAACCTTCCTAAGGTAAAAACTGAGTTATATTCATGGTGGTACCACACACCACTAGGCATTGTCCCTCCCACCCCCATCCCCATAATCATTTCTTTAACCACTTAATGACTACTTGACTTATTAAAACGTCCTGCTAGAGCTTCTTAATGGCTCCAGGACGTTTTTATAAGTCAAACAGTGGTGCTGCCGCTGTGCGCATGCACATGCATTCCTGTGCACGTGAAAATAGTGGAAAAAAAAACCCACCAAAGAGAAAATACACCTTTGTATCCAAATGCTATATTGTCACCATACTTTGTACTAGGGACGTAATTAAAATGTTGTAATAACCAGGACAAATAGGCAGATAAAATGTGTGGGTTTTATGTACAGTAGCAGTGGTTATATTTAAAACTATAGGGGATAAAATTGGAGAAATAGTGTTTTCATTTTTTCCTTTTTTTTCCAGTTAAAATGCATACAAAGTAAAGTAATTACTGAAAACAAATATCCCCAAAAAGCCCAATTGGTGGTGAAAAAAACAAGATATAGATCATTTCATTGAGATTAGTAGTGATTAAGCTATTGGCAAATGAAAGGGATGAGCCTTGAAAGGTGAAAATCGCTTCTGTCCATGAGGGTAAAAACGTCTTTGGGGTGAAGTGGTTAAGCTAAAGTTACATTTTCAGACAGGAAGAGGAAGGTTTGCTGCAAAGTTCCCTCCTATCCCCCTCCCATTCCCTCCACCTTCCCACTCCCTAAGGAGAGTGAAAGAGCCAGGAAAGAGGGGGGAATAGAAGGGGGTTAGAGGGAACATCCCGGAAAACTGCCTCCTCCTGTCTGAAGTTTTGACTTAAGGTGAAAGTCAAATTTTTCAAAGAGTGATTATGGCTGTGTGTGTGTGTGTGTGTGTGTGTGTGTGTGTGTGTGTGTGTGTGTGTGTGTGTGTGTGTAGGGGGGAGGGCGGCAAGGAGAGGAAAGGACAGGGCACAGAGGTATTTAGATCCAGCATGAGCATAACTCTGTGCTTAGCTTGAGTAGTTTTGCCTCAGGTCAGGTGTGCTTTACGAATTTCAGGCAAGAGGAAAACATTTTACTGCTTTGTTCCCCCGCCCCCCCCCCCCCCCCAAATAGGTGATTAGTAGATTGTACATTACAGCTGTAAGGATGTGACTGTGTGCTGGGAACCCCCTGCAGACCTGGGGAGAGCATTCAGTCTCCATGTGATGGAGCAGAGAGATCTGTACACCCAGTGTATCAAGTTAGAACTCTTTACTGAAGAAAAACACGCAGAGATAAATCATCAGCTTACTTAGAACAGAGAGGAACACACACAGGGAATACAGGAAATAATAATGCCATAGAGATCACCACATTTTATCACAGTGACCTCTTGTGGCTGTTTTACTAACTGGCATTTTAGGTAATAATCCTGTTGATACTTCCAACACCATGCAGACAGGGCCCTGGTTGAAATTTGTACCTAGGGTCTAGTGCAGCGAGGCAGAGTAATATCCGTTACACCATCATGCCATACAAATGCCTTGTTTGTCACCTTTTGCCATCTTGGGACTTAGTGCTTTTTATTAGGAGCAGTTTCAAGGCATGTCAGGATTGGCTTAGATGTCCAGGCACCTGACAGCTTGAGTCATCAGTAGAGAAGCAGTGAGGTTGCAGACTCCCCATATTGTATGGATACTACCGCTTCATGAAGAAGCACATGTGAAAATCTGATTGGTGCGAACTGCTAGCTTCATCCAATCTTTTTGCCACTGCTCCATGCGGTTGAAGTGGTGTGAGCCAAGCCTGCGGTCAGGCCCAGTGCACACCAAAAACCTCTGGCAGATCTGCAAAACGCTAGAGGTTTTTGAAGCAGATTTCAGAGGGATTCTAGGCATGTTTAGAGACGTTTTCTAAACATGCCTAGCGTTTTTGTGTAGCAGATTTCATAAATTGTTACAGTAAAAACTGCTACTGAACAACTTCCGTAACAAAAACGACTTGAAAACCGATCTGATGTAGCCTTTTTTTAGAGCGGTTTTCCACTTTCCCATACTTTACATTGAGGCAGAAACGCCTCAGAAATCTAAAAAATGCTGCAGCCCCCGAGTTTGCGTTTGTGGAAAAAACGAGCCGCTCTGGTGTGCACCAGCCCATTCACTTTCATTAGCCAAGCAGTTTTCCCCCTGCAAGCGTTGTAAAAAACGCTTCAGAACCGCTCTGGTGTACACCAGCCCTTAGGGCAAGACCACACTAGGCAGAATCGCATATGCACATAGTGGAAAACGCATATGGGATTCTGTCTAGTGTGGTCCTACCCTTGGTCTATACCAGGGGTCTCAAACTCGCGGCCCGCGGGCCATTTGCGGCCCTCGATACAATATTTTGTGGCCCTCGCCGGCAAAAGCTTCCTTATAGTTCGCTTCAGTGCTCCCAAGTAATCCGCCGCATCCCCACCGCTAAACGAGGGCTGCAGAGCCCCCAAATCGCCCGGGGGGCAATCTGCCGGCATTTCCTGGAAGGGGCAGAGCTTTCAGCTTCAGCTCTGCCCCTCCTGACGTCAATCGCCGCACAGATCGCCGCCTCTCCCCGCCCCTCTCTGTGAAGGAAGAGTGAGAGGGGCGGGCAGAGGCGGCGATGCGCCGCGATTGTGAAATTCCTTATGCGGCCCAGCCTCATCCTGACTTTGCCTCCTGCAGCCCCCCAGGTAAATTGAGTTTGAGACCCCTGGTCTATACGGGAAGATTTCATTATTAAGTTTCAGCAAGGGCTGGTATCGGCAGCGCAGTCTCGGCCTATAGCCTACAGCACAGTCTTGTATACATCTACAATGTAAACACTCCTCCTTGTCCCCGAATCAATATCTGCTCTGCACCATCAGCTGCTGAGGTATCCCTGCTGAAATGGGAGATTGTGAAAGCTTGCAATGCACAGCATCATCAAATTGTGGAGCAGACATCCATCATGGTATTCTCTCCGGGGCAGGCTCTTCCTGTCTGATGGCATAAGCTCTCTCCATTACTCTCAGCGAGGCATCAGGACCATTTTCTTTGTTTTGTAGGCATCTATTGACCGTCCTGCCACTCAGGGAAGCATCCAGCCTCTCTGTCATACTTGAAGGTCATTATCAAGCAGAAGAGCCAAGAGAACCGTCCGGTATTTCCTCTTCATCTGTTCCACATTCCGGTCTGATTCCTTCATGGGGTTGTTCAGGCATGATATGAAAAATACAGTCAGTAGGGTTTTAATGGTGGATGGTGTAGGCGAAGTGGTGACGTTTCATCAGTGCAATGTCCTAAATTCGTTTTGCACTGCTTTCCGCATCCCTGCTTTCCTTTTGTTTAAAGCAAGCCTGTAGTATTAAAAAAAAAAATGTCTCAAATAGGTACAGGGAAGCCTCTGAAACCCCTCCCACAGTGTGATGTCATGACCAAGGTCCTGACAGTTGGCTGTCTGTAAACCTCGTTGCATTGTAGGAAAAAACTACTTTTTTTCCAACTGCCAAGAAAGCAATCTTTCCCTCGGTGCATAGAACTCTCAGTAAGGCCTCTTGCACACTGCAAGCAATTCCGATTCCGCTTTTTAATCAGTTTTTACATCCGATTCCGATTTGCAGTTTGCTCCCTGCACACTGCAAATCAGAATCTGAATCGGATGTAAAAACTGATTAAAAAGCGGAAGCGGAAATGCATCCAGTGTGCAAGAGGCCTAATGAATATTCCTCAGAGATTACCTGGCAGAACTAAAGATGTCACCACCAGTGATAAATTTCAGAATATAAATAAAGGAGAGGAGAGATTTTACAATGGGCAAACACTTAGTAAATAATCTATAAATGAATATTGAAAAAAAAAATGTATTAGTCACTACTAGTATTTTCACTACAGTTAGTTTTTTTTTTCAAGTGAGGTAGAGCAGTGTTTTCCTCACGCCGCTGGGGTTGGGCATCAGTGCGCAGGCGCTAGCCCAGCTGTGCGCATCCCACAGTGCGCGACCGGAAGCCCTCTGTGCATGCTGTGATGTCACGCGCAGAGCACCCTGGTCGAAATGTTGGATGCGCACAGCTGGGCCAGCGTCTGCGCACTGATGCCCAACTCAACCTGGAAGAGGCTGCTGGGGGGCATTTAGGTTAGAAAGACAGGGACAAAGGATAACGGGGAAGAGGTGGCCATCAGGTCAGCTCCCTGGACATGCCTGATGCCCCATTTCTCCTATTTTTTTTTTTTATTTATTTATTTATGTTTATTTTTTTAGCTCTGGTAATCTCATCTCATTGACAATATTTTACAATATCAAGGCTAATGAGTTTAAGCCAGATTACTGTTAAACAGGATGATTTTTGGCATAGCATCAAACACTGTGCCAAATCATTGAGTCTGGCCGAGATGTGAAATGTTCTAAAACCAATCTGAGTTTAATACGTTGCACAAAGCAACAGTTTCACTTTTAAATTGTTCTTCATGGTAAAATGTACTTTCCCCCAAAAAACTACTTTAGTACAAATGTTGGCGGTAAATATAGCTTCTGTGTCTCTTGTGTCTCCGTTGCGGACAGACTCATACAGTTGTGCGCCCATATATTTCCAAGGCTGACTGAAGTAGCAGGGCTGTGGAGTCGAGGAGTTGGTGCAATTTTTGGGGTGCCTGGAGACTCCTAATACATTTAAACTATAGCAGAGAAAATTGTTCAGTGTTCTATTTCTCAGATAATAGTCATCATAAATAACATATGTATACAGTAATAGCAGTGCTTAGTCCACAAAAATAAAATAAACCAATAAAATAGCAAGTTATTTGTGCTGCTGCAATAAAGTAGTCACTGTAATTATTATTGGTTTATAAAGTGCCAACATATTTCTGTGGTGCAGTACAAAATTAAGAAACAAACATGGGGTACATAATAATACAGACAATGGTATACCCCAATATATAATACAGAATTGTAGCAAAATACAGAATTGGCAATTATAGTGACAAAAGTAACATAATTTCAAGACACGAAAGGGTGAGAAAGCCCTGCTCTCGTGAGCTTGCAATTTCACGGATTTGAAAGGGGGGTTAGAGTGTATGCTTGTCAGAAAAAAATGAGTTTTGAGGGAGCTTTTAAAGATAGCAAAGGTTGGAGAGTGACTGATGTGTAGTGGAAGGATATTCCTGAGGAGGGGTGAAGCACGTTCAAAATCTTGTATATGTAAATGCGAGGAGGTAATTCTAGAGGGCAAAAGAAGGTCATGCGCATATCTCAAGTTGTGATTGGGTTGGTATCTGGAAACTAGTGAGGAGATGTTCGGGGGGGAGAGATTTTGGAGAGCTTTGTAGGTTAGGGTTATGAGTTTGAACTGGATCCTCTGGTTAATTGGCAGCCAATGAAGACAGAGAAGAGCAGCAGAGGAAGAGCGAGAGGAAAGATGAATGAGATGAGCAGCTGAGTTCAGTACAGATGGGAGCGGTGCCAGTCTGTTAGTTGTTAGTCCATAAAGTAGTATGTTACAATAGTCCAGATGAGATATTATAAGAGCATGTATTAATATTTTAGTTGTGTTCTGAATGAGAAAAGGTCGGATGCGAGATATGTTTTTGAGGTGGAGATGACAGGAGCTGGTTAGGGAGTGAATGTGAGGCATAAAAGAGAGAGCGGAGTCAAATATTACCCATAAGCAATATGCTTTGGGAGCTGAAGTTATAGGGGTGTTATCAACATTTATTGTTATATCAGGCAGAGAGGTGGACAAATGATTTTGTTTTTGTTTTACTCAAATTAAGTTTTAAGAAGGGAGAGTCATGAAAGAGGATATAGCAGACAAGCAGTCAGGAACACGTGTGAGGAGGGAGCTGAGGTCTGGGACCGAGAGGTACATTTGTGCATCATCTGCATTTAGGTGGTATTGAAACCCAAAGGAGTTGAATAAGTTACCGAGACCATACATGTAGATGGAAAAGAGGAGGGAGGCAAGGACAGAGCCTTGAGGTACCCCCACAGACTAAGGATGTGGAGAAGAGGTCTTGTTTAAGTGACTGTAAAAGACCTTCCAGCAAGATGGGAAGATATCCAAGAGAGAGCAAGGCCCTTTAAGCCTACAGATGAAAGTATTTGTAGAAGTAAGGTGTGGTTGACAGTATCAAATGCTGATGACTGATGAAGAAGGATGCACATGAAATAATGACCTTTGGATTTAGCTGTAAGAAGATCATTGGCCACTTAAGGGCCTTTTTCCACTAGCCTGCGATTTGTGATTTGATTCTGATCGCACATCGCAAGGTACATTAAACTAATGGAAACTGCAGCAGCAATTTCCATTAGTGCGATCCGGTTGCGATGCGATTTTGGTCAAATCGCAATTGTCGTTCTGCCGCGTTTTGTATGCGATTGAGCTGTACTATAATGAGTATAGTAGCTCAATCGCAATCGCATGGTGGAAATTGAAACGCGATCGGAAAAGAGCCCTTAGTAAGAGCTCTGTGGAGTGGTTGGAGCGAAAGCCAGACTGGTAAAGCAGGGAGTTAGCGGACAAATAGTGGCTTAGTTCAGCATGTATAAACATATCTGATTGTGACTGTATATCTGATGAGTACGCAGGAATATTTTATATATAATAACATCTCTGCTGTAAGACTAAAGCCTGATGTGGTGTTGTGTCACTGCTAAAGATAGCTAATGAGATGCAAATAATTCTGCATTGATGCATGTTTTTGCAAATTTTGTATGCAAATTTATGCACTCCCTTTGCTCATGAAATCCATTAATTTGATATGTTGAATTTATGGTTGGTGACTACATATTAAGTTACACAGTAGTACTATACTCTACATATGCACTCCCCACAGAGCTGATGTGAATCCACTGAGAATGTTGTGCAGATTGAACGCAGAGGCGTTGTCTGTCCCTGTAAACCTGGCCAAGATGGTGCATAAACAATGTGCAGGAGAATGAGGGGATTCTTTCTCTATTGCAGAGTACCTGCACATCACTCTTATGCTGGGCATACACGGCTCGTTTTTGCCACTCGATTCTGCAGTAGATTCTCTTATCTTCCGCTCGTTTTTCTTATCTTTTTCCATTCACTGCTTTCACAAATCGAGCGGCGAAACGATCTGGCTGGAGATCGGACATGTCAGAAATGATCTATCGAGCCATCTAAATGGCTCAAAAACGAACAGTGTATTCCCAGCATTAGATGTACCCACAATTAGATTGCCTAGGGCCCAATCAATGGTATTTGTTCCTCTCTTTACCCTCTACAAGTACTCTTACCAAGAACTAATTTAGAAATTTTGGCTTTGGCAATAATGAATTGCCTTTTATGTTACATATTTTAAATCAACAAGATTATATGCAAATTAGAGAAGTTGGTGGAATCCAAATGGAGTCTGGGTTGGAGTATTTTTGTACTAGCTGCACAGCCCTGTGTAGTAGTGTCCTGGCAGTTAAAGAGACACTGAAGCGAGAAATAAATCTCGCTTCAGTGCTTATATTCAGCAGGGGCATGTGTGCATGTATCCCGCGGCTGAACGGGGGTCCCTTCACCCCCAACCCCCCCCTTGCAAAACCAATGACCAACTTGGTCGTAGATTTTGCTGCTCTTCAGGCAGGGCTAACGGCTGCAGCCCTGCCTCTCAGCGCCGTCTATCAGCGGCGCATCGCCGCCTCTCCCCCGCCCCTCTCAGCGAAGGAAGACTGAGAGGGGCGGGGGAGAGGCGGAGATATGCGCTGACAGACGCGCGTGAGGCAGGGCTGCGGCCATTAGACCTGCCTAAATGCGGAAGTGATCCCCCGCTGCACGGAGGAGATTTAGGAGGTAAGGGACCCCCGTTTAGCGGCGCGATAGTGGCGGTTTAGCAGGGGTACACGTGCCCTGCTGAATATAAGCACTGAAGCGAGATTTATTCTCGCTTCAGTGTCTCTTTAAAGAGAAACCGTGATCAAGAATTGAACTTCATCCCAATCAGTAGCTGATATCCCCTTTCCCACGAGAAATCTTTTCCTTTTCTCAAACGTATCATCAGGGGGCTCTGTATGGCTGATATTGTGGTGAAACCCCTCCCACAGTGTGATGTCAAGACCATGGTACTGACATCATACGGTGGGAGCCTTGTTGCATTGTGGGAAATAACAGCTGTTTCCAACTGCCAAAAAAGCAAGCAGCAGCTACTTCCAGTGACATCACCTGCCAGCAATAAAAATGCCACCTTGTGATACATTTCAGAATGTAAATCAGGGAGAGGATTACGTTATTTTCACTGGAGTTCCGCTTTAAGGAGAGAAAGATGGTAGCTACAAAGCAGAGAACAAGGCCCATTTCACACATGACAGAATTTGTGTGACAGTCTCTCTCCCTCTCTCTCCCCTGTAGAGAGATTGAAAGTAAAATGATGAATTAAAACATCTATTAAAATGGGGTTAACCTCTGCTTCAAGTTATTATTTGCTCCTACCCACTAGTGTCTCCCAAAGTAATGCCCTCTGTTCCTTCATGTGTACATTGCTGGGAGCAGCCATTTTGCATAGTTACACCATCTTTTTGCTCAGAGGGAGTCCTACTGCCTACAGCCAGTGCAGCGGACTGCCAGAAAATGACCCTTTTTATTTTCTGTTTTAGGAAAGCAAACTTTTGTTTTCATTTTCTGAGCAAACAGAAGCTTATCTACTTCTCAACTTAAATAAACAGAAAATCTAGCAGGAATGAAGAGCACTTCTAGTGTTTTTAGGATTAATCACATGAGGCTTCAGGGGAAAGTGATGGTAAACATATTAACCATTTACAGTCCAATTTTTACATAGTTACATAGTTATTTTGGCTGAAAAAAGACATACGTCCATCGAGTTCAACCAGTACAAAGTACAACTCCAGCCCGTCCCCCACATACCCCTGTTGATCCAGAGGAAGGCGAAAAAAAACCCCACCAGGCATGGTCCAATTAGCCCCAAATGGGAAAAATTCCTTCCCGACTCCAGATGGCAATCAGATAAAATCCCTGGATCAACATCATTAGGCATAACCTAGTAATTGTAGCCATGGATGTCTTTCAACGCAAGGAAAGCATCTAAGCCCCCTTTAAATGCAGGTATAGAGTTTGCCATAACGACTTCCTGTGGCAATGCATTCCACATCTTAACCACTCTTACTGTAAAGAACCCTTTCCTAAATAAATGGCTAAAACGTTTTTCCTCCATGCGCAGCTCATGTCCTCTAGTCCTTTGAGAAGGCCTAGGGACAAAAAGCTCATCCGCCAAGCTATTATATTGCCCTCTAATGCAGGCTTTCTCAACCAGGGTTCCCTGGAACCCCAGGGTTCCTTGAGCACTCTGCAGGGGTTCCTTGGCATTTTACCCCATCGTGGGGGAAGTATAATAGAGCACACTATAATAGGTGGTACTGTAACAAGAAGCACTACATTGGGGGGTCAGGAGACAGTATAATGAGTGGCAGTGTAATAGGAGGTAGTGAAGTTATCAGCCTAACCTATTTAAAGACCATGTCTCCTGAAAAATAAATGTGGGGGTTCCTCAAGACCAAAAAATTGTTTGCAGGGGTTCCTTGAGATCCAAAAGTTATTAACAGGGTTCCTCCATGGTAGAAAGGTTGAGAAAGGCTGCTCTAATGTATTTATACATGTTAATTAGATCTCCTCTAAGGCGTCTTTTCTCTAGACTAAATAAACCCAGTTTATCTAACCTTTCTTGGTAAGCGAGACCTTCCATCCCACGTATCAATTTTGTAGCTCGTCTCTGCACCTGCTCTAAAACTGCAATATCTTTTTTGTAATGTGGTGCCCAGAACTGAATTCCATATTCCAGATGTGGCCTTACTAGAGAGTTAAACAGGGGCAATATTATGCTAGCATCTCGAGTTTTTATTTCCCTTTTAAAGCATCCAAAAATTTTGTTCGCTTTAGCTGCAGCGGCTTGGCATTGAGTACGATTATTTAACTTGTTGTCGATGAGTACTCCTAAGTCCTTCTCCAAGTTTGATGTTCCCAACTGTATCCCATTTATTTTGTATGGTGCTAGACCATTGGTACGACCAAAATGCATGACTTTACATTTGTCAACATTGAATTTCATCTGCCATGTATGTGCCCATAACATGATTATGTTCTTTAAAGCTCGAAGCAAAGGGAAAAGTTTGACTGTAGTTCAACTTTGAAGCAAATCCTTGATGATAAATTACTAAGTAGTTATGAAAATTCAAGGTCGAAAAGCCAGAAGTTTCTCAGATATAGGAAAGAAAAAAAAAAACCCTGAAAAATCAGAATTCCATTTAACCAAACGGTATTGCATGAACTGGAGATTTTGCAGTAGCCTCAGTGAAGCTTCTATAGTCCTTGTTATATAGAAGTAAAATCGGCCTCCTGTAGATTTTGTGACAATTTCCCACAATACTGTGCTTTTTTTTTCTTTTATTACAAATGCATACTTTATTGGCAACAGCAACAAGGTTAATAGACAGGGAACTGTCAGTGCCATGGCCCTGACATCACATTCTGGGAGGGGTTTCACTACAATATTAGCCACACAGACCGATGACCCCACTCCCCGTCTATTCAAGAAAACGTAAAGATTTCTAATGGGAAAGGGGGTATCGGCTACTGCTTGGGATGTAGTTTAATCCTCAATTCATCTTTAAAGTCATTTCTAGTTTTGTTAAACATCTGCTGCATATTCTCATTTTTATTTTTTGTATTTTCAGTTGGATGATCCCAAAAGCAGTCTAGATGAAGCCAGCAAAGGTTCTGAGCAGATTGAAGGTCTGGGTACAAACCAGGCGGTAGAGGAAGACTATGCCTCGTCGGATTATCAACCAGGACCACTCTTTCAAGCAGCCCCGTCTGTGCTTACCAATGCTGTACCATTGACCCAGGACTTTAAGGAGAAATGGGCTGCAGATGTGGATCAGCTGATGAAGGAGAAGTTACTGCCCCAATGTGCCAGTGGAGGGAACCTGCACATTCTTGCCGGTGCTGTTCCATCAAGTGATAAACTTAAAGACAAAGTGAGCGTTCCAGAATATGTCTGGCTTGCTGCTTGTTGTAGCATCCCTGAGGCCTGGTCTTTAGGAGTCATCAAGAAAACATCAGCTGTAGATGACTTAGAACAGGTCACTGTGGAAGAACTGGAAAGCAGATTACCTGGTGGCGTAAAGCTCTTCTCCAACCAGTGTGGTGGTGGAGCTGTACCTGATGGAACCACATCTGAATCTTCTACTCAAACCGATGAGGAAGAAGCCGCAAAACCAGGAGCCTTTTCCAGGTTCTTTCAGCTCCTTTTCTGCATTGTGTATGAACTTGTAAAGACTGTCCTTTGCTTCGTGTGGTTCCTAGTCAAACAAGTCCTCAATTTGGTTTTTGGAAGACTGTACTGGATCTGGACTGCAGCCACCACCTACATTTTGGCCCTGAGCAGTGTCTTGATAAACATCCCTTGTGATGTCCTCCAAGTCTTCGCAAATATCCTCTGTGGCTTTGTGCGCATCCTTAACAATGTGTTCTCTGTCATTTGCCTTGTCCTTAGGGTGCCAACCAGATTTCTCTTCGACATGGCCAGCTTCCCGTATGATACACTCTGCGCCATCCCAGATGTTGGCATTGACATACTAAGTGGTATCTGGGGCGTGGTCGCCTTGGGTTTCCATGCTGTGTTTGGAGTGGTAGGGGGATCCTTTTCCGTCGTTTCCTTTGCCGGGAGCAGCATTTTCTCAAGGTTTGTTGGACATTCTGAGGGTAGCGAAAACTAACTAGCATCACTAACCTGGAACGGTGATTACGCTGCTGATCGATGCGCTAGCACTGTAATGCAAGTCATTCGAACGACCTGTGGGAATTAGACCAAATTTTGCTTTCCCCTTAATCCTTGCAGCATCTTGTGAGTCCGCAGGAGTTAAACATGTTTAGGCGCCTTGAAAAACGCTGGCTTTTTCAAAAAACATTTTACCTAGGAACGACCAGCTAGCTTTGGATCACATCATCAGCTTTTAAGATGTCGTTTACTGTCTCTTGTATGACTGAGTTTCTGTATATTCGTAGTCAGAGAATGGTAAAAACAAAAAAAAAATGGCTTGTCCAACGGTAGTGGAAATACACTGTGTTGTCAGACCTCTAAGTAATACAAGCAAAAATTAAGGTACATGAAAGGGAATCCCTGTTTGTGGTACAGGCAGGTGGTAAGCGGGTAAATTACTTGATTCAATTTTAGGGGAAGGGATTTTGGTGGGACTTTCGATTGCCTCTTATTAACTTATTTTCACAGTAAATGTCCTTCTGTATCAGCTTTCCAGTTTAAAGGACCACTATTGCGAAAAATTGTACCATTTAAAATACATGTAAACACGTACAAATAAGTGGCTGGATAGTGTACTAGTGGCTGGATAGTGTACTAGTGGCTGGGTAGTGTACTGGTTAAAGTGGACCCAAATTAAAAATCCAAGATTTCAGAAATAAAACCTATTTTCTAAATTATAATAATAAATGGCAGCCTTTTTTTAGCTGCATGATGACAAATATAAAATATTTTACATTTATTGGAGGAACCCCTCCCTTCCTTTCATATTGCCGGGACAGAATCCAGCAGACTGGTGGAGTAGGAGGTGTCCGGCAATGGAGGAATTGCTAATGGCTGCCACCTGTATAACCCTAGTTATGAAAAGAGAAGGGTGAAAAGCATGCACTGAAATGCTCATAGGCTTGAAGGAGTGTTTATTTATCTATGTATGTGTCAGAGTGGTGCAACTAAATATTTTGAATTAAAAAAATGTTTGGTTTGGGTCCGCTTTCGGAGCGCCGCCTTTGACATGGGAGACCAGGGTTCGAGGATGGCCTCTTGAGCACGTCCCAGTGGCTGCAGCTCTTGAGCGCTTTGAGTCCAACAGGAGAAAAGTGCTATAGAAATGTTCAGATTATTATTAAGTATGTTTCTTCCAGAGTAAAATTAGCCATAAATTCCTTTTCGCCTATGGTGCTGTCACTTACAGTAGTTAGTAAGAATCTGACAGAACTGACAGGTCTTTGACTAGTCCATCTCTTTATGGGGATTCTCAGTATTTCATCTATTCTTTACTAAAGCACTCCATGAAAAGGATCTATATCCTGTTTGAATACTATTCAGGCGGCAGTTTAACTGGGCAACTGGTATTCAGTCAGTGCTTTTGAAAATAAAGAAAACCCTGAGAATCCCCCATGAGGAGATAGGCTAATCCAAAACCTTTTAGTTCTGTTAGATTTCTACTACCTACTGTAAGTGTCAGCAACATAGGAAAAAAGTAATTTATAGCACATTTTAGTGTGGGAGAAAATTTACTTTTTATGTGTGTTTTTTTTCATGTATTTTACAATTTCCCTCGATAGTGGTCCTTTAAGCCAATGTGCTATAGGTGTTTTTGTTGTTTTTTTTAGTTTTTTCTTTTTGTCATTTCTTAGCTTATAAAACTTTTAAAATGTTGTCTTTTCTGCATACCTAGTAGAGGAATTGCATATATTTCAGGATAATTCAATGTGTTTTTGTAACATCACCAATCGACAAAAGTTCAGAAATCACTTGCATGACGTAAAACTAATATGTACAGTATTTAACTAATGGCCTCAACTGATAAACTCATTTGGCTAAATTATCAGGTTGCTCAATGTAAAATAAATCTTTCAGTTAAAAGAATTCAAGTATGGATTAAGTTGACTACTGGTTTGTGATACTTTTGGATTGTGACATTTAGATAAGACCACTGTATAGGTTCAGTAAGAAGAATTGAGAGACCTTGCGATGATTTCTTAGGTGGCTCCACTCTTGATGTCAACGACAGTCACTGAGAGGTGTAATCCTTAAAGTGAACCCGAGATGAAAATAAACAAATGGCATAAACAATTGGATCTGTCCTCCCACTCCTTACAATGTTTTTTTTATTTTATGTATAAACCTTTACAAAACAGATGTAATGTTTTATAGTCTGTTTAATTGCAGTGTCTCAAGAGACCCAGAGTGAAAATACATAAACTATTCCGACCTTTTTGTCTTTCCCTTGCAGTCAGAAGCCCAGTCATCTGCTTAGGAAAGTGTTTTATAGCTGTAATTTGTTATCGGTGAGGCCGACTGGGCCCTGACTGGAAAAACTGTCACTTCCATAGCTGAATAATAACTCTTTCAGGCAGGGAAAAGAAAAGGAGCACAGCATAGGTGTCTGTGTTCTTGCCACTGCATATACACGTCTATCTCATCATGTCACGTCATCTCAGGTACACTTTTTACAACGTACGATTGTTCGCATTGTCACAGTAATGCTGTTATATTTGCCTGGGAATTACCATATAATGTATTGGTGATACCACTGGTAAAAATCTTGTGAATTGGTTTGGTATTCATTGCAGAAAACATCCCATGCATCATTTCAGGTGAAATTTGGTTACAACCCAACTCCAAACCTTTTTTTTTATATTTTATTTTAGATAGAATGTGGAAGGTTCAGAATTTCTGTTGGGTTTTATGTTTTCTGTATCGTAGTTCAAAGTACCTTGTTTCTGTTTGTCCTGCTGGTAGGTATGACCAGGAATGCAGATCTGGGCCAGGCCACATGGGTATTGCTGATGGGGGGGAACATCATCGAAGGGATGTTTTATGGAATGATGCTGGCAATAGTCCAGTGTTCTCCCCAGGCTCTTTTAGCCGGATGCTCTACCTGGCTAATTTTGGCTACCACACGGCTGTCATTGACGCATGCCCCTTCTATTCTGTAAGTAGAGTTGCTTCAGCCCTGCATTCCTCCCTGGCATGCCACCCAGCTACTTTTTCATACCACCCAGCTGGAAAAAAATTCCAACACTGGTCCATCTTTAGAGACCTGTTTCTGCAGCATGGTGCAAACTATTTCTGAGGACAGGCACTGTGAGAAAGGTGTAAACCAAAAATAAATGGTTCAATGATCACCCCTCAAAGCATATTGAGAGCTGATCATTATCAATACAGCATCAATAAAGAGCTAATGATGCAAGAAGGAGGGAGCCCCATGTGGACTCATTAGGTTCAGGGGCTCTGGTGTGATTGCAGCTTCTGCACCTCTTATTGCTACTCCAGTGAGGAAACCCATTTGTCACAAATGTCTACTAGCAATAATAGAGCCTTTGCGACTAGTCTTCTGGTATAGTGACTCTTCTCAGAGGTTTTTGCTAGAAAATGTCAATAGGCCTAACAGGGACACAGCAGTTAAAACCCGGCAGAAGTTCTAAACGTTCCCAACTGTATTCAGAACCAATCAAACGCTTAAGCAGTGTTGTGGACTTCACAGAGACTCTATATTGAAAGCAATGAATTTCTCATGAAAGGATGTACAGTTGGGCTAGAAAAAGTTGTGTGGATTCTTATTTCTGAGGGGAACTTCAGTTGTACCTGAAATCAGGAACTCTGAAGTAGCTAAACTGTATATTTTATATAAATTCATACATGAACTTTACACTGTCATTTAGTTCACAAACCCTCATTTAAATTTTTGATCGGTTGTTGGAGAGAAAATTATATAATTATGGTGTTTTGCGTAATTATTGTGATTGATATGAGGCACCTAATTTGATCTAAAAAAGTGAAACCAGAATGTTTTTGCGCCTCCTTTTTGAGCACCGTAACCAAGCAGCTCTGCGTGACCCAATACCACAAAGATTAAAGTAAAATTCTTAAAAGGTAAAAAAGGTTATTTTATGAATGCAGCCTAATCTTATGACCTTTTTAACTGAGGAATGAAGAAATGCCCAGATCACATTTCTGCACTGAGTGCCACTTCTGAGTACCAGCCCAAAAGTTCTGACGCTAATGGACGGGAACGTTAAACATAGTTCATTCTCATGTTAGACGCACACATTTTGAACGCTAATGTATTAATATTGATTTATAAAGCACCAACATATTCAGTGGCGCTGTACAAAGTAAGAAACACACGGGGCACAAAACAATACAGACAATGGTGTACACCAGTATACAAAATACAGAATTGGTACAAAATACAGAATTGGTAATAACAGTCACAAAAGTAACATGATGAAAAAAATGTACAATAAATTGCAAGATGCAGAAGGGTGAGCGAGTCCTGCCCTTGTGAGCTTACATTCTAAAGGCCGGCTTAAAAGAACAAAGTAAAACTGAGCTACAAATGTAAAGATGGGTGAACTGGGATTGCTTTCTTGCAACAAAACTTTCATCATGTCGAATTGATTGTTTTAATTATGGAAATGATTGCTTTACATTTTATTCCTGATTGCTTTAAAATTGGTACTCTTAAAGAAGACTGGATTGAAGTCTAGCTGGTCCCTGATTGTGTAACCTTCAGGTCACATGATGTATCTCATGTGATCATGACTGTCCAGCGAGACATATCATATCCTGACCCTTCAATGAAAAACATCCATAATCGGTTATTGGGTGTTGACAAAAAGTGAGCTGCCTGAGTGGGAGGAGCTTGTACTGACTGCTGCTAAGCGACCAGCTCCTCTGTGAGAAAGATGTGATGTGGCCTTATCACAGGCATCAGTTATTGGCATTAGTGAGGTAAACACCTCTTGAATCTTCAATGCAGTTTTATAAAGGGAACTCTAAAAAGACTTTTGATCTTTAGCAGAGAAATCCTTTGTATTCTTAGTATGCATAGATTTACAGAAAGATGTAATAAAAACTATAAAGAGTTTTTAACCTGCTAAATTATCTAAAAGAGATGCTTACAACTTAAAGAGTTTTTTTTTTTTTTCAACTTTAGGCCAACAATAAACATAAAAAACGTTCCAGTGGTGGTCCATTGGGGCTGCTAAGGGAGAACTCTGACTTTGGCCCTCCTGTCAGCATTCTTGGGCTGTTCAGAGCCTTTTAGGGACAGTTCACATGGATGGTTAAACCATGTGGTTACCAAAAAGGGCTTGGTCAACCGCCAAACTGCTGGTTTCTCTACCAACATTGTCGTATAATACATCAGAATGGCGGAGGTCATGTCAAACTCTAACTGAACTTCATTCCAGTGTTTACATGGGGCTAATGAGCAGGAGTTGGAGGTTATTACATACAATAGCTGAGATGTGCATGTATGGAACCTACTGTCAGTTCTAAACACCGCAGCTGAACATAAATGCCATGCCAGTTCCACCAAGTAGCTGGAAATCGGTGGCTACACCACTCCTTAGCCAACCATATGAATCAGCCCTTAACCTTTTCTCTTTCAAATATGGCAGGCTTCAGAAGCCCATTGTTTTAAATGGGCTTTGCGTACAACTTCTTCCTCCTACAATGAGCTGCTCTGTGTTTCATCAGCTTTAAGATACCCATCGATGATAAAATTTATGTCGTGGAAGGGTACGCTGAATAAATATATTTTGAACAAATACATTAGTTGAGGTGTGTTGACCTCAAGGCCTGAGGTCCTCAAACATTTTTCACACAGCCCAAATTAATTGATGGGGCTGAATCAGGAAGGGTGTGGTTCAAGTAGGACAGATTTCTCAGTCCATCCCAAACAATGACATTGATATGGCACTCAAGGACCGGAGTTCAACATTATCGATTCATAACTGCTAGACCATTGACTATCTCCAAGTGGCAGCTGTTGGAGCACCAGAATGCCCCCCCCCCCCCTTTTTTTTATTTATTTATTTTTTTTACTTGGGAGACTCCTTTAAATTGAAACCTAACTTGGGGTCATCGCTGGGCAAAGACCTTTCAGTTCTTCTTTCTCCTCTGTTTATTAATACACATGCACTTTTGCTTTTTTTGCCGTCTTTGTTCTATTTGCACTGAGACCGATTTCACCCAAACCGTATTTTTTTTATCCAAGCTGACTCAGAGTCTGGTATATCTCAAGGGTTCCTGTTGTGAGACATGTCCTCCAGGATTTTGGAGTTCCTCCAAGTGTTGCAGCTGGTATGTAGCCAGATAAGGGTGTCCTCTTACCCAGTGAAGGATAATCTATTCCAGCCATGGCAGAAACATCTAATGCTACCATTGTTGGTCTTCTTTTTGCAATTAGTAGTTCTCTTAGCTTTAATAATGCTGGTCCTCTGTTTATGATGCTCAAAACAAATCTGTACTGAATTATCTTTATAACACCTGTAAAATCTGTTTATGCTTGAAGAGCAAAGCAAAGAGTTAGCACCGTCGACAGTCATAGAGCGGAGTATTTCTCGAACTGTTTTAACAACTGCGAGGGGTTACTGTGAACATGGAACCAATGTCCAAATTGATAAATGTGCCCCAAAGGGCTACAATCTAATGGGGCCACAGTGTAGGTACAATTTATTTTTGATCTAAAGCCAATTGACTACCAGTATAGTATTTTTTTTGTGTGGAAGGTAACTAAAACACACAATTGACACACAAACCATTGTGGGAAGAAGGGACAATTCTTTGTCACTAACGATACAATTTGCTGAGCAATCGTTTATGAACGATTGTAAATTAAATTTGGGACCACTAACAGACAAAAGTCTCCTAACCAAACCAATCAGATTGACGGGAACAATCCAAAAATTGTATCAATTTGATTCATCTGATCGGATAGGAGATCTTCATCCCTTTAGTGGTCCTAAATGATTATTTCTGATTGTCATACGAATAATCATTCGTAATCAAAAGTTCGGCAAATCGGATCGTTGGTGGCCACCTTTAGAGAGATTGTAACTGAGGAGCCATATGGGTAGATTGCTAACCACTTGGCCAGTTTGCTACCCTAATGATTTGCGATAGTCTGTCTACAGAACACATCTGATTTTGGAGTAGAGGTACGATCTTTCTTGATGTCTGGTACTGCCATCAGGTACAAAAAGTTGGAGAATCGGTGTCCATACTCTCCTCCTTTTTGTACTACCATAATCTGGGTTGACCCATTCTCCTCCTTGGCATAATGATTCACATGCTCTTCATGTTAATTACTCAAAGTATTCTAGCCAGAGAACCTAATTTATAAACCGGGATTACCACTTTCAGAAGGTAGTTGGCAGTGTCTCTTCCACATCTCTCGGAGGAAGAGGGTCTTCAGGTTGGAGTGAAAAATATTTAAACAGAATGATGGGCTTGGTAATGCCCTCCACTGATGACCTTGTAACAACGCCATAGTGATTACATTTTTAATGTTCCTCACACCACTTTGTATACTGAAGTTTAGCTGTAAAATTTGTATGCCGTTGGGTGTCAAATAACTATACCAAACAACGGAGCCACTAATGGTTTTGCACTAATGGTTGATGCAACGTTAATATTAAAGTGAACCCGAGGTGAAAATACACTGATGAGATTAACAATTATATTTATCCTCCTACTCCTAAAAAAATAATTTAAGTATCCCAGGGTTTTCTTTTATATTTAAACATTTACAAAGTACTATGCATGTTTGTCTCAGCTCAATGGCAGCCTATTAACCACCCTGGCGTTCTATTGAGATCGCCAGGGCGGCTGCGGGAGGGTTTTTTTTAAATTAAAAAAAAATTATTTCATGCAGCCGACTGAAAGTTGGCTGCATGAAAGCCCACTAGAGGGCGCTCCGAATCCGTTCTTCTGAAAGCCTCCGACAATCAGAAGTAACAAGGAAGGCTGCAATGAGTAGCCTTCCTTGTTTGGCTTTCCTCATCGCCATGGCGACGAGCGGAGTGACGTCATGGACGTCAGCCGACGTCCTGACGTCAGCCGCCTCCGATCCAGCCCTTAGCGCTGGCTGGAACTATTTGTTCCGGCTGCGCAGGGCTCGGGTGGCTGGGGGGACCCTCTTTCGCCGCTGCTCGCGGCGGATCGCCGCAGAGCGGCGGCGATCAGGCAGCACACGCGGCTGGCAAAGTGCCGGCTGCGTGTGCTGCTTTTTATTTTATCAAAATCGGCCCAGCAGGGCCTGAGCGGCACCCTCTGGCGGTAATGGACGAGCTTAGCTCGTCCATACCGCTAAGGTGGTTAAGTGTCCCAGAGTTAAAATACATTAACTATTGACCTTTTTTTTCTAGCTCTCCCCTGACCTCAGAAGTTGTATTCTGCCAGGAAAATGTTCATGGCTTTAATTTGCTGATCATTGATATATAGTATACTACATTCCTGACAAGGTACTACTGACAAGACAGAAGCTGTCACTTCCATGCCTAGAAATTAGCTCTTTCAGGCAGCAAAATAAAACTACCGGTAGTCAAACAGCCTGGTCATTAATGTTTTGTACTTTACATACACGTTTATTTCACCATGTCGCTTATAATCTCGGGTACACTTTAATGACCACCATCTATCTTCTGTAATCTCAGATCCCTCATCCATTTGAGTTTTTGGTGTCCCCTCCTAGCTTTGGTTTTCTGCACAGATTGTATATCAGGAGAACCTCCAAAGACCACAGTGGATCCATTTAGTCCAAAGCCTCTACTGATCTGCAAATCTGGAATCTTGAGCGCACTGTGCAAAGTCTCGAGACAGTATGAGTTTTAGCATGCAGCTATTTCTAGAATCAGTTCCCAGTGGAGCACACAAGGGTGGATTTGAATGAATTCCGATGACTTATTGCATATGCCAAGTCTTAGCAGCCGCAAAAAATAGTTTTTTTATTGGGTGGGATTGTTTGTGAAGCGAGAGGGAACCAGTCACTTGGTGTGCAGCTCTGTCTGTAGATGGCTCTTGCCCAACATTGTCTGCTCAGTGATGCAACCGTCAAAGCAGAATATCCTGATCTGTGCAGATGTGTGCTGAAGGTAAGGCTAAGATTAAGTTAAAAAAAAAATCAGTATGAACTAGCAAGACAAGACAACCAATCAGGTTTCAGATGGAAGATGAGCATTGCTCCACACTACTGATGCCAGACTTGTAACATCCCCACCCTGACACCATTCTCCATGTGCTTTGATCGAGGTAGTAATGTACCTAATGAGATTTTTTTTTTTTCTTGTAAACACTGGAGAAGTTAGGTCTTGTGGTATTGTATTACATTTTTATCTTTTCTTATACAAGGAATCTGCAACAGTATTTGTTTTTCTTTATCTACAGTATTACAAATATGTATATTTTTATTCAGGTAAATATGAAATGTTAACTACGACTGTTTTACACATGCAACATACAACCAACAGGGGGAGCTGCAAAGAACCCAAACTGACTATCTAATTAACAGCATTGCATTAAATTAGGTTTCTTTATAGAAGAAACTTGATGAATAAAGAGGATTGGACATGAAAATCTCCACAGGAAGTAGAATCTGTGCTAGCAAATGAAAACCACTTTTTGCTGATCAGCTAAACAATAACATGCACATCTCCACAGACACAAGAAAGCCACTAGCTGCTGATCAAAGTTGGCAGCTGATTACCAAAATCTTAGCTGATTAGCTACTAGTGCTTTCCATTTGCTAGCACATCTTCCCCTTTCGACGTCAGTAAAGATTAGGATTGATTAATTTTATCTTACAGATATTTTCCTCCAGGAGAATCCACAGAGAAGCTCATGATCAGTTTGCTTCGAGTAATAAATTAAAGTCTTTTATTAGATGGAAACCGTTGTGAACACGCTTCAGTCTTGCTTCTTGTTTAATGCTGGAAATACACCAGGAGTTTTTTCGGCAGATAGATGGCTCAATAGATAATTTTCAACAGGTCCAATCTGATTTCAATCATTTTTCTGATCGATTTTCTCATAAAAGTGAATGAAAATCAATCAGAAAGTAAATCTGCCCAAAAAAACTCCCAACATTAAGGCTTATACACACATACCAACAATCTGTCCAACTATCTTTCATACTTGTCTGTTGTAAGATAAGTTGGGCGTGTGTACGGCTGGCAAACAACCAGATGACTAACTGATAACAGGTTGTTTTCCAGATCCAACCAGTGGATCAATCTGCTCACCTTTTATGCCGTGGAACGTCTGTACATGTCTTTTGACCAACCTTGTTGTTTATGAATGTGGACATGTTGTTCAGTTTGACATTTAGCTTGCACGCATAGTATGTAGTGAGTTGGTTGTTGTTTGGCGTGTACGAACTTGTCAGGTAAACAGTTTGTTGTGTGGTTGGTTGTGCATTAAGATGGACGTCTGTATATAAGCCTTTAGCCTACACTGGAAACAGAAATAAGACAATTACATGGTCGCAAACTGCCAATCAGAAGCTGATCAGACTGATCATACTACTGAACACACGCAGGATTATGGGCTGACGCGGTCGTTATCCGCCACCTCAGCCAACTTTAATTAAGCATGTGTCTTTAGTCAGTCCATTCTGGTATGTTTTTTTGAGTGCCACAAAGCAAGTAATTGTTTCAAACTATCAAGTAGCATGTTGTCAGATTCCTATGCAGTACTTTATATTTACCTGCAAAAAAAAAACAAGAAGTGAAACACTATTCTTAATACTAAGAACACCAAACCATATACATTTAATGCTGTGGTTTTGAAGCCATGTTTTGCTTATTTCAGTAGGTTAAAAAAATAAATGCGTATTCCCTATCCATTTATTTCACTTTGTGCCATACCTAATGAAAAAGCAATTAGGAAGCAAAAGATTGCAAACTGACTGAGTGAAAACCATCACAAATGGAAAATAGAAAAACCATTAGCAAAGGATTATGGAGGCACTAAAACGTTGCACATTATTTCTGGTATTTACTCCTGATATTTGTGAGGGAATTAAACAGCGATTGTCCCCAGCTGGCGGCGAGCTGATTGGAAATTGGAAGGAAATTAGCCCGGTTTCTCACAACCTATTTCATACTGACACCAGCGCTTTATTCCCATGGGGCGTGGCACTCTCTCTCAGGCTCCATGTGTTGCTTCATGCAATTGTACCAGACTGCAACTCTGTAATTGATTAATCTGTGTGCCCTTCTATAAAGGCAGGGCTGAATAAACGCCTCTGGTAATTGACTGTGTGGACAACTCTTGGTGGTTAGGTGGAGGTGCCCACACTCGATGGCTACAAATTAGGCACTTTATATTGACCGGAGGAAACGGGCTGATACCCGTGAAACCCGTGTCTTACGTGCATCAATAAATATTGTATTTACATTTTGAGGTTTGTTCTTTGACAGAGGTCAGATCAAACTACCCCTAATCTTATACTCTTTATTTAGATTCTAAATTTCTTTAGGGCGCCTCCTACAGTCTTCTCTGGTAATTGAAGCTGCCGATAACCGTACGGTCTACCTAGTTTAGGGGTTTCCTGTCTATACGGATCCATGTTTTCTATCGCTGTGGTTTATATGCAGTCAATGTTCGTACCGGGAGTTTGTCTTACAGGGGGGATGTTTTTGGAAGTGTTAGAACTGTAAGTAAATAGTAAAGACTTGTCATGTAAATTTTTATGCAACTCTGGTCCGGGTTTGTCATAGTTAAAATGGATCTCTTGCAAAGGTAGTCATTTTATACTCTCCCACCCAGCATTCAAGCTACTGGCAGAAGCACTGAATTATGGGATGACATTTTGTAAGCTAATGTCTATAAGGTCAGTTTGAAAATGCAGTCTACATGTTTAAGAGTCTGCGAATAATCATGTTCTTATTATTACCCCCCAAGTGTTTTAAAAAAATAATTGTATGAGTTCCATTACTATCTGTCCCTAGTTTTTAATCCGTGTCCCTTTTACATTTTTGGTCTAGTGTTACCCACTTTTGTGTCTATTAACGGTTTCCAAAGTACACAACTCTTTCTAATTTTGAAGGTGTTTTGTTACTACTACAAGAAACTTCTTCCGTTCAAATAAAGTGAGTTGAAGGAATGTCCTCGAACTTAAAGGATACCCGAGTGGTAAATAAAGAGTGTTATTCTACTTGCTTGGGGTTTCTTCCAGCCCTCATAATCTTGTAGGACCCCAACTGCCCTTTCGGTCCCCTTCCTTGATCTATTGAGCGGCCCGGTAAAGTCTGTGACTTTGCCAAGTTGCGCACTACTGCGCATGTGCTGCCCGGGCAGCGCGCCTCCTTGGGCACGATCCTGTGGCTGGGAACGTTCCGACTTGCGTGATTTAACACTCATAACCATGCATGCCCAGAATGCTCCTGGCCATGAGAGTGTAATCAAGGTAGTGCTCTGCCGGGTTGGCTCATGCGCAATAGTGTTCAACTTGTCTAAATCGCGAACTGATCTGGACTGCACAGTGGATCAAGGAAGAGGACCGTGAGGACAGCAAGGAACCTACAAGACTACAGGGACAGGAAAATGCCCCAGGTAAGTAAATGAACACTTTATTTATGACTCCGGTAGTCAGTCATATGTACAGTGGCCCCCTGACTCACATCTGTACGATCATCCCTGTTTTGCGACAGTCCTTGTACATGTCTAGGAAGCTTGATATGTACAGGTAATCCCCCTACTCCTGTCTACAAAAGACAACTCATGCATATGTACATTTTTAAGGTAGGTACTTGTCTTTAAAATGCCTGCAAAGAAAACTGGTTCACAAGATGAGAAAGTTACTATTTATGTCATACTTAGAAACTACACACAAGTGGCATTCAACATCCTTTATCATCAACATTCTATGCGGTTTCATCCTCCTTACTCGTACCGAAAGAACAAAAGTTATTCACAGAATTTCTCTCATAAAATGATAGTCATTAACCACCAGCTAATCGTTTTTTCATTTTTTTTTTTTTTAAACAATCCTTAATTATAGCTCATTTATCCTTACCCATTGGTTTAAGAAGATCATACAAGGCTTTTCAGTCAGGCAATTCATAGACAATTGCACATTGAAAGGCATTTGTTCCTCCTGGACTACAGTAAGTGTATTTTCTACAGTATGCTTGTAGGTGCCTGGCAGTGTCTTCTTCATGTCATTTGAGCTGAAGGAGTTGGTTGTAGTAGCAGTGAAAGGTTAAAAAAAAAAGACAAGGCAGAAACCTATGTTAACATGAAGAGAACATACATTACATGAATTACACCTGGAACTCTATAGAGTTGCATGTCTGGCACACTAAGCACTTACCCTCCAAACCGTTCAATTCAAAGCTTTCACTAGCTGCTGGTGAAAAAATAGAACTGCATTTTAACTAAGCTCTGGAAACAAAATGGCTTCCTCATTGTACAAAATGGCTGCCTGAATTATATGTAGACTACAAACGAATTGTAATACTCCTAGCACTATTTATGCACTGGAGCACCACAACTGCTGTAATGGCTGATTAGTGACTAGTGCAACTTTTTTATGATTGTGGCATTGACACTGATGCAAGATAATCTTATGTGATATTTACAAACAAGCAGAATAATATTGTTCACTCTTCAGTCACCCTGTAGGTTGCTTTATTATGGAATGGTGCAAACAAACATGACACCTTTCAATGCCATCTGTGATGTACAGCAACAAACTAGACAACACTGAGCTGGTGTGCTTGTGTGATAAATCCCTCCCCCTGGAGGAACCTGTCATGTGATCATTTACTGTGTCCTGTATGTAAAATAAGTTTGTTCTACTTTTTCATATGTATGACTACAAGAAAATAAATTGAGACATTGTCATCTTTTCTTTTCCTTTTTATTTTTAGTAATATTCTAATTCAAAACGTGTGTGAACATGTTGAATTGTGAATAAAGTGTGTGTTTGTACTGATACCTAAAGTGTACCTGAGATGAATGAAGTTAAAGGATTTATCCTTGGGCCCGGATTTGTACTTTCCAGCGCCCCAGGCCCGCACAGTCTCATCGCACACAAGGATTTAAAGAGACACTGAAGCGAAAAAAAATATGATATAATGAATTGGTTGTGTACTATGAATAATTACTAGAAAATTAGCAGCAAAGAAAATATTCTCATACTTTTATTTTCAGGTATATAGTGTTTTTTCTAACATTGCATCATTCTATAATATGTGCAGATTACACAACACTCAGCATTCAAAATGAGTCTTTCAGAGCAGTCTGTGAAGTAATGACCTCTCCTCTAGCAGAGGAAAAGTAAATAGTCCAGGAACAGTTGAGATAATAAAAGTCAGATAACAGCCCTCTCCAGGACTAACTTAGTCGGAGAGCTTAATGGCTTGTTTGCATAGAGATAAAAACTGGAGTTTCTCAACTCTTCCTGTACTGGAAACAATTACACTGATGTATCTGATCTTAATGTTTTATTTCTTAGCTGTGCTACACATACAAATCATAATATCATCATTTTTTTTTTCGCTTCAGTGTCTCTTTAAGGCAGATGCATGGATTTATGGAATGCAGCAAAGCAGAGCGGCTTTGGACCAGGAGAGGTGATTTATTTTGACATGTTGCCAAATCCTGCTGCCCTTCTGCTTTTTTAGTGCTCAAAGCCATGGCCTTTCCAGAAATTCCGGCCCTGTTTATTTTTACTTGGGACTTCCTCCAGCCCCCTGTAGTCGATGTCCTCTCTAGGTTTTCATCCAGTCCTGTCCATTTTGCCGCAGTAAGCCTCAGTAATGTCCCTGACTGAGCCAGATAGGCACTACTGCACATATGTGACCCCTGTCCACGGGCCTCCGTAGTTATGCTGGGAATGTTCTGCACCTGTGCAACTACAAGCCTTACCTAGTTGCGCAGCAACAGAATGCTCCCGGCCATGCGAGTGTGACCAAGGAGATGCATGGCCAGAGTTGCGCATGTGCTGTCGTCAGCGACTACTGGGGTTTGTAGTGGGAGAAGAGACTGGACCGGTCGGACACTGAGGGAGCCCACACACTACTGGAGACTGGAAGAAGTAAGTATAAAACCTTTTGTATGAAATGTCTCAGGTTTACTTTAAAGTCTAGTAGACCACTGAATAGGTGGTAAGGTTGCATAAATTACAGCTATACCACTTCAAAAGCACAGCTGTCCCTAACAAGGCAGTAGTAGAGCTTCACCCTGTGTCATGACAGCCTACCAGCTCCCTCAAAGTGACTACTGCCTGGTGACCACACTCATGGCAAATCCATAGTATGGCACAGCTGAAAGGATATGAGAGGTCTATGATGGCTGGAAGGTTGGAGTGGTGTGGACGGGTGGGTGGAGGCATTGCCATGTTGGGAGGAACAGTCCCTGAACCAGGAAGTCGAGCAATTTTTGTATCTATAGATCATTTTTAGAAGTGCGTTCATCACTATATTGTTCTGTATACAGTGGCTTGCAAAAGTATTCGGCCCCCTTAAAGTTTTCCACATTTTGTCACATTATTGCCACAAACATGAATCAATTTTATTGGAATTCCACGTGAAAGACCAATACAAAGTGGTGTACAGGTGAGAAGTGGAACGAAAATCATACACGATTCGAAACATTTTTTACAAATCATTAACTGCAAAGTGGAGTGTGCGTAATTATTCAGCCCCCTTTGGTCTGAGTGCAGTCAGTTGCCCATAGACATTGCCTGATGAGTGCTAATGACTAAATAGAGTGCACCTGTGTGTAATCTAATGTCAGTACAAATACAGCTGCTCTGTGACGGCCTCAGAGGTTGTCTAAGAGAATATTGGGAGCAACAACACCATGAAGTCCAAAGAACACACCAGACAGGTCAGGGATAAAGTTATTGAGAAATTTAAAGCAGGCTTAGGCTACAAAACGATTTCCAAAGCCTTGAACATCCCACGGAGCACTGTTCAAGCGATCATTCAGAAATGGAAGGAGTATGGCACAACTGTAAACCTACCAAGACAAGGCCGTTCACCTAAACTCACAGGCCGGACAAGGAGAGCGCTGATCAGAAATGCAGTCAAGAGGCCCATGGTGACTCTGGACGAGCTGCAGAGATCTACAGCTCAGGTGGGGGAATCTGTCCATAGGACAACTATTAGTCGTGCAATGCACATAGTTGGCCTTTATGGAAGAGTGGCAAGAAGAAAGCCATTGTTAACAGAAAAGCATAAGAAGTCCCATTTACAGTTTGCCACAAGCCATGTGGGGGACACAGCAAACGTGGAAGAAAGTGCTCTGGTCAGATGAGTCCAAAATTCAAAACGCTATGTGCAGTGGCGTACCTAGGGCATTTGACACCCGGTGCTGGGTATTATAAGACACCCCCCCCCCCCAAAAAAAAAAAACCCGCGGCAAAAAATGGGAGTGGCCATGACCGGATGAGGGCGGAGCTAACTGTAATTTGACGTGAACCCGGGTGAGAGTGATATGGAGGCTGCCATATTTATTTCCTTTTAAACAATACTAGTTGCCCTGCTGATCTATTTGGCTGCAGTAGTGAACCGAATCACACCAGAAACAAGCATTCTTGTTCAGGGTCTGTGGTTGAAAGAATTAGAGGCAGAGGACCAGCACGGCAGCCAGGCAACTGGTATTGCTTAAAAGGAGATAAATATGGCAGCCTCAATATTATTCTCACCTCGGGTTCCCTTTAAAAGTGCAACGCAAAGACAGTGGACCCAAGTTTTGGTGACCCTTTCCCCAGAAAATTCACATAATTGTGCAGGTTTTCTCAAGAAAATACACGTAATGTGTGCAGATTTGCCCAGAGAATACGTTCAATCATGTCTGCAGATTTGCCCAGAGAATACGTTCAATCATGTCTGCAGATTTGCCCAGAGAATACGTTCAATCATGTCTGCAGATTTGCCCAGAAAATACATACAATCATGTCTGCAGATTTGCCCAGAGAATAGCATTCTTGTTCAGGGTCTGTGGTTGAAAGAATTAGAGGCAGAGGACCAGCACGGCAGCCAGGCAACTGGTATTGCTTAAAAGGAGATAAATATGGCAGCCTCAATATTATTCTCACCTCGGGTTCCCTTTAAAAGTGCAACGCAAAGACAGTGGACCCAAGTTTTGGTGACCCTTTCCCCAGAAAATTCACATAATTGTGCAGGTTTTCTCAAGAAAATACATGTAATGTGTGCAGATTTGCCCAGAGAATACGTTCAATCATGTCGGCAGATTTGCCCAGAGAATACGTTCAATCATGTCTGCAGATTTGCCCAGAGAATACGTTCAATCATGTCTGCAGATTTGCCCAGAAAATACATACAATCATGTCTGCAGATTTGCCCAGAGAATACGTTCAATCATGTCGGCAGATTTGCCCAGAAAATACATGCAATCATGTCGGCAGATTTGCCCAGAAAATACATGCAATCATGTCGGCAGATTTGCCCAGAAAATACATGCAATCATGTCTGCAGATTTGCCCAGAGAATACGTTCAATCATGTCGGCAGATTTGCCCAGAAAATACATGCAATCATGTCGGCAGATTTGCCCAGAAAATACATGCAATCGTGTCGGCAGATTTGCCCAGAAAATACATGCAATCATGTCGGCAGATTTGCCCAGAAAATACATGCAATCATGTAGCAGATTTGACGAGAAAATACATGCAATAGTGTGGCAGACCTGTCCAGAAAACACTTCAATCGTGTAGCAGACCTGGCCAGAACATAAACGCTACCCCTGGCTGCTAATATAAATTAAAAAAAAAAAAAACATTTACTCACCTGCAGCAGAGCTCCTGTTCTGGCCTCCGTCCAGTGCGCAGCTCCCACGATCCTCTGCAGCCAGCAACTCCCAAAGTCTCCAGAGCAGGGCTTCGGACATTTTACTATAGCCCTGCTCTGCCGCTGCGGTGAACTGATACGGCATCTATTAGATGCCGAAAGTCAGTTCACGCTGGGGGGTGCTTGGAGAATTTTAAGGGGTGCTTCGGCACCCAAAGCACCCCCCCCCCCCCCCGGTGCCGCCACTGCCCCCAGTACAGGTAGCTAGCAGTTGCCCCCAGTATAGGTAGCTAGTTGCCCCCAGTGAAGGTAGTATAGTTGCCCCAATATAGCTAGTATAGTTGCCCCCAGGATAGGCAGCATAGCTGCTGTCCCCAATGTAGGTAGTGTTGCTGCCCCCAGTGTAGCTAGTATAGTGGCCCCCGTACAGATGCCCTCCAGTATAGCTAGTATAGTGGCCCCCATAGTTGCCCCAGTATAGCTAGTATAGTGGCCCAGAGTTTAGATAGTATAGTTGCCTCCATTGTAGCTGGTATGGTGCCCCCCCAGTATAGGTAATATAGTGGCCCCCATAGATGCCCCCAGTGTAGCTAGTATAGTGGCCCCCCGTTTAGCTGCCCCCAGTATAGTGGCCCCCAGTTTAGGTAGTATAGTGGCCCCCCCCGTGTAGCTAGAAGGAGGGGTGACAGCAGGGATAGCGGCGGGGAGGGGGGAAATATCCTCCCCTCCCTCACCTGGGTCCCCTCCTTCTGCCTCTCTTCTCCCCCCAAAAATGCGGGCAGCGGGCCGGGGGCAGTGGGCAGCGAGCAGGCTGGCGCGGAGAATACTCACGTTACTTCCGCGTATCAGCCTGGAACGCTGCGTCGCCGTCACGTGCCTCTACTGCGCCTCCAATGATTGGAGGCGCAGAAGAGGCACGTGATGGCGACGCAGCGTTCCAGGCTGATACGCGGAAGTAACGTGAGTATTCTCCGCGCCAGCCTGCTTGCTGCCCACTGCCCCCGGCCCGCTGTTAGCATTTTTGGGGGGAGAAGAGAGACAGAAGGAGGGGGACCCAGGTGAGGGGGGGGGATATTTCCCCCCTCCCCGCTGCTATCCCTGCTGTCACCCCTCCTCCTAGCGCTGCTCTTCCCCTCCTTAGTCTGGTGTAGGGGGGTCGTGGCGACACCCCCCTGGCTGTCTGGCACCCGGTGCACCACGCCCCCCTGCGCCCTTAGGTAGGAACGCTACTGGTGGGTGGTTAGGTAGGTAGATAGCAGTGTGTGGGTGGTTAGGTAGGTAGGTAGCAGTGTGTGGGTGGTTAGGTAGGTAGGTAGCAGTGTGTGGGTGGTTAGGTAGGTAGGTAGCAGTGTGTGGGTGGTTAGGTAGGTAGGTAGCAGTGTGTGGGTGGTTAGGTAGGTAGATAGCAGTGTGTGGGCGGTTAGGTAGGTAGATAGCAGTGTGTGGGCGGTTAGGTAGGTAGATAGCAGTGTGTGAGCGGTTAGGTAGGTAGATAGCAGTGTGTGAGCGGTTAGGTAGGTAGATAGCAGTGTGTGGGTGGTTAGGTAGGTAGGTAGCAGTGTGTGGGTGGTTAGGTAGGTAGGTAGCAGTGTGTGGGTGGTTAGGTAGGTAGGTAGCAGTGTGTGGGTGGCTAGGTAGATAGCAGTGTGTGGGTGGCTAGGTAGGTAGGTAGCAGTGGGTGGTTAGGTAGATATGGTTTAGCTAAGTAGTAGTGGGTTGGTGGTTAGGTAAGCTTTAGGTAGGTATGTAGAAGAGTAGCAGTGGGGTTTTGGTAGGTAGGTAGGTAGGTAGGTAGGTAGGTAGGGTGTCTCTCTCTCTTTCCTCCCCCTCCCTCCCGTCAGACCTGCAGATCAGCGCGGCGAGCAGGGACAGACCTCCGATCAGCGTGGGACCCGGCTGACAGAGCGGCGCACAGCAGCCGCGCAAGTCACTTCATATGCAGGAGATGACGAGTGACGTCACTTCAGCATATGAAGTAGTCGGGGATACTTTGCGCCGCTCTGTCAGCCGGGTCCCACGCTGATTGGAGGTCTGTCCCTGCTCGCCGCGCTGATCTGCAGGTCTGACGGGTGGGAGGGAAACACAGGGGGGCAGCCCAGCTCAAGTCCCATGCAGAGGGTGAGACCCCAGGCCACACTGCAAGCAAAGTACAGGGGCGGCTGCACAGGGCTCCGGGTGTCACCCCCAACCTTGAAGACACCCGGGGCGGGCCGCTCCTGCCGCTCGACGCTAGGGACGCCACTGGCTATGTGTAGCAGAAAACTAACACTGCACATCACTCTGAACACTCCATCCCCACTGTCAAATGTGGTGGCAGCATCATGCTCGGGGGGTGCATCTCTTCAGCAGGGACAGGGAAGCTGGTCAGAGTTAATGGGAAGATGGATGGAGACAAATACAGGGCAATCTTGGAAGAAAACCTTTTGGAGTCTGCAAAACACTTGAGACTGGGGCGAAGGTTCACCTTTCAGCAGGACAACGACCCTAAACATAAAGCCAGGGCAGCAAGGGAATGGTTTTAAAGAGAATCTGTATTGTTAAAATCGCACAAAAGTAAACATACCAGTGCGTTAGGGGACATCTCCTATTACCCTCTGTCACAATTTCGCCGCTCCTCGCCGCATCAAAAGTGGTTAAAAACAGTTTTAAAAAGTTTGTTTATAAACAAACAAAATGGCCACCAAAACAGGAAGTAGGTTGATGTACAGTATGTCCACACATAGAAAATACATCCATACACAAGCAGGCTGTATACACCCTTCCTTTTGAATCTCAAGAGATCATTTGTGTGTTTCTTTCCCCCTGCAGCTATCTTCCACTGAAGTGTCAGGCTGTTTCTTCCTGCAGAGTGCAGACAGCTCTGCCTGTATGTAATTCCTCAGTATGTGAAAGCCCAGCCAGCTCAGAGGAGGATTTATCCAGCTTGTAAAAGATAAGAGAGAAGAGAGAAGCTGCACTAATCTAAATAATACACAGGCAGTGTGCAGAGAGGGGCCTGGAGGGTGAGATGCATCACAGAACCACAACACTGAAGAACTTGGCAGCCTTCCAGACACAGGCTGACAAGTCTGACAAGAGAGAGATAAGTTGATTTATTACAGAGATGGTGATAGTAGAACGTGCTGCAGTAAGCCAGAACACATTAGAATAGCTTTTGGAACTTGTAGGATGATAAAAAACAGGATGCAATTTTTGTTACGGAGTCTCTTTAAACAAAACATATCCATGTGTTAGAATGGCCCAGTCAAAGTCCAGATCTAATCCAATCGAGAATCTGTGGCAAGATCTGAAAATTGCTGTTCACAAACGCTGTCCATCTCATCTGACTGAGCTGGAGCTGTTTAGCAAAGAAGAATGGGGAAGGATTTCAGTCTCTGGATGTGCAAAGCTGGTAGAGACATACCCTAAAAGACTGGCAGCTGTAATTGCAGCAAAAGGTGGTTCTACAAAGTATTGTCTCAGGGGGCTGAATAATTACGCACACCCCACTTTGCAGTTATTTTTTTTTTTTTAAAATGTTTGGAATGATGTATGATTTTCGATCCACTTCTCACCTGTACACCACTTTGTATTGGTCTTTCACGTGGAATTCCAATAAAATTGATTCATGTTTGTGGCAGTAATGTGACACAATGTGGAAAACTTCAAGGGGGCCGAATACTTTTGCAAACCACTGTACATCCAGCTTTAGGTATCCTCTGAATTAGATTGGGCACTCAAGAGTAGGAATGGTCAATACGATGCAAATAATTCAGAGGTGATGCAGAATTATACAAATTTATGCAGCTTGGCAATGCACCAATTAAATCTCACCTCAGCCTTATTCAGTTGGTTCATTTTCAAGCTGCATGAATTTGCATTTAAAAATTGCATAATTACTTTTCCCTCAGAGTTCTAATTAGTCTAAAACCAGGTATGACCTTACATTTACGTCCTTTTGCCCTATGTATTTGCAGCTAGGTAACTCACCTCAGGTTAGATACATGCCTATGTAGGGGGAAGGCTCTGGATACCACACAGATTTCCTGGTCCTCTCTTTGTCCTGTTGTTCCTACGCTTTGGTCTGGATAAGTTATTCAAGAGTTTACTGTAATCAAGGATTGAATTTCATCCCAATCAGTAGCTGATACCCCCTTTACCATGAGAAATCTTTTCCTTTTCTTAAATAGATTATTAGGGGGGGTCTGTGTGGCTGATATTGTGGTGAAACCCCTCCCACAGTGTGATGGCATGACCTAGGTCCTGACAGTTTCCTGTCTGTGAGCCTTGTTGCATTGTGTAAAATAACAGCTGTTTCCAACTACCAAGCAACCAGTATCTCCCTCTGTGCATATGTATATCTATAAAAAAACAAAACACAAAAAACCTTTTAGCCCATTTCATTTTTAGGGGGTGTGGTTATAGATAATGGCGCGGTCTGTCTTTTTTTTTCATGTGTGCCAGTAGTAAAGATCGTTACATGCAGGCTGATTGTGGATCAAGCAATATGAACAAATTGCATGGCAAATATCAATTATTTTTTTACTTTTTATCAACTTCTCACTTTGCAATGTATTGATTTATTTTTTTCCCCCTTTTCGCTTAAGTACCTGTTTCTACCTGGTAGGTCTAATACCTTTTCAGCCCTCCTCCAGCAGCCTCGGAAGTACTTGCGTCCCTGAGTACTTCCACAGAAGAGCACATCAGTACTGAGCATATTTGAGTCCGGGCACCCGCACGTGCAGTGAGGATGCGTTTGCCTTTCAAAAGCACTTGGAGATGGGAGTACTTATGAAGGCTGTCTTGAAGAGCTGGGAGGGAAATCATTTAAAAAAATTGACATTTTTGTTATTAAAAAAAAAAAAACTGCAGCAGCAATCAGATGCCACCAACAGAAAGCTCTGTTGGTGGCAAGAAAAGGAGACTGTTTATTTGGGTGGTAAGTTGTATAGCTGTGCAGCAAACTGTTAAAGGATACCCGAAGTGACATGACATGATGAGATAGACATGGGTATGTACAGTGTCTAGCACACAAATAACTATGCTGTGGTTTTTTTTTTTCTCTGCCTGAAAGAGTTAAATATCAGGTATGTAAGTGGCTGACTCAGTCCTGACTCGGACAGGAAGTGACTACAGTGTGACCCTCACTGATAAGATATTCTCCTTTTTAACTCTTTCTTGCTCTCAGAAGCGGGATTCTGCTAGGAAAATGTTTTATAGTTGGAATTTCGTATCAGTGAGGGTTACACTGTAGTCACTTCCTTTATTTGTGTGCTAGGCACTGTACATACATATGTCTATCTCATCATGTCACATGTCACTTTCGGTATCCTTTAAAGCTGCAGAGCGCTGAATTGTACAAAATAGCCTGGTCACTAGGGGGTGTAAGCCTGTGGTCCTCAAGAGGTTAAACCACACTAGTTGCCTGGCAGCCCTGTTGGTCTATTTGTCTACAGTAGTGTCTGAATCACACCAGAAACAAGCATGCAGATAATCTTGTCAGATCTGACAAATAATGATCTGCTACATGCTTGTTCATGGTCTATGGCTGAAAGTATTAGGGCAGCCAGGCAACTGATATTGCTTAACTACTTTGGCCTCCTGGACATACTAGCTACGCCCAGGAGGCCATGTGCGCGTCAGCGCGCTCCTGTGGCCGATCGCGCGCTCCCGACCCGCGGTTCGTAAGCCAGGCAATCAGTGAATCAGGCTATGGTGCCCGATCACTGATTCCTCTCCCCCGCAGAAAAAGCGACAGCTTCTCTCAGAAGCTTCGCTTTTTCTGGCTGTTGCCTCCCCCATGCGTCTCTCTAAGCGTATGTTACGCTTAGAGTGACGTCATGTAAACAAAATCATGGCCGCCATCTTGTGGCCAAAAAGTAAAACTACAACTAAAAGTAAAAAAAATAAAATTCAACACACATTTACATTATAAAAACTACTGTTTCCATCCCACCCTCCCAACAATACCCAAATAAAATGTTTAATATAAAAAAAACAAAAAACATTACAATAAAAAAAACAACAACATGTAAATATTTACCTAAGGGTCTAAACTTTTTAAATATCAATGTAAAGATGAAATATTTCTATATATATTTTTTTATTTTAAACTTGTAAATAGTGATAGATGCAAAACGGAAAAAATGCACCTTTATTTCCAAATAAAATATTGTCGCCATACATTGTGATAGGGACATAATTTTAACAGTGTAATAACCGGGACATATGGGCAAATACAATACGTGAGTTTTAATTATGGAGGCATGTATTATTTCAAACTATAATGGCCGAAAACTGAGAAATAATGCATTTTTTCAGTTTTTTTTCTTATTCTTCCTGTTAAAATGCATTTACAGTAAAGTGTCTCTTAGCAAAATGTACCCCCCAAAGAAAGCCTAATTGGTGATGGAAAAAACAAGATATAGATCAGTTCATTGTGATAAGTAGTGATAAAGTTATAGGCTAATGAATGGGAGGTGAACATTGCTCAGATGCATAAAGTGAAAATGACTGAAGGCTGAAGTGGTTAAAAGGAAATAAAGGACCCTGACTGATGCGACTAAGACCGGGGTTGATTGTGGCTGAATAACATGGCGAGGGACTCAGACATGCTTATGTAGCTGTGGGTAGCCCCGGGAATAGGGGCGTTACTTGTCCCAAAGATCAGTGGCACGTGCCCCGGATCTATTCTAGGGTGCCCTGGATGTCCCCGAGGCAGAGTCAGCTGTGGTGCCTCAATCGTAGGCATGCTGGGAGCTATGCTGCATCAATCGTGGGCATGCTGGGAGCTGTGCTGCATCAATCGTGGGCATGCTGGGAGCTGTGCTGCATCAATCGTGGGCATGCTGGGAGCTGTGCTGCATCAATCGGGGGTATGCTAAGTGCTGCGGTGCCTCAATGTGTGCATACTGGGTCCTGTGGTGCCATGCAGAGCGCTGTGATGTTTTTATGGGGGCATGCAGGGAGCTGTGGTTCTTTAATGGAGGCATTGCTAGGAGTATTGATGCCTCAATGAGATACTCATGGGAGAATAGGAGGGGGTCCACTGGGAGGTCAGCGAATATTATGTGGGGACTGCCTGCCTGACCAGCAGAAAGCCAGACCAGCCAGCACAGAAGACAAGTAACTCTGCCCAGTTATGTTTAACCACCCTGGCGTTCTGATAAGATCGCCAGGGAGGCTGCGGGAGGGTTTTTTTTTAATAAAAAAAAAACTATTTCATGCAGCCAACTGAAAGTTGGCTGCATGAAAGCCCACTAGAGGGCGCTCCGGAGGCGTTCTTCCGATCGCCTCCGGCGCCCAGAATAAACAAGGAAGGCCGCAATGAGCGGCCTTCCTTGTTTTGCTTAGATCGTCGCCATAGCGACGAGTGGAGTGACGTCATCGACGTCAGCCGACGTCCTGACGTCAGCCGCCTCCGATCCAGCCCTTAGCGCTGGCCGGAACTTTTTGTTCCGGCTACGCTGGGCTCAGGCGGCTGGGGGGACCCTCTTTCGCCGCTGCTCACGGCGGATCGCCGCAGAGCGGCGGCGATCAGGCAGCACACGCGGCTGGCAAAGTGCCGGCTGCGTGTGCTGCTCTTTATTTCATGCAAATCGGCCCAGCAGGGCCTGAGCGGCAGCCTCCGGCGGTGATGGACGAGCTGAGCTCGTCCATACCGCCAGGCTGGTTAAGTGACACTGCCTATTTATGTGATATGCTTCATTTTTTTTTAATTTTTGTATTAGTGGAGTGGGGGGGGGGGGGGGGGGGCTTCATCCAACATTATGCTGGGCAGACCCACTTAGACCACTGTTGATTTCATGTAAATTTGTCTCCACCCATGACCACACCCACATTCTGGTGCATGGCTACACCGATTTTCCAGCTGGAGTGTCTAAAAGTGCCCCAGATCTTCTTTTCCTGTGTGCAGTGACTGGTGGTATATAACACTGCGTGCGCTCACGTAGGTTGGTGCACTGAAAAGGTAGGTATGCAGTGATTGGTATTACAAATGTGTCACACACACAGGTACCGTGAACAGGTAAGTGACTGGTGGTATATAACACTGCGTGCGCTCACGTGGGTAGGTGCACTGAACAGGTAGGTATGCAGTGATTGGTATTACAAATGTGCCGCTGTCACACACACAGGTAGTCACTGAATGTGCTGGGCCTGGCAGTGGCACAGTAGGAATTGCCAAGGGGCCGAGGGCCAGCTAAGACTGACTGATAGGGCTGTATATGCAACAAGTGTCTGTGGGACACACACACACAAAAAAATAGATCACAAGAACAACATTAGCTCTCAAAAGAGCTGTTTTGGGGTGCTTTTTAGCAATAAGTATCAGCAGGGAGCAAGCTAACAAGCCTAACAAGAGCCTAACTAAGCTTTCCGTATGGCTACAACAGGTTCTCTCCCTTCTCTAATTACTGCAGCCACACAAGTGAGTGAAATGGTCGACCCTGCCTGCCTTTTATAAGGGGGAGGAGGGCTCCAGAAGGGAGTGTAGCCTGATTGGCTACCATGTGTCTGCTGACTGTGATGTAGAGGGTCAAAGTTGACCCTAATGATGTAGTATAGGGGGCGGGTTGAACTCGCATATAGTTTGCAGTTTAACGCGAACCACCGAAGTTCGCCTGAATCGGTTCGCGGTCGAAAGGTTCGAGCCATCTATATTTAGGTCTAGCAAAAACATTTTTAGAATCTAATCAAGCCAATTCCCTTCCCTCACACAGCCAGTTTTTTCTCTAAAATTAATTAAACTTTAAAGTCCGTCAAACAGATTATTAGATTACAGTACAAACATTATTCCTCACGGGATTGTGGGATGCCTTGTTAATGAGATTTTATGACTTTCATCTGAGGCTTTTCTGCAGAACCGTTTCATTTCCCAGAAGTTGCTGAGGCATTGTCTGTGTAATTTATACAGTTACGCCACATCTGACATATTTTGGCAAATGAATTGTAATGATATCAGCACGCTTGCACTCCTCCCTCTACAGAGAGTTTCTTCTAAGAAGTTTGTTCACGTGTAAAAAGTGCTGCCTGTGAACTAACCTCTATAGAGCTTATACATAAAGGAACTCATTCTCTCTAAAAATAATTACATTTAGAGACCCACCATACAGATTATTAGATTACAGTACAAACATTATTCCTCAAAGGATTGGGGAAATACTGTATCTTGCTAATGAGATTTGGTGACTTTCATCTGTGGTTGTTTTGTAAAACAGTTTTGTTCCCACAAAATTGAGACTTGTTAATTTGCCATGTCTTTTTAACTACAACTTGCCAAGGATACCCGAAGTGACATGATGAGATAGACATGTGTATGTACAGTGCCTAGCACACAAATAACTATGCTGTGTTCCTTTTTTTCTTTCTCTGCCTGAAAGAGTTAAATATCAGGTATGTAAGTAGCTGACTCAGACAGGAAGTGACTACAGCGTGACCCTCACTGATAAGAAACTCCCCTTTTTATCTCTTTCTTGCTCTCAGAAGCCATTTTCTGCTAGGAAAGCTGAAAATTGAATACTTACCTTCAGTAATTTTCCTTTCCCGAATAAACAATGGCGGCATACTAATGGGTATGGGCCACGCCCCCTGACCCCGATAGGACAACGTACTCTTAAAAGAATTCCGCCCCCATCCGTCCCGTCATTCTCGGTAAAAATTAGTCCTCGAATGGACAGGAGGGAGGGAGACGTATGCCGCCATTGTTTATTCGGGAAAGGAAAATTACTGAAGGTAAGTATTCAATTTTCAGCTTTCCCAAATAAACATGGCGGCATACTAATGGGATGTAACAAATCACAAACGAGGGAGGGTATAATGCTGAACACATCACACAATTTATTTACAGTTTAGCAGACATTATCGCTTTGCCAAAACTTAGTGTAGATAATGAAGCAGGATCAACTCTATAATGAGACATAAATGTATTTACAGAGGACCAAGATGCTGCCTTGCATACTGTCTCTAGAGATACTTTTGAGAAGGAGGCCCATGAGGCGGCCATGCCTCTAGTTGAGTGGGCTTTCACTTCCTCGGGTATTGGTAAGCCTTTAATTCGGTAACAGCTCTGGATAGCCTTTACAAGCCAAGCAGACAAGGTCCTTGATGAGACCTTTTTCCCCTTGTTGCAGCCCTGAGAGTTTACCAATAAGTGGTCAGACTGTCTGAAAGAGGAGGTTTTGTCTAGGTAAGCTTTGATACTTCTACCTACATCTAATGGATGTGTGCCCTCATTAAACGGAAAGGTAGGTAGAGTCAATTCCTGATTCACATGAAAACTGGAAGCAACCTTAGGCACATAGTCTAGGACTGGTCTTATTACCACCCGATCAGGGTAGAATTCCAGTAGGTTGTCTGTGCACCCTAAAGACTGTATGTCAGAAACTCGTTTCCCCGACGTTATCGCTATCAGGAAAACCGTTTTTAAAGTGACGTCCTGAATTGAGGCCGACTCCACCGGGTGAAAGGGAGGTGATGAAAGGGCATCTAGTACTAGACACAAGTCCCATTTGGGAAAAAAAGGTTTCCTTGGCGGACGGATCTTTAGCACCGCTTTCACAAATTGCATTACTAAAGGCTTCTGGGCCCACCTTACATTGGTTAACGCTGATAATGCAGATATCTGTACCTTGATCGCTGCTAAACTCAGATTTTTTTCTACCCCTGATTGTAGGAAGTCTAATATATTTGATACAGAAGGGGTTAGACCATCAAAGTTATGTACTTTTGCAAAGGCAATAAATTTCTCCCATATTCTTCTATAGGTCACATTAGTTGAGGGCTTCCTGGCTTTGAGCAATGTTTCGGCTACATTTTCTGAACAACCTTGGTCTAAGTAATTTTGCCTCTCAAGTTCCAGGCCGTCAAATGCAATGCCTTCACATTTGGATATAGGAGATTCCCTTGGAACAAAAGATTGTGATGATCGGGCAATTTTATTGGCTCCTCGACACTTAGATCCATTGCTAGGGCAAACCAAGGCCTCCTTGGCCAAAAGGGCTGAATAGTTATGATCGAGCAGCGCTCTCTTGCTAGTCTCTGCAAAAACTTGGGAATCATAGGAAATGGGGGAAAGGCGTAACCTAGGTCGAAGTTCCACTTCTGTGCTAGACAATCTGTTCCTGCTGACGACGGATGCGGGAAACGAGTAAAAAAAAAATTTCCGCACCTTGGCATTCTGAGGAGACGCCCATAAATCCACCTGTGGAAGTCCCCACTTCCGGACTAGGCTGTTGTACGACTCTTGATTCAGCTGCCACTCGTGGGGGTCCATGAATGATCTGCTCAGGCGATCTGCCAACACATTCCTGATTCCTGGTAGGTAAGTCGCTGATAGGTTCGTCAGATTTTCCTGTGCCCATTCCATTATTCGCTGGGTTTCGTGGAGAAGAGAGATACTCCTTGTGCCCCCCTGCCTCTTTATATATGTTACCGCTGTGATGTTGTCTATCTTCAAAAGAACAGATTCGTTCCGGATTAGGAAACGGAACGCTTTCAACGCCATAAACGCTGCCTTTAGTTCCAATATGTTTGAGGGCACACCGATCTGGCGAAAACTCCATTTCCCCTGCATGCACATCCCGTTGCAGTGGGCTCCCCACCCAATTATGCTTGCATACGGGGTTATCACGATGGGAATTGAAGCCTGTATTTGATGACAGTTCATCAGATTCTTCCTGCACATAGCCGGCCTTTGACCTGAGCGACCGGAGCGGTCGCTCAGGGCGCCGGCTTCCAAGGGGGCGCCTATAGGTGGTTACCTATACTGAGGGCACCTACACCTAATTCCTATACTGGGGGCACCTATAGCTGGCTACCTTTACTGAGGGCGCCAACACCTGGCTACCTATACTGGAGGCACCTATGCCTGGCTACCTATATTGAGGGCACCTACACATGAGATCCTATACTGGGGGCAACTATACATGGCTACCTACCCATACTGAGTCTGAGGGCTTTTTTTTTGGGGGGGGGGAGGCGCTGCGGCTATAACGTGTGGTGCAAATTGTCGGTGCTGTGCTATCATCCTAAATGGGGGGGAAGGCGGCGGCTAACTGTCCCACTGATTGTTTTTATTAATATTCCTGAAAGGTTCTAGCCTTCATTTTTAAGTGTATTCAGGATAATGCACTCTTTTCATCCATTCGTGGTTATTAATAGTATTTTTTCTATTATACATATGTGACGTGTCACGGAGATCTGAGCATTTGTGTCACAACGTCAATCCTATCCTAGGAGATATCTCAGGAGAAAAGGTGAATTGCATATGGGCCTGTGTGTGTGTGCGTGTGTGTGTGTGCACACGCGGGAAGAGGATGGGGGGGGGAGGCACAAAAATCAGGTTTCGCTCAGGGCGCTGTGAAACCTAAGGCCGGCCCTGTTCCTGCATAGCCACCAGGCTAGGGATTCCCTCACATCCTGTGGCAAGGAAATTACTTGGTTCAAGTTCCATTTGTTCCATTTTTTCAGAAAAATGAACTGCAGTGGCCGAAGATGCCAGTGGGCCCACTTTACCATAGGGATCACTGCCGACATGGAACCTAGCAAACTCATGCAACTTCTTGCTAATATTTGTCGACACTGGAGGAGTGTTGCTACTTTCTTCTGAATCATCAATACTTTTTGCTCTGGAAGACAGACTTTGTTCAAATTTGTTACAAACCTGGCTCCCAGAAAGATCATATCTTGGGATGGCTTGAGCTGACTCTTGTTGTGGTTTATTAACCAGCCGAGGTTTTTCAATGTAGATAGGAGCTGATCTTGATGTTGCAACAACTGGTCTTTGTTTTGATGCAGAATTAGTATATCGTCCAGGTAATGGAAGGTTCGAATACCTGCAGTCCTCAATAATGCTATCACAGGCAGTAATATTTTTGTGAAAGTCCTTGGTGCTGTTGATATTCCAAAAGGCAGTGCTCGAAACTGAAAGTGATTGCCATGAACGGAGAAACGTAGGAACTTTTGATAGTCTTTGTGAATGGGTACATGCAGATATGCATCTGCCAAGTCCACAGAAGTCATCCAATCGTACTCCCTTATCATTGGTATAATGGACTGGAGTGACTCCATTTTGAAATGGCTCGTTTTTATATGACGGTTTAAGAACTTCAGGTCTAGGACTGGCCTCCAGCTTCCGCTTGCCTTTGGTACTAAGAATAGCTGTGAATAGATTCCTGCGAAGCGCTGATTTACCGGAACCTCGGTGATTGCCTTTGCTTTTAGAAGTGACTCCACATAGTCCAATAGGGTTTGACGCTTTAGTTTGCTTTGCGGGATTTTTGTGGAGATATAACGAGCTTTTGGAAGAGTTGACAGAAATCTCCATTTGTGTCCGTTCTTTACTGTATTTAGCACCCACGACTCTTGTATTTTCTCCACCCAGGACTCTGTGAAGAGACTTAGTCTGGCCCCCACTGGAGAATCCTGGATGGACGTCATCTCAAAAGGACTTCTGGCCTTGTTGTGAGGTGGAGGTGGTCTTTCCCTTGTTCTTCAGAAACGAGGATTGGGTGCCCCTCCAGTTTCTATTGAACTGTTTTCCAGGCCTGTAGGACCTAGCTTGCTGAAATCTATTTTGGAAGAAACGTTTAGAATTTTGTTGCTTAAACTCCTTTTGTTTCCTGTCCTGTGGGATGAGACCTGTTTTGCCCCGTCACCCTAGTAATTGCTTTGTCCATTACTGGACCGAACAAATGAGTGCCATCATAAGGAATTTTACACCAATTGTTCCGTGACGCTGGGTCGGCCGACCAAGGCTTCAGCCACAGCGCCCTCTTTGCCGTCACACAGTGTAGCATAGATCTTGCTGAGGAGCGTATGGTATCTATTGCTGCTTCTCCAACAAAATCTCCCGCCAGCTTAAGTTCATCAAGAGTTGAATCACCCTCTTCCTGCCAATCAATCGCAGATTTAATTGCAGATAGGAAGGCTGGCACCAAGGCGAAATCAAAGCCAAGAGGAGGTAAGTCCCCCTGAGTACCAGATTCCTCCATTTGCGGTTGAGCGGCAGAGGGTGGAATTGACTGAGAGGCAGACAGCTTTTGAAAAGTCTCTTGCACGGCCTGCTGAATATAAGACAAAACTTCCTGATTTTCAGTATCTTCGTCTCTAGCAGCCTCAGAAAGACAAGTTTGACACAATTTTTTTATCCGGCAGAGACGGCTGAGTGCAAGACCAGCATATATTCAGAGCAGGTTCCTTGCGACTTGTCAACAATTCACAATCTGAAGAATGAGATCTGGATCTATATTGTCTTTTCGGAGACCTATTTGCATAGTATCTCTGAGGAGAGAATCGATCCGAGTCATATCTGTCCCCAGGAGAAGCTCTTCTTGATGAACGTCTATATTGATAATCATAATCATTACGCCTCCTAGGAGACCTATATCTGTAAGATTCATAATAAGGCATTGATGCTGTATAATCTGGAGACCGTCTCCTCTGATCATAAGGCCTCCATGAAACCTCAGGTCTGTCCACATATAGTCTTTGCGGAGATTTCCTCCTTGCGGAGACAGATCTACTTGATCTGCGGAAATCCTCACGGGACTGTGGTGCATCTTTTGTTGACCCCGACCGGTTGCTCTTAGTAACCAGAAGTCCATCTTCTCTCTCATGCGGACTGTGAAAACACAAAGAAAATATAGTGTTTTCACTAAAAAAGGATCCGCATATAAAAGACAAAGTAAGAGAAAAGAGCACTCTTTTTAAAATACCAGCACCGGTGCACCCCCTTATAAAACAATACACCCTGTGAACCACCAGTGTGATAGGATGCATTTAGCATCCTTTACCTGGATTTTCCAGCGGAGGCCCCCTGCGCAGAGTTATCAATTTCCCCTTTAAAAGAAGTATTTAACCTCATAAGCCTCCTGTACTGCTGCTACATAAATATGCACAATCATAACAAATATGCTCTTTCAGACCTGAATCCGATGAGGTGTAGGTCACAAGAGCGTCCGTCATCCAGCCTTTCTTCTAGAGGGGAAGCAGCGTTCAGCAGTTTAGCCAAACAGCCAGCTCCCACGCCTCCTGTAGTGTTCGGCGTCCTCTTCCCCTCTGCTTCCTGGATATAGGACGTCATGCGTGATGCAGCCAATCAGATGCCTGGTTGAAGTCTCGCGAGATTTGGCAGCAACTTTTCTATTGGGTGGCAGCCATGTTTGAAGAGGGCTTTAGGGGAAAGGACCTCCGCATGCAAGCAGACGGCTGAAGTCCTACTTGGGACAACTATGCCGCTGAGACACGGGAGAGGCTGAACCCGTGTAAGGGGGAAAGAAAGAGGAAAAAGAAAAGCCAAAAAACGGACCCAGGTAAAAAAAAAAAGATAAGGTCCTAAACAGAGTACCTGTCCATCGAGGACAGAAAAAGAGAATGACGGGACGGATGGGGGCGGAATTCTTTTAAGAGTACGTTGTCCTATCGGGGTCAGGGGGCGTGGCCCATACCCATTAGTATGCCGCCATGTTTATTTGGGAAAGGGTTTTATAGTTGGAATTTCTTATCATTGAGGCTGCTTTCACATTAGGTCGTTACAGGCGCACGTTAGAGCAGCCTGTAACGCAGCCCAACTCACAGCAATGAAAAATCAATGGGTTGTTCTTGTTCACAGTGCCCACGTTGCATTACAGGCTAACGCTGCACGTTGTATTAAAGTGCCGCATGCTGTGCGTTCTACTCGGTTTTAGCCACGTTAGACTGTTTGCACATGCTCAGTGATTTGTTTTTTTGTGTGCAGGAGAGGAGGAGGGGAGAGTCCGCTATTGTCGGCAGCCACATGGCTACTTAATATTCACTGCACTGCAATGTTTACTTCCTGGAGCGGCCGCTGATTGGCTGGCGGGACCACGTGATGCGGAGTGTTCCGATAATGTGGTCTCCGCAGCCTATCTGACACAAAAGGCGCACCAAGAGCTGCATAACGCGGCTCTAGGTAGCGTCCTCCTTTAACATCACAAGGGTTGTATTAGGGGCACGTTATGCGACCTATAACATCCCCTAAAACGTAACGTCCTGGTGGGAAAGAGGTATGAGGGTCACACTGTAGTCACTTCCTGCCTGAGTCAGGACTGAGTCAACCACTTACATACCTGATATTTAACTCTTTTAGGGCCCGTTTCCACTGTTGCGACGCGATTTCGCCGGCATTCCGACCCTTGTAAAAACGCATGCGGATGCGTTTCCGCATGCGTTTTTACCCGCGATTTCGCGTGCGATTTCGAAATTAACCATGACACTGCCAGGGCAAAATAACATTGAAAAAGGTGCGAAATCGCACGCGAAATCGCGGGTAAAAACGCATGTAACAAACGCATGCGTTTTTACTATTAAATACATTAGTGGCGATTCGCACGGATTCCCGACGCAGGCGAATTCTGTGGGTCCCGTCGTGCAGATTTGGCCCGCCGCCAAATCGCTCCCGCACGCCGCACATGTGGAAACAGCCCCGGCCACTTCAGTGTAACAAGCGAATCCGCATCTCGTCGCCGCATGCGGATTCGCTATGGTGGAAACGAGCCCTTAGACAGAGAAAGAAAAAAAAGGAACACAGCATCGTTATTTGTGTGCTAGGCACTGTACATACACATGTCTATCTCATCATGTCACATGTCACTTCGGGTATCCTCTAAAGTTTAGTGCATGCCCTTAAATTCATCTTTGATTATTATAACATTCTGCTTACAGACTGGCACCTAGGGCCAGTGCTACTATGAAGCTGCCTGTATAATGTGATGCTAAAAGCAAAATCTAGGAGGTGACGTCGGTGATTGAGTGGTGGATTGGCTACATCAGAGCACAATCACCTATTCCAACGCTGGGTCCTCTCCTGTTCTAAACTGCAGGCTATCACCATGCAGTATGTCTCTCCAAAGGCTCTGGATGTCACGTGACCTGCATGGGGAGTCTACAGAGGGTCACTGCTGCACGGTGATAGGCTGCAGTGCAGAAGAGGAGAGGACCTGGCGCAGGTAATTACGCCCTGCTGCTTGTGGTCTGCGTATTCAGATAGGTGGGAGGGAGAGAGAGAGAGGTGGGATGTACTTCTTACTTGGGGATGAAGAGGGTAGACTGGATACTGGCTACACATCTACTGTATCTGGGGGGAAGGTGATTGGTATGACAGTTGCTGGCCATATTTCTACACTTCTTGGTTAGAAAGTTCATCAGTTTATTGATTTCCAGGTACCAACATACGTGATGTGAACCTGCCATTAGTTCTCATGGCTCTGACTACAACAAGCAGCATGAGCAGGATCAGAAAAAGGTAATGTAGCTCACCATGGTCTTAAATGACAACTTAAAAACATAAAATCCAAGCTCCTCACCTGGAGCTAGGACATTTAAACACTTGTAGATTTAATGGAGAGGTGCTGCAAGGGGTGTGGCAAGCAAAACAGCAAAACGATCTTCTGCACACTCATGCAAATCCACGTACAAAAATCATGCCGCAACAAAAGGTTTCCCTACAGCTAAGTTAAAAGCTGGGATCTTCGTTACAAGAATAAAGTCTCTTGGGTAGTCACATACACCGCGTAGAGGTGGCCCAGTGTCGTATGTGTCCTAACTCTGGCCCTGTAACATGCATAGCACAAACATGCACGCATTCAGCGCATCAAAATAGGGGAAGAGGGAGAGCACAGCTTAACACACAGCTTGCTGGTGTGTTTGCATGGTACATATGCAGGTACTAGCAGCTCTGTTGCAGGATTAGTTAGATGCACTATCTGTCCCAGGGAGGACGTTAAGGATATGTGCTCCTATTCCCTAGATAGGTTTTGATGTGCTGAATGCGTGCATGTTTGTGCTATGCATGTTACAGGGCCAGAGTTAGGACACATAAGACACTGGGCTACCTCTACGCGGTGTATGTGACTACGCAAGAGACTATTCTTGTAACGAAGATCCCAGCTTTTCCCAGCTGTAGGGACAGCATTGATTGCTGCATGATTTTTGTGAATGGATTTGCATGAAGATTTGCATGGCTGTGCGGAGGTTCATTTTAGTGTTTTGCTTAAAGCGGAACTGTAGATAGAAAATAAGCACATTGTTTCACTTACCTGGGGCTTCCCCAAGCCCCCAGCAGCTGTCCTGTCCCGCGCCGGTCCTGCCCGAGCCTCTATTTTCCCGACACGCTGCTCCATCCCGTACCTCAACTTTTAAGTCGAGGCCAGCGCAGCCCTGCCAAGCGTATCCTTCGCGTTCCCCTCTGCAATAGCAGGAAACGCGAAGAAAGGATACACGTGGCCAGAGCCGCGCAGGAACAGTGGCCTGGCGGCGAAACCGAAAGTAGCTGCCGGCGGGAGAACAGAGGCTCTTCGAGAAGCAGCGCGGGACAGGACGGCTGCTGGGGGCTTGGGGAAGCCGCAGGTAAGTGAAACAAAATGGCCTCGATTCATAAAAGTGCTGTCGGGAAGGTAACGTCGAGCGGGGAAACACCGCTGTCGGTATTTCCGCCTTCAGGGTGGTAATTCATAAAAATTTTGCTAGTTGTGACAGGCGTGCGGAGATATTCCGCTGTATGCAGGCGTTAGGCTGTCGGGAGACATGCGGAAACAGGAGAAGCAGGCGGAATCCCTCCGTGCGGTGTTCTCTCTGCAGCTGCTTGGGAGGTCTGTCCCATTCACTGCAATGTATTCCGCACGCTTCTCGCCACATCAGAGGTAGCGGTAATACCCGTCCACATACCGCTACCTCTAATCTTTATGAATTGACATTTGTTACTTTTGCTATGATAATCACCGCGCAAGGCGGTGATTGATCACTCTGCTCGCGAATGTCGGCTTTTCATGCGGAAAAAGCCTTTATGAATACAGATTTTGCTGTGTGGTCGGTAAAGTGAGCAGTTTTCAGCATTTCCGAATGCGGGAATGCTTTATGAATCAAGGCCAATGTGTTTATTTTCTATCTACAGTTCCGCTTTAAAGGACAACTGAAGTGAGAAATATATAAAGGCTGCCATATTTATTTCCTTTTATACAATACCAGTTGCCTGGCAGCCCTGCTGGCCTATTTGGCTCTATTAGTGCCTGAATAACACCAGAAACAAGCATGCAGCTAATCTTGTCAGATCTGACAATAATGTCAGAAACACCTGATCTGCTGCATGCTTGTTCAGGGTTTATGGCTAAAATGAATAGAGGCAGAGGATCAGCAGGACAGCCAGGCAACTGGTATTGCTTAAGAGGCTATAAATATTGCTGCCTCCATAGCTCTCTCGCTTCAGTTGCCCTTTAATTCACACTTTTTTTTCTTTCCACTTCAGGGGTACAAGGGTAAACTCCCTGACTAAAGTCTACTTCACACACATCTGTGAGAACTGCCCAGTCCAAACCCCTTCCACTGCTGGTAGTGCCAACCCCTTCCCGCTGACAACTATAGAAGAGATGTTGAATGGAAAATCTGCTATGGTGCCCTTTCTACCTGCGAGTTGTGATTGGTTAAGGTATCAACAGCATCTAAACTATGTCTCCCCTCCCCAATGCAGCGCAACCTTGAAACCCAGAATGTCCTTGTTTATGTCCATTAAGCCCCTCAAGTATGGTAGGTAATGTCAAGTAAACCACTTGTAAAATACCTGATCATGAGCCCAGACACTGACCAATTCCTGCCCCACTGACTGTCTGTGCTTTAGGCTGTAATTTGTTTATATAGATTCAGACTGTGCCTTCTTCCTTGCAGTCTGAACCGTGGGGATGATATCATCAAAGCAGCTGCAACAGCCTCACCTACAGAGCCTAAAAATCGACTGTGCTGGTGAACTGTTCAAAATTCCTACGCAAACTTTTTAGCTGCCGAAGGTTCGTTTCACACAAAGTAACATCTGAACACTGTGATTACTAAACTCTTAGATGATATTTTTAGATCGGCGCCTGGAGATGAACAACTATTGTAATTAGCTCCTGTTCAAACAGCACCATTGTATTATACAGCTCCTCAGAGTAGCATGGTTTGAGCTGTTTCCTTTGGCTTTTATAAAATGGGCTCCTATATGTTCAGTAAACATACGTTCACCCCTTAGCTATGGCAACAAGGCGCTGCCCAGCATGGACTGATCAATGAGCCCATTCAACTACTTTTTTTTATTGCCACACCTGCCAACAAAGAACCTATTTATTAAAGAATGTTTATTGAAACATTGCAATACTTCATAAAATGGGTTCAAATTAAGGAACTCCTGTTCTCAGCAGAGTTCCCAGGCTACAGAGGCCAGATTCAGAAAATGCAACAGCTGTGGTGGGACTCTAATCCATGTGTTACGCATGCAGAGTCACAGAAGGCCTATGTGAAGGTCTAATGCATGTACTTAGGGCTGGTGCTACCATAGAGGCAAAGGGGGCATTCACCCCAGGGCCCCTGGGAGGGAGTGTCAGCAGGGGGCCAGGAGGGAAATTTGGCTGCATCAAAGGGCCCCCTGCTTTTTGGTCGGGGCCGGTGTTGGGGGGGCTGGGATAATTTTGCCCTGGGGTCGAATTGTTACTAGAACCAGCCGTGCATGCACTAAAGCAATACTAAGGGTTGGTATGGAAAACAGCCCAGGAAATGGCAAAGTCACAGTACTTAACCACCCTGGCGTTCTGATTAAATCGCCAGGGTGGCTGCGGGAGGGTTTTTTTTAAATAAAAAAAAAACTATTTCATGCAGCCAACTGAAAGTTGGCTGCATGAAAGCCCACTAGAGGGCGCTCCGGAGGCGATCTTCCGATCGCCTCCGGCGCCCAGAATAAACAAGGAAGGCCGCAATGAGCGGCCTTCCTTGTTTTGCTTACATCGTCGCCATAGCGACGAGCGGAGTGACGTCATCGACGTCAGCCGACGTCCTGACGTCAGCCGCCTCCGATCCAGCCCTTAGCGCTGGCCGGAACTTTTTGTTCCGGCTACGCTGGGCTCAGGCGGCTGGGGGGACCCTCTTTCGCCGTTGCTCGCGGCGGATCGCCGCAGAGCGGCGGCGATCAGGCAGCACACGCGGCTGGCAAAGTGCCGGCTGCGTGTGCTGCTTTTTATTTCATCAAAATCGGCCCAGCAGGGCCTGAGCGGCAGCCTCTGGCGGTGTTGGACGAGCTGAGCTCGTCCAGACCGCTCAGCAGGTTAAAGCGTTTAAAGTGAAAATTCACACTGTACAATATTTACTGTACATTAGTGCTTTACATCGGGAATGGTAGAGCTGAAATGTAACCTTGCAGTAAACTGTTTACTTTACACTGCGCGGCAGAGAGAGAGAGAGACAGACAGGAACAAAGATCGTCAGCTGATGATTTACGCACATTTGAAGCTATATTTCTGCTTGATATAATGCTGAACACATTTGACTCACAGTATTAGAGCCAGGAAAGATTGTTTCTGTATGCTGGATGTGCTGGACACAGTCCTCCATAGTAATGCACGACTTTTTCATGTAAATTTCATATTTTCTTCTCATAAGATATGAAAATAAGCCTTTGTATTGCTATTTTCTAGTAATCACTGGAAATATATGTGGCATTTAGGATTTTGTTAACTTTGATAGTTCTTTAACCTCTTGAGGACCACAGGTTTACACCCCCATAGTGACGAGGCGATTTTTTTTTACAATTCAGCACTTCGCCACTTTAACGATTTATTGTTCGGTCATACAACTTAGCACCCAAATGAATTTTACCTCCTTTTCTTCCCACTAATAGATAATTTTTTAGTGGTATTTGATTGCTGCTGCGATTTGTTTTTAATTATTATTAATTTAAAATTATCTCTTTTTTTAATAAAAAATCCTATTTTTTTTAATCTCCCTCCCCCCTAAATTGGCCCTGACCCTACATGCATACATAGGCATCAGCCTATGTATGGGATTCGATTGTGAGCCACTCCAAGGAACAGTTAAAGAGGAACTCCAGTGAAAATAATGTAGTAAAAAAAGTGCTTCATTTTTTACCATAATTATGTATAAATGATTTAGTCAGTGTTTGCTCATTGTAAAATCTTTCCTCTCCCCGATTTACATTCTGACATTTATTACATGGTGACATTTTTACTGTGGGCAGGTTATGTAGCTGCTCCTAGCTGTTTTGGCTGTTAGAGACAGCTGTAAACAGCTAATTCCTGTCTGTGAACATTGTTACATTGTGGCAGTTTACCCAGAGTACCGCGGTACTCAGAGCTTCTTGTGGGAGGGGTTTCAGCACAAAATCAGTCATACATTCAATTCTAGGTTGGAGTTTCTCTTTAAGTAACAGGGCTTTTCTCTGTACAGCTATGCTATGCTATGATTAAGGAAAGTGCCACGTCCGAAACATGTCAGCATGTTGTGTTTTGGATATCAGCTTGATATGTGCCTGATTAAATAAAGCCATTTTACTTCAACCGACATTTAATGTGCAGACTTCACCTTCACTATGTGGATTTGTGGGTCTGAGCAGCCCGTTTTCCTGCACTGTCGGCTGATTGAGGTTGTTAGCAGAGTATCACTTTAAATTTAGTCATAAAACAAGTGTGGCCATCAGGATCTTCACACCCATAACAAGTGTAGCCACAAACACACCCGATCTGAAGTATAACCCCCTGTACCGGAGGAAGGGAAAGTTAGGTGCTCAATATCCGCCAGATTGCAGGCTGAATTGCATGTGGAGCACGGACTTCACACTGATGTCCCTAAACACAGCCTTCTGGTGAGGCTTTGGAAGCCACACACCTTTAGCATACCTCCCAACAGATAAGAAAGAGGGACACTTAAGCCACGCCCCTGTCACACATCTAACCACGCCTTTGGCCACGCATACCATAAAGATTTCATAACAAAAATATGTTGTTCTATATTTCAAACCACACTGGTCCTTTCTATCCCAATTAATTTTCCTTCATATTAACATGTGAAAATTAGTAATATATCAATTTAAAGGATGGGACTAAAGTTTAGAGTCCATTAAACACATTTTTTTAGTAGAAAAATACATATATTTACACAGGGCTGGTGTAACCCTCTAAAAGAGGGTAGTGTAATGTGGAAATGTATTTAACATGTGTAAGGTAAACTTGGCATGTTAGGCTAACATTCGCCTCAGAATTAGTACTGTGGAACCAAAACGGCGCATCGAGAGAGGCCTAAGCGACCAGAAAGTTGCATAGACTGGGTTGCTAAGCGGCCGCATATACAAAGGGGAATGTTCCAGAAGCCCCGCATGAGCAGAGCGGGGCACAGCACAGGCACAGTAGGACAGGGCACGCGAGACACAGGCTGAGGGAACTGGTTAAAACTAGTTCTCCTTACAGAGCGCTCTTCAGTCAGTCAGTCAGTCAGCGGCGGTGAGCAAGGGAGGCAGAGGCCAGCGGAGCAGCCGTAGCAGCCACCCCATGAGGCAGAGCGGGGGCCCGGCTGCAGCAACCAGACCACCCAAGTGAGAGAAAGGGGGCAGCGGTGACAGATCCCAGAGCAGTGACCGGAGACGGTTTAAAGGGACTCCGAGCTCAACATTGCCCCCCCCCAATGCTCTCCCCTCATGCTGCGATCCCTCCTGCCCACCAAAACCACCCTGGGTGGGTCCAGAGGGGCCGCCCCTCCCCGCAGGTGCAAGGACTGCAGCCCCTATTGTTACGCCATTGGTTGTGGGCCTGAACAGTGAAGTAGTGCCTCTCAGTGATGTAATGATGGCCAGACCTCGGCCATACTAGACATTTCTGTCTAATCTGAAGTAATTTCCCACGCTGCTCTGGGCTCAGCACATGACTCAGCAGCGGGCGTTGCCAGTTACTGGCTTCAACATGATCGTGGCAGCCCTCCAATTTATTCTGAAAAATAACTTTTTTTCCCCATCCTGTTGGATAACTGACAAGTTCATCTTCTGTTCTGCTATTTTTACTCTGACTAGGATGTGATGGACTATTTGTGGCAACACAGAGAAGAATACAGGAGAGCTATGAATGCTGAGTGGATTTATACACGTTTTAGCGATCAGGCAGATGCATGTGATACCATTTTTTATATTTCTTTTCAATTGGAGAAGTACAATATAATTTTTCTGATTTATTGTAACATTTGAAAAATCTGATCAATGCATCATACATGTGTTCAGTTTCCCCCCAATTATGTTAAAGAGGAACTCCAGTAAAAATAATGTAATAAAAAAGTGCTTCATTTTTACAATAATTATGTGTAAATGATTTATTCAGTGTTTGCCCATTGTAAAATTTTTCCTCTCCCTGATTTACATTCTGACATTTATCACATGGTGACATTTTTACTGCTGGCAGGTGATGTCAGTGGAAGGAGATGCTGCTCGCATTTTTAGACGTTGGAAACAGCTGTAAACAGCTGTTATTTCCCACAATGTAACAAGGCTCCCAGAGTGTGATGTCAGCACCATGGTCCTGACATCACGTTGTGGGAGGGGTTTCACCACAATATCAGCCATGCAGAGCCCCCTGATGATCCATTTGTGAAAAGGAAAATATTTTTCATGCTACTGATTGGGATGAAGTTCAATTCTTGGTTAAAGTTTCTCTTTAAAAATGTTCACTTGTTATCTATGCAAAATAACTTCTCTGATCTCTACGACCAGTTTAGTTGACTACAGTGCTGTTTTCACTTATACTTCAAAGCAGAGCCGGTACAAGGTCCTCCAGCACCCAAGGCTGAGACACCAAAGTGTGCCCCTCCATCCCTCCCACCCCAGCCGTCACACACTGATTGCTGTTAGACTAAGAGGTGCCCCAGGGTCCGCAACCATCGTAACACCTTAATCCCTCGTTATTTGGCTTGCAGTCACTGCTATGTATCCCCTTTTCTTATTTCTCTCTGCTTCAAACACAATAGGGGAATGATAACTGAGTGAGTTGTGCGCTCCCTCCTACACAGCGCCCAGAGGCTGGAGCCTCTCTTGCCTTTGCCTCGGCCCGACCCTGCTTCAAAGAAACAGTGACAGGCAGCTTCAGATAATATTTTTACTGCAGGGAAGTTGAAAGAGTCATTGGCCCTGCTCTGTTTCATAGTTTAAAATACAGTGTGGTTTGTAAATTGCAAATATGATAGAAATGATGAAATGCTATAAAAACTACACATACAATTAATTATATCGTAAGGTTTTTTTTCGCTTCAGTGTCACTTTAATTAATAGGAGCCAACAGCATATCTTTCAAAAATTTGTATGCAGGACTGTAATATTACCTATGAGAACATTGAAGACCAGCAGATCCAGAGGCTTCTATCACCCAACTTGACCCCACCAATCCAGCTCTGGGATCTTCGGAACCAGAGTAGGATTATCCAGCAGGCAACTTAGGCAGGTGCTTGGGGGCACACAGTGCAGCTCCGCAGCGTGCTGTGCATATAGGAACCATTAGCGGCGAGTGGAGGGGGCGTTCCTGAGGATAGGCAGAGAGGAGGAAGTACTGACACTTCCTCCCCATTCATCATTGATGTTCTGCTCAAGTTGAATATTTCGGCTGAGTAAGTCGGGGGTCGGGGGCGCTGGATGGGGAGGAAAGTGCTGTGACATAGGCAAACACAAGTAAAAAAATCATTAAGGACTCGTTCACACTAGGGGCGTTTTCAGCCTTTTTCAAGCACAGGCGATTTTTAAAATCGCCCACAAAAAGCTTGTGCAATAAATCTCTATGAGAAAGTTCATATCAGTGCGGTTCGTGCGTTGTGCGTTCAGCAAAGCGGTGCCTGGACCATTTTTGGGGTGTTTTTGCTATAATGGAAGGTATAGGAAGAGCGCTAAATGCTCACAAAAATGCTTTATGCGGTGATTGCGTTCGCATTTTTTAGAATAAATACATTGTATTTATTACTTTCCGGGTCAAAGCGTTCACTTCCTGACTTGCGGCAGGGAGTGAATCTCAAAACCGCTCTGCCAAAGAGCTTAGTAAAGCTTTTTTTAAAAAAACACAGAGCACAGTGGAGCGCCGGGAGGGAAAAAAACAGCGCACAATTTTCATTTTTAGGTGTGAATGAGGCCTAAATGTATGTGATTTTAAAACAAGTTCAGGGGTACTTTAACATACAGGCTATACACTGTAGCTCCCTTTCCTCATGCTTCCATGGCAGCACACTGGGGGTAATGGCTCCGCCCCCGTTACCCCATTGGACGTGTAAATATTTAAATAGATTCCGGAGACAGGGAACTCCGCTTTTTTCTTCTGTCCTCACCTCAGTGGATGTGTGCAGTTTTGTGCTGCAATACTACTTTTTTTTTTTTTTTTACCCTTACCTGGCTGCATCATGTAGCCTCCACTCGATCCCTCCCTCCGAGTGAAGACCCTCTGTACAGACTGTAAAGCAGCCTTTTGAGGGTGCCCCGTTCTGCTGGTCTTGAGGGCTAGATTGGTCGACCGGGTTTGAGGCGCCAGCAAGGTGATTAACCGGCACTCTAAACGAGTGCATATTGGGCCGTGTCCTTTTCCTCCCTTGTGGTTGGCGTGCGTTCCAGCTGGGGCGGGTGCGGAAGTGACGCGTAGTGACGCTGAGAGTGAAGCGTAGGGTTACGCAGGCACGACCTGTGTCCCTCACAGTTGGTCTCCTCCCCACGCGTCAGCTTCCAGGTGCGGGACGCTACAAATGGCGTGCAAGCGATCAGTAGTTGCGGACACTCTAGCCGGCTGGACGCTGCTTGCTTCTGGCTGCTTCGCTGTCTGTCGCTGGCGACTACTCGCTTCCATAGGCCTCTCTACACCTTTATCCAAGTAAGTTATCGGTGTGCCTGCTTACGCCTGCTCTGTTATGTATGTGGGGGGTTGAAGCTTAAATGCCTTGTACTTTAGTAAGTCCCGGCTGTCTTTCCCCACTCTTGCAGAGCGTGTTTTGCTCCTGCCTATCATGGACACTTATCAGAGCCGGGACAAGGTCCTCCAGCACCCAAGGCTGAGACACCAAAGTGCGCCCCTCCCCATCCCTCCCACCCCAGCCGTCACACACTGATTGCTATTAGACTAAGAGTCGCCACAGGGCCCACAACCTCCCCAACACCTTCATATCTAGTTATCTGGCTTGCAGTCACTGCCATGTATCCCCTTTTCTTATTTCTTTCTGCTTCAAACACAATTAGGAATGACAGCTGAATGAATTCTGCGCCCCCTCCTACACTGCGCCCTGAGGCTGGAGCCTCTCCAGCCTATGCCTCGGCCCGGCCCTGACACTTATGCGCCCAGAAGAGACCAGCACCGCACCAATAGGTAAGGGGGTTCAGGTAGGTTCTGGGCAAAATTGGGAGTCTCTGATGCTGATGGTCATAATTTTGGCCTTTTACAGCCCACAAAGATCGCACCATCACCACAAGTCGAAGAAACGTTCCTCAAAGAGCAGATCTCCTTCGGCACACAGATCCCGTTCCCGATCACCGCATCGCAGAAGATCGTCAGGGCACAGAGGAAATCCCTCTTCTGATACTGCTCACCCATCACACTTCGTCCCTCAGGGAGACGGCTGTTGGGCCTGCGGGAACCAGGTGTTACCTGGAAAACGGGTCTGTGAAGATTGTTTCGCTGAGATGGCAGGCGAACAGGGACACTCGGCGGTGGATGTTTCTGAGCTTATCAAGAAGGCCGTCCAAGAGTTTTCCTTCTCAACCCCCGCAGCTTCAGCTGACCCAGCCTGCATCAGAGGCCTCAGACACCATTGATGGTGGCTTCGATTTCACCCTCGTGCAGCCGTTTGTGAAGTCGGTTCGTGAGGTGATTGACTGGGAACAAGAGTCGGCGCAGGAAGCAGTAGACCCTAAGGGAAAGAAAAGGTACTACAAACATTTGGATAAATCAAAGGAGACGTTTCCCTTTATGGTGGAGATCGAAGAACTGTTCAAGGAGGAGTGGACAAAACTGGAGAAAAAGCCACCACTGGCGAATCGGCTTTCTAAGCTGTACCCGCTGCCAGAGGAGGAGTCAAGGTCGCTAGACAATTCCCCAGTTATGGACGCCTTGGTCATGCGCTTGGCAAAGCATATGACTCTGCCCTTGGATGATTCCGTTTCGTTCGCAGACGCTCTTCATCGCAAAACAGATTTAGACTTAAGAAAGATCTATCTCCTCGCAGGGGGCGCTTGTAAGCCGGGAATTGCCCTTACTGCAGTAGGGAAGGCTATTTCAGCCTGGGTGGATGGCATAGAGGACGCTCTAAACAGGGACGTCGACAAGCAGTCTATCATCGCGGCCCTAGACAATCTGAGGATTTCGGCGGACTTCATAGGGGAGGCGGCATTCAATGTCGTTAGATGCTCTTCAAGGGCCATGGTCTACTCGGTGACTGCAAAGAGGGCCTTGTGGCTGAGGTCATGGTTGGCTGACTCCAATTCCAGGCAACAATGGTGCAAGATTCCCTTTGATGGCAGGTCAGTTTTCGGAGAGAAAATGGATGCAGCCATCGCAAAGGTTACCGGTGGCAAATCCGGTCTACTGCCGCAGGAGCGTCGCAACAAGAAACCCACGACTCCTCAATCCTCTCAGCAGAATAGATTCAAGGCCGCAAGATCATATTGCCTGGGGAGGAGCTACCGTAAGGACTGGCAGAACGCTCACTCCAACCTTCAGAGAGCCACCAAACAGAAGGCTTCCCCTGCAGGGGGCGCCCAGAAGAAGTCCTTTTGACACAAGTATAGTCCAGAGTATTCCGGTAGGCGCCAGGCTGGCGGCCTTTTCTCAACTATGGCGTCAGAATATTCAGTCAGCCTGGGTCATCAGAACCATCTCCACCGGACACTTCTGGACCTTCAGGAAACAGCCAGAAGACCATTTTGTGGCCACAAGAATTCCACAGTCTCCAGAAAAACAGAAGGTTTTGTTTTCATACCTAGAGGAATTGCTCCAGAAACGGGCCATCTTAACTGTACCATTAGAAGAGAGAGGCAGGGGGTTCTATTCCCCTCTCTTTTTCGTGCTAAAAAAGAACGGAAAGCTTCAGCCTGTGCTAGATCTGAAGAAGTTCAACAAGTACAT